>NC_072473.1:93026528-93344528 GCF_027574615.1 Eptesicus fuscus
GTGAGTTTCTTTCTGGGCCAACAGTTCTTTTGAGACCCAATTTCAATGTCCAACAATTCCTTATGTGTACATGTCAGCACTGTACACATTTGGTGGACAAATGGTGGTAATGCAGGTCCGACTCTGTCTGGTTTGGTCCTGGGCAATCTGCAGTGATGCACAGCTGCTTGTAATTAAGCCTTGATTGCTGTTGGTATCACTGGGAGGAATTGACCTCTAGGACAATTGGCTGTGAGAACCTGCTGTGTCTATAATGGAAGAATTGCTATGCTGGAGACTGCCTTATGGGGCAGAACTTGCTGCAGTGGGGCTTTGGTGCTTGCTGAGTCTGCCTCTTGAGTGTATCACATATGGATGTGAGGAGTTGAAATCTGGTATCATCTCACACTGATCACCAGGTACACTGGCTCCTGGATCTCCAAGGAGGTGCAAAGTCAGCCACTGCCTGAGGCTACCCAGCAGGAGCTACAGCAAGATCTGCAGATTTCTCCTTTTTGTTTGGGGTTTGGAAGTTTTGGAGCTCTCTGACCCAGCTGCAGTTTGTTAGCTTAGGCTGCGAAAGGACAGGCCATTCATATGCAAAAGCTGCTGCGCACTGCTTGGGTGGGCTTGTAAATTTAGTGGGGCAGGGTCACATGGAATCACCAGGGCAGAGCAAACAGCGATGGCTGCCAGTCAGCCATCTCCGTGTCTCTGCGTCCCATGCCCCCACACAGTAACAATGATCCCTGCGAGCACCTCTGCAAGAAAGCCACCCTTGCTTTCTGACCCAATGCCAGACATTCCAGTTTCTCCCTGTAGGAGTCTGGGTCCCCAGAGTATAACCGGAAACTGGAGTTCAGAGCAGTCGGGAGCTTGTATCTCTGTTCAGATTGAAAAAAAACAGCGCATCCAGTTACCAGCCTGTTTCACGTGCCTCCGTACCTCTGCTCTTCTGCTCCTCTGCACCTCCTACCCAGTCTCAATGCGCTTTTTTCTTTCCTTCTAGTTGTAGAACTTCTACTCAGCCAGCTTTCCTGTGGTTCTGGATGATAGCTATTTTGTCCTTTAGTTGTAGTCTTGGAGTGGTTGTGAGAGGTAGCACGTACAGGTGTGTATTCTATGCCACCATCATAGTTTCCTCTTGGGGTCTTTTTTTTTTATTGCAGATGAATTTTTGGAAAGTTTGTTCTAGGTCTGTGAAATATGCCATTGATATTTTAATAGGGAGTTCATTTAATCTATAAATTGCTTTGGGTACTATGGACATTTTGATGATGTTGATTCTACTAATCCATGAACATGGTATGTTCTTCCTTCTGTTAATGTCTTCCTCTATCTCTTTTTTCAGTGTCCTGTAGTTTTCTGCTTATAGGTCTTTTACCTCCTTAGTTAAGTTTACTCCTAGGTATCTTAATTTTTTTGGTGTGATGGTAAATAGGATTGCTTTTTTAGTCCCTCCTTCTTAAGTTCATTAATGGTGTATAGAAATACCATAGATTTCTTGGTGTTAATTTTGTATCCTGCTACATTGCCAAATTCACTTAAGTCTAATAATTTTTAATGGAGTCTTTAGGGTTTTCTATGTACAGTATCATATCCTTTGCAAATAAGGAAAGCTTTACTTCTTCTTTCCCAATTTTTTATGCCTTTTATTTCTTCCTCTTGTCTGATCACAGTCGCTAGTACTTCCAGTACTATTTAGAACAGGAGTGGTGAGAGTAGGCATCCCTGTCTTATTCCTGTTCTTAGGGGAAATGGTTTTAGTTTTTGCCCATTGAGTATGATGTATTAAAGTCTTCTACTATGATTGTATTGTTGTCGGTCTCTTCCTTGATATCTTCCAGTTTTTATATGTATTAGGGTGCCCTTGCATTGGGTGCATATATGTTTATCAGGGTTTTATCCTCTTGTATCAATCCCTTTAGTATTATGAAGTGGCCTTTCTTATCTCTTGTTATGGCCTGCACTTTTAGGTCTATTTAGTCAGATATAAGTATTGCTACCCCAGTTTTTTTTTTTAAATTTACAATTGCCTGATAGATATTTTTTAATCCCTTCACTTTCAGTCTGTGTGAGTCCCTTGTTCTGAAATCGGTCCCCTTATAGACAGCATATATATGGGTCATGATTTTTTTTATTCATTCAGCGATTCGATGTCTTTTGATTAGAGCATTTAGTCCATTTACATTTAAAGTTATTATTGATCGGTACTTGTTTGTAGCCATTTTTATTTTTTGTGCCTGTGTTCCTTCTTACCTTTTTATTTCTTCTTTTTACATCACTCCCTTTAGCATTTCTTGCATTGCTGGCTTGGTTGTGATAAACTTCCTTAGCCGTTTTTTTTTTTTTTTTTTTTTTGTCTGTGAAGCTTCTTATTTCCCCTTCAATTTTTCAATGATAGCCTAGCTGGATAGAGTATTCTTGGATTCAGTCCCTTGCTTTTCATCACTTTGTAAATTTCCTTCCATTCTTTTCTGGCCTGATGGGTTTCTTTTGAGAAATAATTTGATAATCTAATGGGAGATCCTTTGTACGTAACTTTCTGTCTCTCTCTTGCAGCCTTTAAGATTCTCTCTTTGTCCTGAACATTTGCCATCATAATTATGACGTGTTTTGGTGTGGGTCTTTTTGGGTTCATCTTGTTTGGGACTATCTGTGCTTGTGTGACTTTTTCTTCCCCACATCAGGAAAGTTTTCTGACATTATTTCTTTGAATAGGTTTTCTAACCCTTGTTCCTCTTCCTGTTGTTCTGGCACCCCTATTATTTGCATGTTGCTTCATATCATGTTGTCTTATAGCTCCCTTTGGCTCTCTTCATGTCTTTTAATTTTTTTTCTCCAATTGCAGTTCAGTTTGGGTGTGTTTTGCTTCCCTGTTTTCTAATTCGCTAATTTGGTCCTCCACTTCTCCTAGCCTACTGTTGCAGCTTTCCATGGTGTTTTTTATTGCAGCTATATCACTCTTCATTTCTTCTTGATTCTTACATAAGTTGTTGATTTTTTCATCTATCCGGTTTATGAAGTGTATGACCCTTATTCTGAATTCTTTTTTGACATATTGCATGCCTCTGTTTCACTTAGCTGCTTTTCTGTCAATTCCTATTTTCTTTCCTTTGGGTTTTTTTTTTTTTTTTTGGTCTACCCATTTTTTTAATCTCACTGACTGATCTAGATGTCGAGTCATGCAGGGGATGCTCCTTGGGTGGCTGTGGCAGTGGCTGCTCCTCACTTGGCAGCAGCTCCTCTGGTGGGTGCTGATGTAGCAGTGGTGGCTCCTCTGGCTGGTGGGTGGAGGCTGCTCACACAGCTTCTGCTCCTCGGATGGAGGTCGGCTGATCATGAGGCTGCTGCTCCTTCGATGGGGGCTGCCTGAGCGTGGCTGCTGCTCCTCAGATGGGGCGAGCTACTTGTGAGGCTGCTGCTCCTTGGACAGGGACAAGCTGCTCACTCAGCTGCTGCTCCTCAGATGGGGATGGGCTGTTTGTGCAGCTGCTGCTCCTCAGATGGGGGCCAGCTGCTCATGTGGCTGCTGCTCCTCGGACAGGGGCCGGCTGCTTGTGCAGCTCCTGCTCCATGGGCATGAGAGGGCTGCTTGTGGAGCTGCTGCTCCTTGGAAGGGGGTGGGCTGCTCACACAGCTGCTGCTCCTTGGATGGGTGCAGGGTGTGGGCTGCTTGTGTAGCTACTGCTCCTCGAACGGGACCGTGCTGCTTGCATGGTTGCCATTCCTCGGACAGGGGAGCATGCCTCTCACACAGCTGCTGCTCCTTGGACAGGGGCAGGCCATGTGAGGCTGCTGCTCTTTCACCTGGGGTAGGCTGCTCGCGGGGCTACTGCTCCTTGGACAGGAGTGGGCTGCTCATGTGTCTGCTGCTCACATGGTCGCAGTGCCCTGGGCTTTCTCCAGGGCTCTTCTGCCCTTCCCGGCTGCAAATTTTCTCACCAGCTGAGTCTCCTTCACCAATTCGGGGTGGATGTTATTTGTTTCAGCTGCTCATTCTATCTGCTCCAGGACAAGGCTCAGGACACATTTGTCTATTCTGCTGCCATTTTGTCTCTCTCTGAGTCTGTTCTTTATTTGTAAGTCTGTTTTTATTTTGTTTGTTAATTTTGTTCATTAGATTTCATATATGAGTGAAATCATATGGTACTTGTTTTTCTTTGACTGGTATATTTCACTTAGCACAATGCTCTTCAGGTCCATCCATGCTATTGCTAAGGGTAAGATTTCCTTCTTTTTTTTTTTTTACAACAGAGTTGTATTCCATTGTGTAAATATACCACAGCATTTTTATCCAATTGAATTATTTCAAAAAAATAAAAATGGAACTACCTTATGACCCAGTGATTCCACTTCTGATAATATATCCAAAGAACCCTGAAACACTAATTCAAAAGAATATATGCACTTCTATGTTCATTGCAGCATTATTTACAATAGCCAAGGTTTGGAAGCAGTACGAGTTCCCATTTATTTGTGTCTTCTTCAAATTCTTTTCCTGGGTCTTATAATTTTCTGAATACAGGCCTTTATCTCCTTGGTTAAATTTATACCTAGATATATTTTTGAGGCAATTGTAAATGGGATTGTTTCCTTAGTTTCCAATGGTTCATTATCTATATATGTAACAGCCTAAGCAACTGGTCAACTGATCAACTGAATGACAGGTTGACTGGTTGCTATGACATGCACTGACCACCAGGGGAAGATGCTCAATGCAGGAGCTGCCCCCTGATGGTCAGTGTGCTCCCACAATGGGAGCACCGCTCAGCTGACTGACGGGGACCAGATGTAGAGCTCACAGCTGGTGAGCGCTGCTATGGCAGCGTGAGCCTTCCCTGCCTCCGTGGCAGTGCTACAAAGTAGTGGTGCCACTGTGGGGCCTGGATGAATGGGAGTGGCAGGCAGGAGCGGCAGGCGACATTGGACTGCCAGTTTCAGCCGATCCCCACAAGCCATGCTGAGGGACCCCACCGATGCACAAATCCGTGCACCAGGCCTGTAGATGGTTTATAAAAATGCAATCGATTTCTGAATATTTATTTTGTATCATGTTACTTTACTGAATTCATTTGTCAGTTCTAGTAGTTTGTTGGTGGAATCTTTGGGGTTCTCTATATACAGCATCATGTTATCTGCAAATAATGAGTTTTACTTCTTTCTTTCCAATTTGTATGCCTTTTGTTGCTTTTTCTTTTCTGACTTTTGTGGCTATGACTTTCAGTACTGTCCTATATAATAAAACGGTAATATGCAAATTAACCATCACACCACGAAAAATATGGTGGCGCCCATAGCCACAAAGATGGCAGTGTGGGCCAGAGCCACGGAGCCAGTGGAGCAGGTGGGAGGCTTGGCTTCCTTCGTCGTCGGACAATGAAGGAAGCCAAGCCTCCTGCATGCCCAGGCCAGCCACTGAGGGAGACAGTGGGGAGACATGTGGGGAGTGAGCAAGGTTCCCTGTCTGGGGGTTCCAAATCTGCCATTGGTTCCTTTCACCACTGATTCCCCTCCTCGTAGGTATCCTCCACGCAAAAGCCATTCTGTGCAAATATGTCATGTCCTAATGGGTGAATCCTAAACCGAATGAGTGTCACATCTGGGCAACCTAACTCCCATTAGAAAAAGGACATGGGAGGATGGATTTAGGAATCATGAAGCCATCGTGACCTGCTCAGTCTCCGGAACTGCTGTCAAACACAGGCAGTCTGAGACTCTCCCAAACACCACCTGAGCTAAACCTGAGAACCAAGATATTTTCAAGGCCCAAAGTTGATGGGAGTAAGGGGGCAGGGGAGGAAAGCAAGCAGAACAGCCAACTCAACCAAAGACACAGGAGCCCAAGATAATGCAGAGAAATGTCCTGGCTAGTGACGCTCTCCGGCAGACGTGGTGCCCACAACCAGCTGGGGGGAGGGGGTGTGTATGTGCAGAATTTAAGGACACCAGCAGGAGGGAAAGTGGAAGCATGCCTAAGGATTTTTTGTACATGTCCCACAGTCGTGAAGCAGAGTCAGAATCAAGAAGCGAAGTCTTTCCTCGGTGCGGGAGTATTTAAAAGTATATAAAAATAGCGGTTCCATCCCCGAGTCCACTGCCATGTTTGCCAAGGACAGGAGGCACGCAGAAGACTTCCAGGGCATCCCTAGAACCTCGGGGGCAACAGTGGCTCAGGAGGAGAGGGAGAGACTGCAGCACTTCTGGTGTCCAAAGAGCTAGCGCTGCAAACTTTGGCCTATCTGGAAGCTTGGTGCTGCTGGAAGTTGCTGGCCCTGCCTTCTCTAGCATGGTGGAGAAAGGCTGAGAGAGGAGAGGCAGATACGGTGGCTCCAGTGGTCCAAATCCTGTCGTTGTCTCTGTTACCTAGCCTCTGCGCCCTCCAGGACAGCCTCAGTACCAGTGCAGAGGAGGCTTTGGAGAGGGTAGTGGTGAAGAGAATGCTTCTGACTTTGGATACTCAGTGAAACCGCTATCAAGAGCACTTCTAGGGCTAGCAGGAAAACGTAGCAATGAGGGAAGAATAATGTCTCAAAATTAAGACGTTGGTTTTGTTTTTTTTCTCATCAGGAAAATGAGAATATTACCTAAACCACAGACTTTGCGAGAATTAATTGAAATAAAATTCCAGAGATTGTATAACAGCCAGGCTGAAGTGGATAGGTTGGTTGAGCATGAATGTGGTCCTGTGCACGGAAAGGTTGCAGGTTCAATTCCAGGTCAGGGAACATACCTGGCACATACCTGGGTTTCAAGTTGGATCCCTGGTCAGTGCTCCTAAGGAAGGCAATTGAAGGGATGTTTCTTACATTGATGTTTCTCTCTCTCTCTATCCCTCTTCCTCCCACTCTCTCTAAAAACAATGGAAAAATGAATTAATGCCATATCTACAAATGTGGATAATCTAAAAAGAAAAAAAAAAGAAGTCAGGGGGGGCCCTAACCAGTTTGGCTCAGTAGATACAGCATCAGCCTGTAGACTGAAGGGTCCCAGGTTCGATTCCAGTCAAGGGCATGTACCTTGGTTGTAGGCACATCCCAAGTTGGGGGTGTGCAGGAGGCAGCTGATTGATTTTTCTCTCTCATCGATGTTTCTAACTCTCTATTCCTCTCCTTTCTTCTCCATGAAAAAAAATCAACAAGATATATTTAGAAAAAAACAGGGTAAAAGAGGTTGAATATGTACTGTATAATTTAAAGCGTGTAAAATAATATAACTTTTTAAAATATATAGGGATCGGGCCTAAACTGGCAGTCAGACATCCCCTGAGGGGTCCCATTTTGGAGAGGGTTCAGATTGGGCTGAGGGACACCCCCTGCCCCATGCACGAACTTCATGCACCAGGCTTCTAGTGTTGAATAAGAGTGCTGAAAGCAGACATCCCTCTCTTGTTCCTGATCTTAAGGAAACACTTTTAGTTTTTTCGCTATTGAGTATGATGTTAGCTGTGGGTTTGTCATATATGGCTTTTATTATGTTGAGGTGTGTTCCCTCTATTCACATTTTGCTGAGAATTTTTGTCATAAATGGGTGCTGGATTTTGTCAAATGCTTTTTCTACACCTGTTAATATGATCATATAATTTTTATCCTTAATTTTGTTTATGTGATGTATCAAGTTAATTGATTTGCAGATTTGGGTTGGCTGTTTTTAAGAGACCCAGAGCCTTTAAGGGGTGTGTGAAGCTTGCCCTACATATAACAAGGGTGTGCTACAAGGCAAGAACTTGGGTGAGGATAGGGGAAAGCCACTACCAGCAAATGATGGTAGCCTAGGCCCCTGGGTGCAGAACTGATAGTGCTTATCTGAATGAAGGAGCCCAGAGAACTGAGTCTGGACCAACAGAGCATGACACTTGTAGACCCCAGGAACTAGAAGGTTCCTCCCCTGCCTTCTTTCTGGGAACTGCCAGTGACCTCTGGGCAAACACATGGTGGGACTCCAGAGCACCATAGTGGGGCACCTGGGTTCTGGGTTCACATGCAGACAAGACTGCTATTTAGGTCTGTTGCCCATTTTTTTTATTGGATAATTTATAGAACTCAGTAACTCAGTGTTGAGCAGGAGCCTCCTCAGAGAGGCCCCGCTGGTCAGCAGGATCTGTTTTCCCAGGTGTTGGGTGGAAGTTTGTTCAAAGTAATGGGACATGAAAACACACACAGAGAAATCCAGCTTTTTTTTTTTTTTTTTTTTTTTTGTCCCTGGGCCATTGGGATACAAGGGGAAGATATTCAGGGATTATTGTTATGACATCAATTTTTTTCCAAGGGCCAGGACTGTTTGTCTCCCTCATTGTTAGGCAAATACAGAATGTTCAGGGATAGCTTTGAGGTTTAGTCCACAAACAGCATGATGAGAGAACTGCCCTATGCCCCAGTTAGATCATCAATCAAACCCAAATCATTCAGAAGAAAGGCCAACTCACAAGATACCTTCTCTCTGCCCCCAATTATGAGTTTTATTTTTAAAAATCTCCATTTCTTACATTAAAAAGGGTTTGAGGAAATAAGCCCATGAGAAACTGTTTTATGATACATTCAAGTGTGTTTTAGTCAAAACATATTTTTAAAAGAGCTTTATCTTTTTATTTGAAATGGTTGACCTGATTCATTTTTATATGAAGAGTATGCTACTTCTCAAACACTGAAAGATTTGGAAACCCAAGAGTAAAATTGAAAGAGAATATAATGAGAAAGGAAGAAATGAATAAGGAAAAACCTAAATGTCAGCAAATGTTTGCTGAACCTCAGTTAAACTTTATTATTTAAGATTACTCAATCAAAAAGAATAAAATATTTAGGAATAAACTTAACCAAGGAAGTGACAGACTTGTACACTGAAAACTATAAAAAGGTTGTTGACAAAAATTAAAGACAAATAAATGAAAAGACTTCCTGGGTTCATGGATTCAAAGATGTACTATTGTTAAGATTTTACCTAAAACAATCTACAGACTTAATGCAATCTCTATCAAAATTCCAATGGCATTTGTTTTCAGAAATAAAAAAATCTATTCTAAAATTCATATGGAAATTCAAGGGACCCTGATTAGCCAAAAAATCTTGAAAAAGTAGAACAAAGTTGGAGATCTTAAACCTATGGATTTAAAAACATTGTGAAGCTACAGTAATCAAAACAGTGTGGTACTGGCATAAAGAGAGGCATGTAGACCAAGGAATAGAATACAAAGCCCAGAAATAAACCTTCACATATAGGGCCAAATTATTATTTTTCTTTTTTTTATTGTTTAAAGTATTACATATAGTAGTACATATATCTCCTTTTTTCTCCCATTGACCTTCCCCCTCCTCCCCTACCCCTGTCGCATGCCCACCCCCCCCCAGTGTCTTGTGTCCGTTGGTTGTGCTTATATGCATGCATACAAGTCCTTTGGTTGATCCCTTTCCCTCCTTCCCCAACACTCCCCAGCCTTCCCGCTGTAATTTGACAGTCTGTTCTGTCCTTTACTGCCTCTGTATCTACCTTTTCGTTCATCAGGTTATAATGTTCTTTATTTTCCATAAATGAGTGAGATCATGTGGTATTTTTCTTTCATTGACTGGCTTATTTCACTTAACATAATGCTCTCCAGGTCCATCAATGCTGCTGAAAATGGTAAGAATTCCTTCTTTTTTATAGCAGTGTAGTATTCCATTGTGTAGATGTACCATCGTTTTCTAATCCACTCATCTGCTGATGGGCACTAAGGCTGTTTCCAAATCTTAGATATGGTGAATTGTGCTACTATGAACATAGGGGTGCATAAATCCTTTCTGATTGGTATTTCTAGTTCCTTCGGATATATTCCTAGAAGTGGGATTACTGGGTCAAATGGGAGTTCCATTTTTAGTTTTTTGAGGAAACTCCATACTGTTCTCCACAGTGGCTGCACCAGTCTGCATTCCCACCAGTAGTGCAGGAGGGTTCCTTTTTCTCGGCATCCTCGCCAACACTTGTCGTTTGTTGATTTGTCGATGATAGCCATTCTGACAGGTGTGAGAAGGTACTGCATTGTCGTTTTGATTTTCATCTCTCGGATTATTAGTCACTTTGAGCTTGTTTTCATGTGTCTCGTGGCCTTCCTTTTGTCTTCTTTCGAAAAGATTCTATTTAGGTCTGTTGCCCATTTTTTTATTGGATCATTTATCTTCCTTTTATTAAGTTGTATAAGTTGCCTGTGGATGTTGGAGATTAAACCTTTATCAGTGATAACATTTGCAAATATGTTCTCCCATACAGTGGGCTTTCTTGTTGTTTTGTTGATGCTTCTTTTGCTGTGAAAAAGCTTTTTATTTTGATTTAGTCCCATTTGTTTATTTTCTCTTTAGCTTCCATTGCCCTAGGAGCAGTATCAGTGAAGAAATTGCTTCTGCATATATCTGAGATTTTGCTGCCTGTGAATTCCTCTAGTATTTTTTATGGTTTCCCGTCTTATGTTTAAGTCCTTTATCCATTTTGAGTTTATTTTTGTGTATGGTGTAATTTGGTTGTCTAGTTTCATTTCTTTTCATGTATCTGTCCAATTTTCCCAACACCATTTATTGAAGAGACTGTCTTGACTCCATTGTATGTTCATGCCTCCTTTGTCAAATATTAATTGAGTATAGTGGTTTGGGTTGATATCTAGGTTCTCTATTCTATTCCATTGGTCTATATGTCTGTTCTTGTGTCAGTACCAGGCTGTTTTGAGAACAGTGGCTTTGAAATACAGCTTGAAATCTGGTATTGAGATCCCACCTTCTTTGTTCTTCTTTCTTAGGATTGCTGTGGCTATTCATGGTCTTTTTTTTTATTCCAGATGAATTTTTGGAGAGTTCTTTCTAGGTCTGTGAAATATGCCGTTGGTATTTTAATGGGGAGTGCATTGAATCTATAGATTGTTTTGGGTAGTATGGACATTTTAATGATGTTGATTCTACCAATCCATGAACATGGTATGTTCTTCCATCTATTTACATCTTCCTCTATCTCTTTTTTCAGTATCCTGTAGTTTTCCATGTATAGGTCTCTTACCTCCTTAGTTAAGTTTATTCCTAGGTATCTTAATTTTTTTGGTGCGATGGTAAATGGGATTGCGTTTTTAGTCTCTCTTTCCATAAGTTCACTATTGGTGTATAGAAATACCATAGATTTCTTGGCGTTAATTTTGTATCCTGCTACATTGCCAAATTCATTTATTAAGCCTAATAGTTTTTTGATGGAGTCTTTAGGGTTTTTTTATGTACAATATCATGTCATCTGCAAATAAGGACAGCTTTACTTCTTCTTTTCCATTTTGGATGACTTTTATTTATTCTTCTTGTCTGATAGCAATGGCTAATACTTCCAGTACTATGTCAAACAGGAGTGATGAGAGTAGGCATCCCTGTCTTGTTCCTGTTCTTCAGAGAAATGGTTTTAGTTTTTGTCCATTGAGTATGATGTGGGCTGTGGGTTTATCATATATAGCTTTTATTAAGTTGAGGTATGATCCTTCTTTTCCCACCTTGCTGAGAGTTTTTATCAAGAAAGGGTGTTGGATTTTGTCAAATGCTTTGTCTGCATCAATTGATATGACTATGTGATTTTTATCTCTCAGTTTGTTTATGTGATATATCGCGTTTATTGATTTGCGGATATTGTACCACCCTTGTATCCCTGGGATAAATCCTACTTGGTCATGGTGTGTGATCTTTCTGATGTACTGCTGGATCCTATTTGCTATAATTTTGTTGAGGATTTTAGCATCTATGTTCATGAAGGATATTGGCCTATAATTCTCTTTCATTGTGTTGTCTTTATCTGGTTTCAGTATTAGGGTGATACTGGCTTCATAGAAATAGCTTGGAAGTGTTCCTTCCTCTTGAATTTTTTGGCATAGTCTGAGGAAGATAGGTTTTAGTTCTTCTTTGAATGCTTGGTAAAACTCCCCTGTGAAGCTGACTGGCCCTGGCCTTTTGTTTGCTGGAAGCTTTTTGATGACTGCTTCAATTTCTTCCATAGGTATTGGCCTGTTGAGATGTTTAGATTCTTCCTGATTGAGTTTTGGGAGGTTGTATTTTTCTAGGAATATGTCTATTTCCTCCTGGTTGTCCAGTTTGTTGGAATATAGTTGTTCATAGTATTTTTTAACAATCCTTTGTATTTCTGTGGGGTCTGTTGTTATTTCTCCTCTTGCATTTCTGGTTTTGTTTATTTGGGTCCTCTCTCTTTGCTTCTTTGTGAGCCTGGCTAGAGGTCCATCAATCTTGTTTATCCTTTCAAAGAACCAGCTGTTGGTTTTGTTGATCTTTTGTATTGTTGTTTTTGGTCTCTGTGTCATTTATCTCTGCTCTCGTATTTATAATTTCCTTCCTTCTGCTTTCACTGGACATTTTTTATTGCTCTCTTTCTAACTCTTTGAGTTGTAGGGTTAGGTAATTTATTACCATTGTGTCTTGTTTTTTGCAGTAAGCTTGTAGAGATATGAACTTCCCTCTCAGGACTGCTTTCGTTGTGTCCCATAGATTTTTGATTGTTGTGTTTACATTGTCGTTTGTTGCCATGATTCTTTTCATTAATTCTTCGATCTCTATGGTAATCCAGTCATTGTTAAATAACATGCTGTTTAGTCTCCATTTGTTTGATTTTTTTGGATTGTTTTTATTGTAGTTGATTTCCAGTTTTATGCCACTATGATCTGAGAAGATGCTTGATATGATTTCTATCTTCTTGAATTTGAAGAGACTTTGCCTGTGACCCAATATATGGTCTATCTTTGAAAATGACCCATGTGCACTTGAGTAGAATGCATATTCTGTGGCGTTGGGGTGAAATGTTCTGAAGATGTCAATTAATTCAATCTGGTCTAGTGAGTCATTTAGGATTGATATTTCTTTGCTGATTTTTTGTTTAGAGGATTTGTCCAATGGTGATAGTGGGGTATTAAAGTCTCTTACTATGATTGTATTGCTGTCAATCTCTCCCTTGATATCTTCCAGGAGTTGTTTTATGTATTTGAGTGCTCCTGTATTGGGTGCGTATATGTTTACCAGAATTATTTCTTCTTGTTGAATTGATCCCTTTAGTATTATGAAGTGGCCTTCCTTATCTCTTTTTATGTCCTTCACTTTGAGATATAATTTGTCAGATGTAAGTATTGCTACCCCCGCTTTTATTTCATTTCTATTCGCCTGAAAAATCTTTTTCCATGTCTTCACCTTCAGTCTGTGTGCGTATTTTTTTCTGAGGTGGGTTTCTTGTAGACATCAGATATATGGGTCATGTTTTCTTATTCAATACATTACCCTATGTCTTTTTATTGGTGCATTTAATCCGTTTACATTTAAAGTTATTATTGATAGGTACTTGTTTGTCACCATTTTTATTCTTTACTCCTGTGTTCCTTCTTCGCTTATTTCTGTTTTTTTTTTCCCCAGCATTTCCTTTAGCATTTCTTGCATTGATGGTTTGGTGGTAATAAACTCCCTTAGTCCTTTTTTGTTTGTGAAGCTCCTGATTTCACCTTCAATTTTGATTGATAGCCTTGATGGGTACAGTATTCTTGGATTCAGACCCTTTCTTTGCATGACTTTGTATATTTCATTCCATTCCCTTCTGGCCTCATGTGTTTCTGCTGAGAAATCAGTTGCTAGTCTGATGAGGGATCCTTTGTAGGTAACTTTCTGTCTCTCTCTGGCCGCTTTTAAGATTCTTACATTGTCATTGGTGTTTGCCAATTTAATTATAATGTGCCTTGGTGTTGGTCTTTTGGGGTTCATTTTGCTTGGGACTCTGTGAGCTTCTTGGATTTGTGTGACTTTTTTCTTCCCTATATCAGAGAAGTTTTCTGTCATTATTTCTTCAAACAGGTTTTCTATTCCTTGCTCAGTTTCCTCTCCTTCTGGAACCCCTATTTTGCAGATGTTGTTTTGTTTCTGTTGTCCCAAAGTTCCCTTAGGATCTCCTCCTGCTTTTTAATTTTTTTTTCTTGAAGCTGCTCTGCTTGGGTATTTTTTCCCACCTTGTCTTCTAGCTCACTAATGTGGTCCTCTGTTTCTTCTAATCTACTCTTGATGCTTTCTATTGAGTTCTTTACAGCAGCGATGTAATTTTTCATTTCTTCATTTCTTCTTGGTTCTTACTCATATTGTCGAATTTGTCTTCCATTCTTTTCATCCACCTTATGTCCATTTCTCTGAATTCTTTCTCTGGGAGGTTTCTTGCCTTCATTTAGTTTATTTCCTTTTCTGGTGATGCCTGCTTTTCTTTCACATTGGGGCTGTTTCTTTGTCTCCCCATGATCTCTCTTCTCCAGGTGTCTGGTTATGTAGTTCTCTCTCTCCTGCATTGATTTAAAGGCACAAAATACAACACAACAAGGTACAATGCACAAGGCACTGAACACAAATGTGTTCACGATATTAATAACCCCAAATAAAGATGACCACCAGAGAAAGGTGAATTAGAGGATAGGAGAGAAAGGAGAAGAGAAAAAAAAGAAGTGCAAAAATGAAATCAGGTAAAGGAAAAAAAGTAAGAGAGAAAAGAGAGAGAATAAGAAAGACTAGGGGAAAAAAACTATATATATGGGGAGAAAACTCCAATAGAACAGCCACTAATCCCAACACATGTCAGCAATATGTACCTGGATATGAATGCAAACTACAAACAACAACTAATATCAAGTGAGGCAAGGGAAAACAGAAACAAAAAACCCCCCACAAAAACAAATAAAAAAAAAACAAAGAGAAAAAGCAAAACAATTTCACAAACAAGCATAAAAGAATCGACATCATCAACAATCAAGCAAACAACAACAAAAGGACAGAGAGAAAAAAAAAATTTTTTTGATAGTGACGAAAGTGAAGAGAGAGCTGTGTATGGACTTGGAGCACGGGATTGGAAATTAGATATATAAGTAGGGTGAAATTTCAACAGGGGGTAAAAAGAAGAAATAGGGAAAATCTAAAGCAGGAATAGGGTAAGAGAAACAGGGCAACATAAGGGGAAAAGTGAGGAAGAGAGTGATGGCATAAAGGTAAAATTGAGATAGAGTAAAATGATGCTAAAGGAAAGATGAAAATAGAATTTAGAACACTAATCCAAAAGTAAAATAAAGAAAAATAAAATGACACTTTTTTAAAAAAAGGGTAAAATAGTAGTAGTAATAATACTGATTGTAAATAAAAATGTAATAATTAAAAAGGTAAAATCGAGTGAGGAAGAAAGAAAAAAATATTTAATTTCTTAAGTAAAAGATGCAAAAAATAAAATTAATAGTGTAATAGTGAAGGTCATTCACTTCCTCTACTGTTCTGTTTGGCACGCCTATTTCCTAGTCAGGAAAGTATTGGAGTTTCCTGCGTTCCACTGCTCCTCAGTGTTGTAAGCCAGTCCTGATTTTTCTTATATTCTTTTATTTGTGTTTGCACAAGAGTCAATTTGTGATTCAACCCCTGGGTGTCAGTGTTTCTGGATTGACCTCCTGGTCTATAGGTCCTCTCTAGCTAGTGTTTAGATTTTGTTTTTCCTGTGGCACTTAATACTAGTTTGGGGGAGTGGGTTGCCCCAGAACTGGTTCTCTGATGGTTATTCCTCACTCTGATGAAAAACAACTTTCCCCTGCAGTCTCTTAGAGTGTCTCCAATTGGGTGATCCTATGTATTGGGCTTAGTAATCAGAAGCAAGGATTTAAAGAGGAAAAAAAAAGAGCCAGAGTAAGAGTGTGAACTCTGGGGCTGTGTGCAAGTCTGTGCAGTCTTTATTCCCCTTGGGTCTAAGCAGCCGACACACTTTAAAAAATTTTAAGCTGTCCTTTTGCACCTATATCAAAATGTGTTGCTTTTTAGAATTCCCTTCTGTTAGCAGCTCTGCGGACCCCCTTCCACATTCACAGATTACGCCAGCCCCAACTGCCACGGATTTTTTCTAGGCGCAGACTTCCCCTGGTCCTCCAGCTCCCATGTGGGTGTTTCTCCTGCTGGGACCACAGACCTCACCTTATCCCAGGCAAAATATGACCTTTCTGGGGGAGTGTAGAGCTCATCTGAATCCGCTTGCTTGCACCACTTGTGTACCGGTGTTCTCGGGTTCGCAGCTGTTCGGTGGGTGCCATAGTGTAGATTCCCCGGGCTTTTCAGGCTTCCGATAACATCCACTTTCCCCTTCAAGATGGCGCGGTCTCTGTGTCCAAGCCAGTCGCTCCGGGCGGGAACCCAGCAGCAGTGGGGGCTGCCCGGTCAGTGGAGCCCCGTCTAGCCGTCCCCCACAGTCTCCTGGAGTCGGGTCAAATTATTTTTGACAAAGGTGCCAAGACCATTCAATAGTGAAAGGACAATCTTATCAACAAACAGTGCTGAGAAAACTGGATATCCACATGCAAAGTAATGAAATTGGATCCTTACCTTACATGATATATTAAAAATAACTCAAAATATATCAGAGGCCTAAATGTAAGAGCTGAAATTATAAAATACTGAGAAGAATACAGGGCAAAGTTTTCTTGACATTGCATTTAGCAATGTTTCTTGGATATGACACCAAAAATGCAGGCAACAAAAGTAAAAATAGGTCAATTAGACTACATCAGAATTAAAAACTTGTGCATCAAAGGACACAATCAGCAGAGTGAAAAGACAATCTGTGGAATCTGAGAAAATATTTGCAAATCACATATCTGATGAAGTATTAATATCCAGAATGTATAAAAAAAACTCCTACAACTCAACAGCAAAAAATCAAATAACCCAATCAAAAAATTAACAAAGGACTTGAATTAAAATTTTTCCAAAAGCGGAATATAAATAGTCAATAAACACATTAAAAGATGCTCGGGGTCACTAATCATTAGGGAAATGCAAATAAAAAACACAATGAGATATTACTTCACAGTCGTTAGGATGTCTACTATAAAAACCAAAATGAAACAAAAACAAAAACTTAAAAATAACCAGTGTTGGCAAGGGTGTGGAGAAATTGGTACTCTCATGCACTGTTGGTGGGAATGTAAAGTGGTGCAGTCACTATGAAAAACAGTATGGTGACTTCTCAAAAAATTAAACATAGAATTACTATATGATCTAGTAATTCCACTTCTGTATATATACCAAAAGAACTGAAGATAGGGTTACAAAGACATATTTTGGACACCCATATTCATAGCAACATTATTCACAGTGTCAAAAAGGTGTAAGCAATTCAAATGCCCATTAACTGAGGAATGGACAAGCAAAATGTGGTCCATCCATAAAATGGAATGTTCTTCAGCCTTAAAAAGGAAGCAAATTCTGACACATGCTACAACATGGATGAACCTTGAGGACATAACACTGAGTCAAATAAACCAGTCACAAAGGGACAAGTATTGTATGATTCCATTTATATGAGGTACCTTGAGTAACCAAATTCATAGACAAAGAGTGTTGAATGGTAATTACCAGGGACTCAAGGGAGAGGAATGGGGAGTTATTGTTTAATGGGGACAGAGTTTCAGTTTTGCAAGATGAAAAGAGTTCTGGAGATTGGTTGCACAACAATGTTAATGTACTTAACACTACTGAACTCTACACTTAATAACTGTTAAGATGGTAAATTTGATGTTATGTGTATTTTACTGCATTGAGCATCTCTGATATTTGAGACACAGTAGTGGGTGCTAAAATGGACAGAGGATTAAGACAGAACCAAGACAGGCAAGAGATGCTAGCTTTAAAGGGAGTACAAGCATGTAAACAAATACCTATCATGTTATTTCATTCAAATTGTGTGCCAGAACACAAACATGGTCCCCATCACCACTGGTTGAGAGAAAGTAATGAATTACAGTAATGGATGAAAACTCCCCCAAATAGCTCATTACAGCCAGGCTACAGGCCATGAAGCGGGGCGGGGGGGAGGGAGGAAGTCCAGGGTACTATGAGGGTAGTGTCCAGGGCCCTGGGCCAGTCAGGACATCAGGAGGTCATCTCTGAGAAGGGCACATTTGAGCTGACATGATGTAGCGATGAACACTGTGGACTGGAGATATATAAACTGCTCTGTGAACCCAGATGATAAACTGATGAAATCTAGGCCAAGGTGGGGTATGTTTCTTAGAAGCAATGATGTGTAGGCTTTGGCCAATGAGTAGAAGTTTAACAAATAGAAAAGGAGAGGAGGACCACTCGAAGCTTGAGTTAGCACAGACAAGTGCTTGGGTGACCACAGAATATAATGTTCAAACTAGGACACCTTTGGAAAAAGGGCACTATTGATTATTATGCTGGCAAAACAGGCATAATCTGGGACTGTCCCTGGTAAACCCATATGAGTGATTCCCCCTAGCCAAAGCATATGATGGAAAGTGCACAGGGAGCATTTAAGGAATAGAGTACTTAGAGTGCAGGTTTGGGGGTGGAGAAAGGGCTCGGAAGAGAAGGCGAGTGTACTAATTTGCTAAGCCAACCATGGCAAATTACAAGTCTGATATCAAGCTGTTGTCAGGGCCATACTCCCTCTGAAGATGCTAGGCAAAGATTTATTCCAGGCCTCCTAACTTCTGGTAGCTGCTTGGCTTGTGGCAGCATCACTCCAACCTTCACATGGCATTCTCCCTATGTACATCTGTCTCTGTGTTCAAAAATGTCTCCTGTTTATGAGGACACCAGTCATTTTAGATTAGGAACTACTCTAAAAACTTCATCCTAACTTAATCATATCAAAGTATCTATTTCCAAATAAGGTCTCATTCATAGGTACTGGGTGTTGTGACTTCAACATCTTTTGTGAGGACATAATCCAATTCTTGACAGTGAGGCAGAAGATGGTGACAGTTGTGAAAGAATGCCACACTAAAGAGTCTAGACTTTCTTCAAGATCAGGAGGACTTACTATCAGCTTGTCAATTTAGTCTAATTAGAGACGGATAATGGGTGTGTGGGTTTTTTGGGTTTTTTTGCCTTTTATCCTCCTCACAGTTACAAAAATATCTTTTTTTTTTTTTTTGTATTGCACTTACCTTTGGAAATCAAAGAAAGCAAAATATGCATCCTAAAAACAAGGAGATCCTTTAATAGAAAGGGTATTTCCTCACTCTCAAACCATTTTACCTCCTGGGCTTGCAAGATAACAATTGAGCTCTCTATTAGAATACACAGTGTAGGCTGACTTCAGTAAATGCTAGTAGAGTAGAATAAAAATCTATTTAATTTTATGGACAGACTTTTGGGGCTGGTTGTTAATGCCTTGTGTTGTGTGTGATGTATCACTAGCATTTAAAACTCTCATTTACCTTTGATTCCTGACTTGCAACAGAAATTTTCACATGGCTCCTGGTGCCCCAGGAAGTACCTTGGGGACTGCCCAGAGGGTTGGCAGAGCCAACCAGAAGGGCTCAATGTGGATTGTTTTTACACTTGTCAGATTTATCTGAAAAATGCCTTGAACTCTTTTGTTAAAAGCTGGGAAATACAAGGACTTTGTGCTCATGACCCCCTTCTTTCAGTTGAAAAGCAAGTCTGTTTGGCCATTGAATGGATTTCACTATATTTATTCACCTAACAAGTTTTTATTATGCATCTACTATACACCTGTCATTGTTCTGGAGACTGGCATGCAGCAGTGGATGGGTGTGTTTCTGTGGTTACACCTTCAGAGGGGATTTTGGTGATAATGGAAGCCACCTTGGATCACATTTTTCTCAATCAACAATATCACCATATATAATCCTATATAATAAAAGGCTAATATGCAAATCGACCGAATAGCGGAACGATCAATTGCTATGATGTGCACTGACCACCAGGGGGCAGACACTCAACGCAGGAGCTACCCCTTGGTGATCAGTGCACTCCCATAGGGGAAGCGCCACTCAGCCAGAATCCCTGAGCCAGGCTTCTGGTTGGTGAGCACAGCAGCTGTGGCAGGAGCCTCTCCTGCCTCCACGGCAGCATTAAGGATGTCCAACTGGGGGCTCCTGGACTGCAAGAGGGCGCAGATGGACTGAGGGACACCCCCCCAGGTGCACAAATTTCGTGCACCAGGCCTCTAGTATCTAATAAAGACCAATTCTGATATGCCCACATTGGCACAAAATTCATTTAGGAGCATGTAGTGGATTAAATGGTGTCTCCCTCAAACCCATGTCCACCCAGAACCAGAGAATGTGACCTTATTTGGAAATAGGTTCTTAGCAGATGTAATTAGTTGAGGATCTTGAGCTAAGATCATCCTGCAATCATGCAATGACTGGTGTTTTTATAAGAATGGGAGAGGACATAGAGAAACAGAAGAAAGCACTGTAAGAAGGAGCCAGAGGTTGGAATGATATAGCCACAGGCAAGGAATGCCTGAGGCTACCAGAAGCTGGAAGAGACAAGGAAGGATCCTCCTCTAGAACCTTCAGAGACAGCACAGACTTGCCGTCACCTTGATTTTGAACATCTACCCTGTAGAACTGAGATAATAAATTTCCATTTTGAGCCACCCAGTTTATCATACTTTGTTCTAGCAGCTCTAGAAAGGCCTTCTGTCAAGACTTCCTATACCCTTTATGTAGCCTCCTCTCAGAAGAGGAAGGACAAAGCACTGCAGTTTCCACACACTTTGTGACATATTTTAGCCGTTAGATCTGCTGGCTGCTTTCTCACTTCCTCATCCTTTTTCTCACCTATACAGCAAGGGCTAGCCATTAATGCTGGGGTTCCCTCAGTTCCAGAACATCACTGGGAGACGTCTATACAAGGGGGTGGGGCAACTCTGGGTCATTTCTGCTCCCCTCACCTCATTTCTCAAGACAAACATGTCTCCCACACAATGATCCCGCAGCAGCTCTGGTCCTTCTGCGTACCTCAGCCTAACCAACCCAGACCTGGCAACGCAACATTGGTGACAAATTTTAACCAAAGCAGTCCCACGCTCCTCTTTTGCCACTGCATGCCATCTGTTCTGTACTCTCTATCTCACAGTGTCCAACAGGCCAACAGGAAAGGAAGTGCAGTTAAGCTCATATCAGGCAGGTATGGGTTTTTCTAATTGTGGGAGCTGTTGTTGGGAAATTCTTTTTGAGAAATATGGCTCAATAAAATGTGAGACCTAAACATATATCTTCATATGGTAGCTTATTAAATCCTCACAACTGCCCTGCAAAGTCAGGATGATTACTATACCTATTTTAGAGATGAGAAAACAAGTCCAGAGAGGTCTGGGGACTTTCCTAAGGTCACATAGTTCTTAAGTGGCACCCAGGGATATTTAGGTCTGGGGCCCACGTGTTGGCACTTTTCCCACTGCAATCTCATTTTCAGCTGTGCTTTGTGAAGGGTGAGATTCAGCAGCAGCCACACTACCAACTTCCATTGAGCTGCTGCCATTATTTGTTTATTTGTTGTTGTTATTTTATTTATTTATTTATTCATTTTTTAAAATATATTTTATTGATTTTTTACAGAGAGGAAGAGAAGAGAGAGCCAGAAACATCGATCAGCTGCCTCCTGCACACCCCCCACTGGGGATGTGCCCGCAACCAAGGTACATGCCCTTGACCAGAATCGAACCCGGGACCTTTCAGTCCGCAGGCCGACGCTCCATCCACTGAGCCAAACCGGTTTCAGCTGTTGTTGTTATTTTAACATTTGCCTCTAAGACTGGCAGGCTGCTTCCCAAGGCTTCCAACTCTTATAGTAAATTTATGGAAGCTAAAAAGAAGGCATTGACTCAAGCATCCTTGGGGGCTGCCTGTTTTAGGGAAGATCTGGGCCTTTAAAATAATTTCTCCCAAATGCCTCTAACTTGTAAAAAAGCAAACACAGTCCTTGCTAGTTTGGTATTTCTATTTACAGTAGTTAGCATATTTATTTTAGGGCAAATTAGGTTCTAGTTTTATGTGAACTGTGTACACTTTGTATAGCCTGGGCCTTGAATAACCCATAACCCATATTCAGAGACCACTGGTCCCCACTGACAAATCCCTCAACCTTTCTTTTTCTCTTTTTCCATTTTCAGTAATTCTCCAAGTTTAGATAGCTTCTAGGCCGTGTATGTAGTGGTCATAGCTATGGCTTCTTCCTCAGTGAGGAAGTCCCAAAATGGGAAATATGCAGGCAGTTATCTTTGAGATGTAGACTCTAAGTCTGCTCTGCCACCAGCAAAGGGAAAGCTCAGAAAGAAATCATGCCAGGTTTTCTGAAGGTAGCCTCAAAAAGAAGGAGAGGAAGAGACACAAGGTCTGAATGAATATGACCCAGGGGCAGGGGCTTAGGGTGTCAAGTGGGATGACCTCTGACATCCTTTTCAGGCACGGCTGCAGTTCCTGGGGGCCATGCCTGCACCCTGAGAGGGAGCCCTGAGTTGCTGTCATACTCACTTCTTGGACTGGACCATAAACCCACTATAGTGTTGCCCCTCCTGGCTCTCTCCCTCTTTTGTTGCTAAGCACAGGGGGAAGCAAACAAGCAGCCTGCATCTTCCCACATTGAGGCAATTAATGAATTTTACAGCATCTTGGGGATCTTAGGGCATGGTGCCTGGTATGGAGGTCTGGACCCCTTTTAGAAACCATCTCCTGGTAGCCTCTAGCCTTCATGTCTTTATTCCTTGGTTGGGACTCCTCCTACCTCCTCTATTACTCTACTTCCCTTCTGGAGGCTGATTCTCCATCACACAGATTTGAGGGAATAATGGGCTGGACAACAATTGCCACTTGCTTCAGGGTTTCAAGACACTGGGAGACATTTTTTATTTTTATTTTTTAAAGGATATTTTTGTTGATTTCATAGAGGAAGGGAGAGGGAGAGGTAGAAACATCAATGATGAGAGAGAATCATTGATTGGCTGCCTCCTGCACATCCCCTACTGGGCATTGAGCCTGCAACCCAGGCATATGCCTTGACCAGAATCGAACCCGGGACCCTTCAGTCCACAGGCCCGATGCTCTATCCACTGAGTCAAACTGGCTAGGGCTGGGGAGACATTTTTAAAAATAGATTTTTACTGATTTCATAGAGAGGAGGGGAGAGGGAAAGAGAGAAACATCAATGGTGAGAGATAATCATCATTCAGTTGCCTGCTGCATGCCCCCTACAAGGGATCATGCCTGAAACCCAGGCAAGTACCCTGAGCGAGAATCAAACCCTAACCTCCTGGTTCATGAATCTACATTCAACCACTGAGCAACACCAGCCAGGCTGGAGAGACATTTTTATCTGAGGGGAAAACCACCCTTGGGATTCTAGTTAATAGGGCTCCCACTCTTCCCTAATCAGGTCCTTTTGAGGCATTACCACACCTCACTTCACCTGGCTGCCGGCACCAGTTTTCCACCAGCAGCAGTTTTCCTCTGGCCACCCGCCAATCAGAGCACCTCCAGCCACCCCGAGAGGAACTCCTATTAAGAGGAACTCCGATCGGGAGGCGCTCTATCGGCGGGTGGCCAGAGGAAAACTGCTGCTGGCAGAAAACTGGTGCTGGCAGCCACGCAATCAGCCACCCTGAGTTCCGCCACCAGCATCTTCCGAGGGCCCCATGGGTCCTTCCGCAGCCTTTTAGGCCGGTGGGAGGGGCGGGGGTCGGGGACTCGCAAGTCCCCGCCCCACGCTCCTACCGCCAGCCAATCGGCCACCCTGAGTCCCGCCCCCTGCGCCTCCAGCCCGCCCAATCGTGGGCATAGCAGAATGATGCAATTTGCATATTACCTTTTTATTATGTAGGAGGATAAATTTTCACATTTATTTGATTGCTTATCTGTAATTCAAATGCACTAGTAACTGCGTATCCTGTATTTAATCTGACACCCCCATTGGGCAGCCCAGTGATTCACACCCCCACTGATGTTGGCACTGGGCAGCAAGTCAGGCACCCAGCCTGCACTGGAGAATGAAAGGACTGTGGTGTTTGTAAACAGATTGAGCTTTCCTACCCTTCTCAGTAAATGGCTCTGCTGTCACTCTCTGCAGAAAGTCTGGCTTGTTCATCGTGCTCTGTGCCCATAGAGTCATGCCTTGGGCACAATACTTACTGGCTTCTAGTATGCCAGTAATTATGGGTTTTTCACATCTTATTCTCCACTGGGCTTTGAGCTTCTTAAGGGCTGGGGCTCATTAACCTTGGCTCTTTTTTTTTTTTAATTTCTTTATTGATTAAGGTGTCACATATTTGTCCTCATCCCCCCATTCCCATCCCACCCCTCTCCCCACGCATGCCCCAATCCACTGTTGAACTTAACTGTTGGATAGGCTTATATGCATGCATACAGGTGCTTTGGTTGAACTCTCCCCCTCCCCCCACCCTCCCCCTACCCTCCCCTATCCTCCCTCTGAGGCCCGATAGTCCGATCGATGCCTCCTTGCTTCTGGTTCTGTTCTTGTTCCTCAGTCTATGTTGTTCATCATTTCCCCTAGATGAGCGAGATCATATGTCACTAGATATATACTAATAAGAACTGAATGTGAGACGAGCAATAATAGTTATGCTGACAGGCAAATGAATCAATCTGTAGCGAGCTTCCCCCTGGACCAACAGTTCTTTTGAGACCCAATTTCAATGTCCAGTAGTTCCTTATGTGTACATGTCAGCACTGACCCCTCAGCTCTGGATGGTGGACAAATGGTGGTAATGGAGGTCTGACTCCCTCTGGTTTGGTCTCGGCCGAACCCAGGGGCACGGCGTCACCCGGACTAAGGGGCACGTGGCCTCACCCATACCCAAGGGGCGCGTGGTCTCACCCGGGCCTGGGACCCAGCCTCACCCGGATGGATCCAGGGGCGCACGGCCTCACCCGGACCCAGGATCTGGCTTCACCCGTACCCAGGGACGCTTGGCCTCTCCCAGACCCAGGGGCACGTGGCCTCACCCGGGCTTAGTTGCACAAGGCCTCACCTGGATCCAGGGACACATGGTCTCTCCCGGATCCAGGGACGCTTGGCCTCTCCCAGACCCAGGGCCACTTGGGCTCACCCGGGCCTAGGTGCACGAGGCCTCACCCGGATCCAGGGACGCATGGTCTCACCTGGATCCAGGGACGCTTGGCCTCTCCCAGACCCAGGGGCACGTGGCCTCACCCAGGCCTAGGTGCACGAGGTCTCACCCGGATCCAGGGACACATGGTCTCGCCTGGACCCAGGTGTGTGTGGGCTCTCCCAGACCCAGGGGCGCTTGGCCTCGCCCGGGCACGGGATCCAGCGTCATCCGGGTCCAGGGGCACATGGCCTCACCTGGACCCGGAGTCCGGCCTCACCTGGACCCAGGGGCATGTGGCCTCACCTAGACCCAGGGACGTGAGACCTCACTTATACCCAGAGGCGTGTGACCACACCCGAGCCCAGAGGCGCGCAACCTCGCCCGCACCTGGGTCTCAGCGGAGCCCCGTCTTCCCGATCCCAATTCCTGCCGGTCAATCCCCCCTCAGCAATTCCCCTGGCCATCCTTCCAGAGCTCCAGTATGGCTGCTGCAGAACTCGTCGGGTGGCGGCTCGGCGAAGCTCCGGTGCGCCCGGTGCAGGGTGGTGGGCCGGTCTGGCGTCGCTGCGTCGGCCCTTGGGTCTGCATTGGTGGCCGGTCGCCGAGCATGCGCACCTGGCCGCTTCCGGGGCGTTGAGATACTTGACGGACTCGGAGGTCAGCAAGCGCGGAGTCTCCCACCCCATGTCTCATAGGGGCTCGTATGTCCATGCTTGGCTGCCAGTGGAGCCGTCCCCTCAGCCGGAGACCGCCGGGGGAACTGCGCCGAGCACGTTCTAGGCCGCTGTTGTATCGCCTGAGTCATAGTTCTTTTGTGTCGCCTGAGCCGTAGTTCTTAAAGTGTGGTCTTTGGGTCACCGGCATCAGCATCATCCCACATACCCCTCTTTTATTCTAGTTGTAGAGCATCTACTCAGCCAGCCCTATGGTGGTCTTGGATGGTGTCTGCTCTGCTCTCTTGTCGAAGTCTCAAAGTTGTTGTGGTAGGCAACAATCAGGCTTCTGCCCTATGCCTCCATCTTGGTCCTCCTTTGTATAGTTAAGTCTTGATTGTTTTTGGTGTCACTGGGGGGGCTCTCTTTGTCTATAAAGGAAGAGTTGCTGTGCAGGAGACACGTTTATGGGCCGGGTCTTGGTGCAGCAAAGCTTTGGCGCTCACTGAATATTCCTGTTGAATGTGTCCCTTATGCACGTGGTTGAAATCTGGTGTCATCTCCCACAGACCACTAGATGCCCTCGTTTCTGGGTCTCCAATGGGGTGTAGATCAGCTACTGCCTTAGGCACTCAGCAAGGATTACAGCAAAAACTGTAGTTTCTTCCTCCTGTCTGAGTGGCCCTGGAGCAGTCCGACTAGAACAGCAGTTCATCTGGTCCACTGCCAGAGGGCAGGCCACCCACATGCATAAGCCGTTGCTTGGGGCGCAGGTGTGCCTGCAAGACTTGTGGGGCAGGTCTTCAAAACGTGCGGGGCGGGTCCCAGGGCGGGGCGGGGTCTCAGGGCACCAACAGGCCATGGTGCGGCGAGCCGCGATGGCTGTGAGTCTGGTCCTTCTGCCTTCCACGTATCTAAGTCCCCTCGTTCCGCACTCCAGTGCAACAAACACTGATTGCTGGGCGCACCTCCGCAAGCGTCCCGCCTCTCCCCGCAGGCATCTGGGTCTCCCGCGGTTCGCCAGAAGATGGATTTCAGGGTGATGGAGAGCTAATCTCCCCTAGGTTTGGAACAAAAGCCCCTTTCCCCCGCCACCAGCCAGACCCACGCGCCTCCACACCTCATCCCCTCCGATTTCGCTGGGTGCGAGGCAACAGAACAGCCTTTAACCTCCGCCGCCATCTTTTTCAAACTTCCCAATTTGTACTTCTTAATCCCTTCATTTCAGTCAACTCTACTGAAGTCTAGCGCCGCCGGGAGGTGCACGGAGAGGGCGCCCGGGCCTCCATCCGGTGCGCGGGGCGCGCGGCCCTCGGCACCAGGCGCGCGGGGGCTGCGCGGCGGGGACGGGTGCTGGGAGGCCGCCGGGCTCCGGGCGCCGCCGCTGAGGCGGTGTCCCCAGCGTCCCGGGCCAGGCGGCCTGCGGGGGCGGCGGAGTTGCAAAAGTGAGTGAGTTTCCCAGGGTTTCGCCCGGAATGGGGTTCAGTGCAATCGGAGCTGGCGCTCAGCGCACTCCGGAGCCTTTATCTCCTTCCTGCCAGTGAACGCCGGCCAGGTCATCAGCCGCCCCTTCCTCTCCGGTTCCATCCTCCCCGCAGGCGCGTGTGCTCGTGTCTCCGCCCGTTTCTACATACCTCAGGCTTTTACGGCTTCCCCGACTGTCCCCGTGGCCTTCTCCTTCCCCCCAGCTGTGGGCATTTCAGTCCACCAACTTTCCTGTGGTTCTGGACGTTGTCCGTTCTGACCTCTAGTTGTATTTTTGAAATTGTTGTGCCCGGCTGCAGGTTAGGTGTTTAACCTATGGCGCCATCTTGGTTCCTCCGGGCTGCGTCTTCTTGATCCCAATTCCTGTCAGTCAATTCCCTCTCAGTAATTCCTCCGGCCATTTCCTCAAAGCTCCAGGGCGGCTGCCGCGGAACTCGCTGGGCGGCGGGCTCGGCGAAGCTCCGGTGCGCCCGGTGTGCAGTGGCGGGCTGGTCTTAGGTCGCTGCAATGGTGCTCGGGTCTGCATTGGTGGCCGATCACTGGGCGTGCACACCTGGTCGCTTCTGGGGAGCAGAGATTCTCAAAGGACTCAGAGGTCAGCAAGCGCGGAGTCTCCCACCCCATGTCTCCCAGGGGCTCGTCTCTCCATGCTCGGCAGTGAGTGAAGCCGTCCCCTCAGCCGGAGACCGCCGGGGGAACTGCGCCGAGCACGCTCCAGGCCGCCATTGCGTTGCCAGAGCCGTAGTTCTTAAAGTGTCTAACCTTGGCTCTTGTCCTCAACTCTTCCCCCCATCATAAGATGCCCACAGAATTTGGGACCCAGGAACACACACATGGATAAATGAGTCAAAGCCTCTGATTGCACCAAAATCAAAGGGGTTGACTAGTGAAAGTTAAGGCCTGACGTGTTCTGCTTTATTCAATAGAATAGCAGGTCCCTAAGGGCAGGAACCTTACTTCTTTCTTTCTCTCCCTACTCTATCCCTAAGCACCTAGCAGGTGTCAAATACTCAGCAGGTGCTCAGTAAACACAGGGTTGCAGGAATCAGCAGTTGTGTTCATGTTTCCTGCCCACCTTCATTAACATTTCAGAGGTGCCTGGTAGCCATCTCCCAGGGAGGAATGAGTCCACAGTGACTACTTCTAGGGAAGTGAGAGTCAGAGTGGTCTGAAGTACCAGAGGGTATCAGGAGGGAGTTTAACTCCCTTAGCTAGAGGAACCCGCACGCCTGGGAAAGGAGACAGAGCTCCCTGAGGCCAGAGGCCAGCAGTGTCTGGCAGAGGTGGGAAGGTGGGGGGGAGGGGAGAGATAGAACCGGGCTAGGTCCTGAGAGGCAGACCAGGGGCTGCTGCAAGTCAGCACGGAAGGTAGCGGTGCTGGGCAGCCGCAGGCTGGCTTTCCTGTCCATTTGAGCTGGGAAAGGGAATGCCGGTCGGCTTCACGCCAGCTCTGGCAGCAGGATAGTGGGGATTTGCGAGAACCGGCTAGGTGACCACTCTGTCGCCAGCTTGGGTAGGCAGCAAGCACGTGACCCTCCTGGCCAATGGAGAGGCGGCGAGGTCCTAGGTCAAGGGAACTGGTGGAGTGGAGCTTGGTGCACCATAGGAACTGGCTGAGGCCACAGAGGCCGCCAGCCCTCGGGTGCCGGTGACCCGGGTGCGGGGCCTGGGAGAAGCACCAGGGCCTGTCCTGCCACTGGGCCCCTGGGTGCCTGCCACAGCCGGAGGACTGAGCTTTCCGTTGGTTGCTGCGTGGGTGGGAGCCGGACGCGAGTGATTGCCAGGAACTCGGGTGGGACTCCCCCTGGAGCCAAGTCCAGAGGGAAAAGGACACTCCCTGTGCAGTTGGTAGAGGGAGAGGCTGGCCTGCCCGGGGAGCTCTGGGATGGAGACCTGCCTGCTCTCCCTCTGGGAGGGACCCTGATGGCCACAAGCGCCAAAGCCCACCCTCGTCTTGTGCCAGGTTCAAATTCCGAGAAACCTCCTGCCCTGTCCCACATATCTGGAGCCTGAAAGAGTGGCAGGAGAGGTACCCAAACCCTAGAGGATGATTTGTGAGGGAGCCCCACTGTCTTTCACTACCAACAAAGGCTGGACCATTCACCCATACCTAACATGGGACCTCACACCTAGTAGGTGCTGCAAGAGTGTTCATTGCTGAGGAAACGAATGAATGAATGAAACCTGGTAATTGTTACTAAGGCTGAGGATTGACTGTTGGGGGATGCCTCCTGACTGTGAGTGTCTCCATCTGAGGGGCTGTGACAATTCTCCAGTGCTGTGTGCCTCTTAAAACAGGGCCATGGAAGAGGACATTGTTGTTCTCTGATGCCAAAGAGGGCTAAGCTCAACCCAAATAACTACAGTGCCCACTTTGGGAGGACATCATAAGTCTGAACAATGTTATAAAACAAAGCTCCTTCTTTTCCTGATGTTCACTCCTCTCAGCATCACGGTTCTCTAGCAGGGCTGCGGGACTCTCCACTTGGATAGCCTGTCTTAAATCCCTAACTCCATACCTCCACACCATAGAGGTCCTCCAGTTTTGCCAAGCCAGCTTCATGTGCCTCCTCCTTTAGGAAGACTCCTGCCTCCCTCCATTGAATGCAACAGACCTCTCCCCCATTCCTGTACATTGTGCTGTAGTTCCACTTCTGGAAACATCCTCTCTCCTGGAATTTGAGAAACCTTGGTTGAAATCCTGGTACCTCCACTTTCTAGCTTATATCGTTGAGCCACTTTACCTGCATCTATAAAACAGGATGATCAGAATAGCACTAGCATTGTTATGAACGCAATGACTCATAAAGCATCTGGCACAGAAATGGTTCTTAACAAATGGCATCTTCGGGCTCCTGCAGGGTAAAGATGTATCTTCTTTACTCTAATGACTTGGAGACAGCCCCTATGAGCAGGCGCTCCAGGAAAATGTGTTGATTGAGCTGTCGCTGCACCACTGCCTTGCTTGGCCAGGAGTGATTCCCAAACTGAGAAGGGCTGAACTTGCAGGCTGTTGCTGGGGTTGGAGAAAGGAAGCAGGGGCTAGCCAGTCTTGGGGTAGTAGCTCAAAAAGCACTGGCCACCAAAACCAACTGCTTCTAGAATTGAGCGTCCAGAGGGATCAAGTCCCTTCAGCTACCTCCGCAGCCCAGCATGAACAGGAATTGGCATGCTTGGCTGTCTCCCCCTTTTAGTGCCATCCACAAGATGGCTGCCTCTGGAGGTCTGGGCTATGGGGCTGGAGCTCAGGCAGGCTTTATCCCCTGCTGCAATTTTCCTGGTGACCCAGATTTGTACCAAGGCACCGGTCTAACTCCCGCCTGATTTGGGCTGGAGCAAGGGGTTCCAGTTTAGCAAATAAAAATACAGGATTCCCACTTATATTTAAATGTCAGATATACAACAAACACTTTTATAGTATAAGTATGTTACATGCAATCTTTAGGACATACTTACCTATGCAATTATTTGTTGTTTATCTGAAAATCCCATGTAACTGGACTCCCTGCATTTTCCCTGGCAAATCTAGCTGGAGCTTGTCCAGCTGCTGGGGATTGGAAGGGAATCAACCTTGGGGGGTGGAGTGGGAGGGAGCTGCTCCCACTGAAGGCACTTTGAATTGATGTCAGAACAATGGCATGGGTTGTTCTGTTTTTCTTTGCATAGAAAAAAAGCATTCCGTGTCACTCAAAAGAAAACAGAACGGTGAATTTCAGCTCTCTGCCTTGCTCTATTGATGTTGACCCAGAACATGTCTAGATTCTGAAAGGGACATTGACTGTTAGACAAGTGGCTCTTTCACTTTCCTCTGTAACACTTCTTTTAATGGTTGGTGCCCACTACCCTGGCTCCCATTTAGAATACACTCAAGATGGGAAATGTAGTGGCCATTTGTCTCTCCAGGGGTCCCTGTTCTCCTGGGCTGCTCAGATGCTTCAATTACAAAGGCCACTTAGTCAAATTGCCTGAGCCACAGACTAAGGTACAGCTATTAAATGTAAAAAAGAAGAATAGTTTAATTTCTCCAGTACCTCTGAAGTGTTTGGCTGTTTATTTATTTTTAATCCTCACCCGAGGATTTGTTTTTATTGATGTTTAGAGAGAGAGAGGAAGGGAGAAAAAGAGAAACATCAATTGGTTGCCTCCCATACATGCCCCGACCAGGAGTCCTGACAGGGATGGAACCCACAATCTAGGTATGTTCCCTGATTGGAAATCAAATCTATAACCTTTAGATGTATGAGATGATGATCCAACCAAATGAGCCACCTAGCCAGGGCAGAGCCCCTTATTTTATTTTATATTACTTTATTTTAAATATCTGGTTTTTTATGGATTTGAGAGAGAGAGAGAGAGAGAGAGAGAAATATCGATGTGAGAAATTATCGACCAGCTGCCTCCTGCACGCCCTCTACTGGGAATCGTTCCCAAAACCTGGGCATGTGCCCTGATTAGAAATCGAATCAGCAACCTTTTGGTGCACAGGAAGACACCCCACCAACTGGGTCATTCGGCCAAGGCAGGGTTCTTTATTTTATACAACCTCTAATCCTTACAACCTTGAGAGTCCATGTTACTATTCCCATTTCACAGATGGGGAAACTGAGGTGCACACAGGGCAAACATTTTGTGTAGGCTCACGTAGCAAGTAAATGGTGAGGTTGTAGTTCAGACTTTCCTTTCTCTGAATCCAGTGCCTGAACAACTCTTCCCCATTATCATTTTTGCATGCCAGCTTGATCAATCCCTGCTCAAGACCTCGTTTTTTTTTCATTTGTTAAATTATGCGGGATAGACAGGTTATCCCTGAGATCTCTCCAATGATTCTCTTTTCATAGAGATCATAAAAGACATGAGCTCACTCACTATTATCATCTATGTGCTTGTTGCAGGCACAGAAACTTCTTAGATATTATTCTTTGCCCCACAACAAAATAACTGACCAACATTTATATTGCAAAGCTTGGCCAGCAACTAGTGGCTGCCAGTCTTGCATAGCATGGGCCTGGTGGATATAAATACACATTGAAGGTAAGGGCTCACAGTATTTTCTGTGCAGGCTGCCTGCTGATGCACAAAACCCTTGGTCTTCAGGCCTGAGTAGGAATGGGACAGTAGGATTAGCTAAGTGCCCCAAACACTCGTAACCTATTTGTAAGTTATGAAGCATGGGCTTGGCCTATCCACCTGGATTCCACACTCCCCCAGACATTATGAGAACAGAGGAAAGCACAAGTCTGAATGACTTGTTCTGTCCTTCCATTCCAGCTCTGCTCCAATGCAGAAAGTGGCCAAGACTCTTCATAGATGCCACCTAGCACCTGCTCATCAGCGACTCAATAGTGCCATGACTAAAGCTGGCTTGGGCCAGGCTGAGGACCAGGAGGTGTTGCACATTCTGAGTGGGGGCTGCATCTTGGTTTCAAGTGTTCATAGTTTCCTCTTATCCTTCTTTTTCTGGGCGAACTCTTGCCTCTTATTCAAGGCCTAGTTCAGAAATCCTCTCCTCATGAGTTGTTCCCTCTCCTACCTGCTCACTCAGACAGTCAGCGCCCTCCTGTGGGTTCCCATGATACTCAGTGTCTATCACATTTGGAGTACTGATTTCACTGTCTCTCAGTGGAGTGCTCTCTTCCCCACTGGGCTATGAAGATGGAGTCCAAGTCTTTTTCACCTTCTCACCCTGAAGTGGTCTTACTCCAGCTCTTTGCGTGGTGTGCTCATTACTTTCAAGTCTCAGCTTAAATGTCAGCCCCTCAAAGAGGCATTTATTGACTTCCCTCGCTAAAACCCACTGAACCTGGTTATTCTTTTTCAGTACCTACATAGCATTGATCATTGCTGAAATCAAGTAATATATAATTTTCTTTTAGGTAAAAGTCACATAATATACAATTAACCATTTTAAAGTGTGCAGTTCATTGGGACTTATTTCACAATGTTGTGCAACAATAACGTTTATCTAGTTCTAAAAGATTTTAATTACCCCTAAGGAAACCTTGTACCCATTAGCAGTTTCCTAATTCCCCCTCCCTGAAACCACTAATCTGCTTTCTGTCTGTATGAATTTGCCTATTCTGGACATTACATATAAATTGAATAATATAATGTGTGGCCTTTTGTGACTGGTTTATTTCACTTTGCATAATGTTTTCTTTTTTTTAATTTAATAAATCTTTATTGTTCAGATTATTACAATTGTTTCTCCTTCTCCCTCCCCCCCATATCTCCCCTCTACCCGGTTCCCACCCTCCCTTCTGCCTTTACCTCCCCTCCGCTGTCCTTATCCATAGGTGTATGATTTTTGTCCAGTCTCTTCCCTTACCCCCCACACATACACCCCTTTCCTCCTGAGAATTATCAATCCACTCTGATTCTATGCCCCTGATTCTATTATGTTCACCAGTTTATTCTGTTCCTCAGATTTTTAATTCACTTGACTTTTAGATTCATTTGTTGATAGATATGTATTTGTTGTTCATAATTTTTATCTTTACTTTTTTCTTCTTTTTCCTCTTTTTAAAGAATACCTTTCAGCATTTCATATAATACTGGTTTGGTGGTGATGAACTCCTTTAGCTTTTTCTTATCTGTGAAGCTCTTTATCTGCCCTTCAATTGTGAATGATAACTTTGCTGGGTAGAGTAGTCTTTGTTGTAGGTTCTTGCTATTCATCACTTTGAATATTTCTTGCCACTCCCGTCTGGCCTGCATAGTTTCTGTTGAGAAATCAGCTGATAATCATATGGGTGCTCCCTTGTAGGTAACTAACTGTTTTTCTCTTGCTGCTTGTAAGATTCTCTCTTTGTCTTTCGCCCTTGGCATTTTAATTATGATGTGTCTTGGTGTGGTCCTCTTTGGATTCATTTTGTTTGGGGTTCTGTGCACTTCCTGGACTTGTAAGTCTATTTCTTTCACCAGGTGGGGGAAGTTTTCTGTCATTATTTCTTCAAATAGGTTTTCAGCGTCTTGCTCTCTCTCTTCTTCTGGCACCCCCATAATTCAGATGTTGGTATGCTTGAAGTTGTCCCAGAGGCTTCTTACACTATCTTCAACTTTCTGAATTCTCTTCTCTTCTTGATTCTCTGGAGGAGTGTCCTTTGCCTCTTTGTATTCCAAATCTTTGACTTGATTCTTGCGTTCCTCTAGTCTGCTGTTGGGTCTCTGTATAATATTTTTATTTCAGTCAGTGTATGTTTAATTTCTAGTTGGTCCTTTTTCATATCCTCGAGGGTCTCATTAAATTTATCTGCCTTTTCCATGAAAGTCTTGAAAAACCTTATAACTGTGGTTTTGAACTCAATATCCATTCGTTTGTTCTCCATTTCTTTCGTTTGTGATCTGTTTCCTTGCCTCCTCATTTTTGCTGCTTCCCTGAGTTGGTAGGGCAGCTTTGTGTACTAGGTGTCCTATTGGTTCAACGGATCAGCCTCCCAGTTGCCTGAGGTGGACACTCTTGGTGCTCCCCTTTGTGGACTGTGTGTACAGCCTTGTTGTAGGTAAGTCTTGATTGTTGTTGGTGTCACTGGGAGGAACTGACCTCCAGGCCAATAGGCTGTGAGGACCCGCTGTGTCTATAATGGAAGAGTTGCTGTGCTGGAGACACATTTATGGGGCAGGACTTGTTCCAATAGGGCTTTGGTACTTACTGAGTCTGCCTCTTGAATGTGTCCCCTATGAGAGTGGTTGAAATCTGGTGTCATCTCACACCAACCACTAGATGCACTAGTTTCTGGATCTCCAATGGGGTGCAGTTCAGCTACTGTCTGAGGCCACCCAGCAGGAGCTACAGCAAGAACTACAGTTTTCTCCTCTTTGCTTGGGCTTTGGCAGTTTTGGAGCAGTATGACTGGAGTTGCAGTTTATTTGGTTAAGCTTCCACAGAACAGACCATTTATATGCAAAAGCCACTGTGTGGAGCCTGGGCGGGTTTGTAGAATGTGCGGGGCAGGGTCTCAGGGTGGGGCAGAGTCTCAGGGCCGAGCGGGGTTTCAGGGCGTCACTAGGCTAGGGCGTGGCAAACAGCGATGGTGGCTGTCAGCTGTCTCTGCCTGTCCACGTTTCCAAGTCCCTGTGTCCCACGCTCCAGCGCAGTAAACAATGATTGCTGGGTGCACCTCTGCAAAAAAGTCACTCTCACTTTCCAACCCGATGGCCGAGAGTCCAGCTTCTCCCCGTAGGCGTCTGAGTCCCCCATGTGTCCCCAAAAACTGGATTTCAGAGTGATCGGGAGCTTATCTCCCTTCAGGTTGAAAAAAAGCCGCACACCCAGTCGCCCACCACCAGCCAGATTCGCGCTCCTCCGTACCTCAGCTTTTCCGCGTTTGTGCTCCTTTATTTTTCCTTCTTAGTTGTAAATCTACCACTCAGCAAGCTTTCCTGTGGTTCTGGGTGGTAGACGTTTTGTCTTTTAGTTGTATTTTTGAAATTATTGTACTAGGTGGCAGTTTAGTTGTTTACCTTTGCCACCATCTTGGTTACTCCTATCTCTGATTCTTACTTCTCTCCACTTTGCATAATGTTTTCAAGGTTCATCCAAGCTGTAGAATGGATCAGTGCTTCATTCCTTTGTATGGATAAATAATATCCCATTGTATGGGTAGACCACATTTTGTTTGCCCATTCATCAGTTAATGGATATTCAGGTTGTTTTCAGCTTTTAGCTATTGTGAATAATGCAGTTATGAACATTGCTGCACAAGTTTTTGAGTGAACATCTGTTTTCAATTATTTTAGGGATCTACCTTGAGCGGAATTGCAGGATCAAAATATGACACAACGTTTAACTCTTTGAAGAACTGCCAAACTGTTTTCCAAAGTGGCTGCATTCTTTCACATAACTAACAGAAATGCACAAAGGTTCCAATTTTTCCGTATTCTTGCCAACACTTATTTTGGTCATTTTTATTATAGCCATCTTAATGGGTGTCAACTACAATCTGGTTGTGGTATTCACTTTTTATTTCTTCTTGTCTTTCCCTCCAAAAAGTGGGCTTCATGAGGCCAAGGGGTCATGTCTACTCCATTTTTTTTTTTGCTATATCCAGCATCTACCCCTGGCACATAATGAGTTCTCAACCCGTAGAGGTTGAGGCAATGCATGAGTGAATTTGTTCTTATTGAATTCTGGGCTCACAGCCAAGGACCTGGCAGAGAAGGCCTGCAGTGGCTGTGTTGCACTTCCTAACCCAGTGGCTCTGGCATGTGGTCTGGACCCCAGGGAAAGAGGCTTCCAGGACCACTCAAATGGCCAGACCCAAGCATATGTCCTGCCTTAGTGGGACTTGGAGTAATGAAGCAGGAACTGGAATGGGGCTCAGCCCATGACAAGGATCATATGCTCCAAGTGGGGGGTATTGAGGGAGGTGAGCAAGCAAGGCTGAGGAGCTCCCTGAGCACTGGCTTACAAGCCAGTGGCTCCTCTGTAACTTCTCCTATAGCATCCCCTTGGAAAGTTCCTTCCAGCCTTGCCTCCCATCTCATGTTTCTCCTTTAAGATTTGGAGACCAAGTTCTGGGTTAATGACCTGGGGGACTGAACCTCTTCAGGTGCAGCTCCTGGTAATTGTCCCACAGTTGCAACCACAGGGGTGGAGGCTTCTTCCACTGCCTGGTGGGGAAAGGAGATGGCTTAGGGGGAGCTGGTAGTGCTGAGCTTTCTTCTAACTTGCCTGGCTTGACTCTCCTGTACTCTAGAATGTGGCCTGGTGAAGCTTGCAGGCTACAGATCATGGGTAGGTTGGGCCCTACACAGCCCACAGATGCCAAGGCTTTTCTCTCTGACACAGCAAAGGAAGGAAGGATTTTACCAAAGGAAGCCCTTGGGAAAAACTTTGGTTGTTTCTCTAAAAATTAAGCAGAGTTGCCATGTAACCCAACAATTCCACTCCTAGATCTATACCCAAAATAATTGAAAACAGATATTCAAACAAAAACTTGTACACAAATATTCATAGCATCATAATTCACAATAGCCAAAAGATGCAAACAACCCAAATGTCCATCAACAGATGAATAACTAAAATGTGATATTGCCATACAATGGCATATTATCTGTACTAATAAAAGGGTAATATGCTAATTAGGGTGGACGTCCATCCGGACAAAGCCACAGTGGCTGCGAGTCCCAGGGCCCAGGCAGCTGTGGGCTCAGGCAGCCTTGAGCCCTGGCAGCTGTGAGGCCCGGGGCTCACAGCAGCAGCTGCAAGGCCCAGGGCTCAGGCCTCACAGCTGCTGTGGCTGGCAGTGGCAGCAGCAGTGGGGTGATGGGGGCTGCGCCTTCCCCTGATCAGCCCTGTCTCCTCCCACAGAGGGAGTCTAAACTGCAGCTTAGGACATCACCTGAGGGCTCCTGGACTGTGAGAGGAGGCAGGCCGGGCTGATGATCCCTCTCCAGTGCATGAATTTTTGTGCACTGGGCCTCTAGTTCAACTATAAAAAACAATCAAGTATTGAATCATTGTTGTATACCTGAAACTAATATAATGTTATATGTCAATTATATCTAAATTAAAAAGGAATAAAGTACTACCACATGGATAAACCTAGAAAGCATTACTATAAGTGGAAGAAATCAGATACAAAAGTCCACATATTGTATAATTCCATTTATATGAAATATTTAGAACAGGCAAATAAACAGAGACAGAAAGCAGACTACCAGCTGCCAGGGGCTGGGGGTGAGATGGGAACTAATGGCTTAATGGGCACATAGTTTTCTTTTGGTGCAATGGAAATGTTTTGAAAATGGCTAGATATGTTGGTTGCACAGCATTGTGAATATACTAAATGCTACTGAATTGTCCACTTTAAATTGTTCATTTTCATGTTACGTGGATTTCACCTCTACTGTTTTTTTTTAAAGATGCCTTCTCTACCTAATGACCTGTTAGGTCTCAGGATTGATAGTCCTTAGGGTTCAGTTTCAGGAAAATACAAGAAAATGGTAGGCAGCTTCATGCCAGAAAGCAATGGGCATTGGCCTAAGTACCCACACAGTGCACCGCTATTCCTATAACGTCTCTTGGCATTTTCATTCTTTAGAGAAGTAACCAAATCAATACCTACTGTTTGTACCCTTATGAGCCAGTGTCCATAAAATACATGATTGGAGACTCCTATAGCTTTTCATATTCAGATATCAGCCCCCCAGGAGATTTCTGGGACTGGCACACAGCCAAAATGTAGAAAGACTCACACTCAATTTGGCAATGGAAAATAGCAAAATACAGCTTCTTCTGGGAAGTGGACATATCAACTTCAGAGAGAAATCTCTGCTGCAGAGATTGTAGAATGTAGAATAGTCCAGGAGAATGGCCTTGATTAGTAGACAAGTATTCAGATGAGTGGTGCTACTGAGCTAGGCCCTCTTTCTGAAGTTCAGGAAAGACCTCAAAAATGGAAATTAGGTTTTCACAGACCATCCTCCCTTCCCAGGGAAGTTCCAACGGCATTCAGATGCTACAGGCCTCAAAAGACAACCTTAATAAGGAGTCAGACTCTAGCTAAGTCCTTAGGTCAGTTCTGAGCTGAAATCTCCCAAAGCCAGGCTAATCCTTCCAACTTTCTCAAGTCAATAGGGGCCCTCTCAGCTCAGGTCTGCTTGGAATCAGGAACTCTGGCCTTGAATTCAGTTTCAAAGCACATAGGGACTAATTCAGACATTAATTAACATAGCTTTCAATCATACCTCCTGATGCCAGGGAGATCTTTCTAAAGCATACATCTCAACATGTCTATTCCCAACTTAAAAGTCTCCTAAGCCTCCCTATTGCCTTCGGGATCAAATGCAAGCTCTGTAGTCTGCATAGCAGAACATTTGTAGATCCTGGGTTTAACCTGCTGGCTCTAGCCTCATCTCTAGCTACTTGCTTGGCTCTCTTCCCCACTTTCTCCCTTCTACCACCTCCCCAAATAGGAGCTTGGTAGAGTTCCAATCAGAGCTTTAAGACCTGGAGTGGAGGAGCAGGATTTGGGCCTTGACAAGCCAGGTTCTGGAGGCTGGAGAGGTAAGGGAGGCATGAGACTTCCGAGAGAGGCTACCAGCCGTGCCGAGACATGGGCTGGACCCCAGGACAACAGGCTCGGTGACTGAAGTCAGAGCATATGTGCTTCAGGTCTGTCTTGAGCTACCTTGGGTGGGCTGGGTACTGGCCTCCGCTTTTGCTTTACCAAACCTTAGAGTTGCCACTCAGGACCTGTCACACTGCTAACAACTCAGCACTGTGGAGCCTTCCCTCGACCACGGTTTCTTGGCCTTTGTCCATGGGCTCAGTTTGCAATGTCCTTATGTCACTTTTTAAATTTTAAACAATAAGGAATGTTATTAACTCATAATAGGAAGTCCAACGATAGGGCAGGCCCCACAGTATCATCAAGCACTCATATTTTTTTTCTGACTCTCTTTGTTGTCATCCATAGCACTCATCCAAAGGCCTATTCTCCTTGTTACCCATATATGGCTGGCTATAACAATTTTGGCTGCTGATTTCTTGTTGCTATCACTGGGCAAGAGAGTCCATAGAGATCTTGATGGGCCTGCTTAGTTCACAGGCTCACCCCTGGATCAGTGACTGTCATGGAAGGAAATGCCATGTGTCTTTTGGCTCAAACCTAGGTTCCTGCTTTTCATTCTGAAATGTAGAACTGTGTGTGTTACTAAACTCTGCTCAGTCCCTGTCCCACACCCCGAGGCCAAGTCAGGCGCTCACTTCTCAGGGTTCCCCCAGCCTCTGTGCCTCCTTTGTCGTAGCACTGCTGCCACTGTGTGGTCATTGAGTTTGTTTTTTTTCTGTCAGCACCAAGAAAGTGGGGGCAGGGAAATGTCTTGGGTGCTCTGTGGCCCTAGAGTCTGTCCTAGAAAAGCTGCTTTGCATTATTTGGTGAGTGAAAAAGAATGAGCACCTGAATGGTTTGGTGGGTGCAAAGCTTGAGCAGTATGAGCATAGGATGCGATAGGATGGAGTGTAGAGGGTGGGGAAGGCCATTGCAACAGGCAGGTTTCAGCATGTAGAGGCCAGAGTCAATAGGAATGTGCCTGTGTGTGAGCAGCTCCAAGTCCCCGGTGTTCTCTTCCCATGTATAAACCCTGAGCTATAGCCACAGGCAGACTTGGGTGATCAGAGGTTGGCCTGGTGTGGCTCCTTTAAGCAGCTGGACCTACACCAGGTCTGACCCATCTTTCATCCCTCCTCCTGACCTTTCCTAGCCACTGAATTTCCCCCTCCTTTGTTTGCCTGCCCTCATCTCAACCTGTGGATTTGACAAACACTAGTGCCTTCAGTCTGGTTATTTTTTTCCCCACTTAAAAAAAATCTTTTTTTCCCCACTTAAAAAAAAAAATCTTTATTGTTTTTTTCCCCACTTAAAAAAACAGATGTCCCTCTTTTTTCCCCTCATTGCCCCCCTCCACCTGGTTCCCTGTCCTGCACCATTGACTGTGTCCATAGGTAATGCATATAAAATCTTTGTTTAATCTCTTCCCACTCCCCACCCCCTTCCCTCTGAGAATCATCAGTCTGTTCCATTTCCGTGCCTCTGATTTTATTTTATTCACCACTTTATTCTGTTTATTAGATTTCTTATTTGTTTATTTTGATTATTAGATTCAATTGTTGATAGGTATATATTTGTTGCCATTTTGTTGTTCATATTTTTTATCTTTTATTTTTTCTTCTTCTTCCTGTTCTTAAAGAATACCCTTCAACATTTCATATAATACTGGTTTGGTGGTGATGAACACCTTTAGCTTTTTCTTATCTGTGAAGCTCTTTATCTGACCTTCAATTCTAAATGATAGCTTTGCTGAGTAGAGTAATCTTGGTTGTAGGTTCTTGCTATTCATCACTTTGAATATTTCTTGTCACTCCCTTCTGCCTGCATAGTTTCTGCTGAGAAATCAGCTGACAGACATATGGGCATTCCCTTGTAGGTAACTAACTGATTTTCTCTTATTGCTTTTAAGATACTCTCTTTGTCTTTTGCCCTTGGCATTTTATTATGATGTGTCTTGGAGTGGTCCTCTTTGGGTTCCTCTTGTTTGGGACTCTCTGTGCTTCCTGGACTTGTAAATCTATTTCTTTTACCAGGTAGAGGAAGTTTTCTGTCATTATTTCTTCAAATAGGTTTTCCTTATTGATTAAGGTATTACAAATGTGTGGTTATCCTCCCATTGTCCCCCCACCCCACAATCCTGCCCTCACTCTCACCCTCTGTTGTCTGCATCCATTGGTTATGCTTATATGCATGCATACAAGTCTCTTGGTTGATCTCTCCCCATTACCCCTACCCTCCCTTCCCTTCCCTCAGAGGTTTAAGCATCTGATCGATGTTTCTCTTTCTCTGGATGTTTCTGTTCATCAGTTTAGGTTGTACATTATAATCCACAAATGAGTGAGAGCATGTGATATTTATCTTTCTCTGACTGACTTATTTCACTTAGCATAATGCTCTCCAGCTCTATCCATGCTGTTGCAAATGGTAAGAGTTCCTTCCTTTTTACAGCAGCATAGTATTCCATTGTGTAGATGTACCACAATTTTTTAATCCACTCATCTGCTCATAGACACTTAGGCTGTTTCCAAATCTTAGCTATTGTAAATTGTGCTGTTATGAACATATGTGTCCATATATCCTTTCTGATTGGTGCTTCTAGTTTCTTGGGATATATTCCTAGGAGTGGGATCACTAGGTCAAATGGGAGTTCCATTTTCAGTTTTTTGAGGAAACTCCATACTGTTTTCCACAGTGGCTGCACCAGTCTGCATTCCCACCAGCAGGAGGGTTCCCTTTTCTCCGCATCCTCACCAGCACTGGTCGTTTGTTGATTTCTTGATGACAGCTATTCTGACAGGTGTGAGATGGTACCTCCTTGTCACTTTGAGATGCATCTCTAGGATGATTAGTGATTTTGAGCATGTTTTCATGTGACAATGAGGTACCATCTCACACCTGTCAGAATAGCTGTCATCAAGAAATCAACAAATGACCAGTGCTGGTGAGGATGCGGAGAAAAGGGAACCCTCCTGCTGGTGGGAATGCAGACTGGTGCAGCCACTGTAGAAAACAGTATGGAGTTTCCTCAAAAAACTGAAAATGGAACTCCCATTTGACCCAGTGATCCCACTCCTAGGAATATATCCCAAGAAACTAGAAGCACCAATCAGAAAGGATATATGCACCCCTATGTTCATAGCAGCACAATTTACAATAGCTAAGATTTGGAAACAGCCTAAGTGCCTATCAGCAGATGAGTGGATTAAAAAACTGTGGTACATCTATACAAGGAACACTACACTGCTATAAAAAGGAAGGAACTCTTCCATTTGCAACAGCATGGAGGGACCTGGAGAGCATTATGTTGAGCGAAATAAGCCAGTTGGAGAAAGATAAATATCACATGATCTCACTCATTTGTGTAATATAATGTACAACATAAACTGATGAACCAAAATAGAGCCAGAGGAATAAAATATTTTAGAATATAATAGAAATAATCCTGTTATTTGCAGATTAAAAAAATATTTCTTTATTGATTTCAGAGAGGAAGGAAGAGGGAGAGAGAGAGTTAGAATCATCAATGATGAGAGAGAATCATTGATTGGCTGCCTCCTGCATACCCCTTACTGGGGATTGAGCCTGCAACCTGGGCATGTGCCCTTGGCTAGAATCAAACCTGGAACCCTTCAGTTTGCAGGCCGACGCTCTATCCACTGAGCCAAATCGGCTAGGGCTATTTGAAGATTTTTAATATTTTCTATCACTTTTTGTGATATTATACTATGTCAGTACAGTTTTGGTTATATTATATTTAAAATATTTTTCTTGAAATATTCATTTTTATTGCATGTAATATATTTAAAATCATTTTCTTGAAATATTAAAGTTTATTGCATATAACATTATTATACTTAAAATAGTTTTACTTGAATCATTAATGTTTATTGCATGTAACATTATTATATTGAAAATCCTTTTTCTTGAAATATTAAGGTTTATTGTATGTAACATTATTATATTTAAAATAGTTTTTCTTGAAATATTAATGTTTATTGCATGTAACATTATTATACTTAAAATCGTTTTTCTTGAATTATTTAAAAAAAATTCCTCCCTCCCAAATTCAGCCTCCTGCTCAGAGGTCACCATAAGTGACATATTGGTGTATATGATGTCATAGCTTATATAAGCATTTTTCATACACAGACGTGCAATGAAATATGTGGTATTACTCACGACCTACATATTGATTTGCTACATGCTTTACCACTTAATAATTTGGATACAGGTTATTCCCATGACAGGGCACATAGACCATCTCACTTTCGCAAGAGAAAAAAATAACCCTTCTCAAAAGTGGGCAAAGGAATGGAAAAGATATTTCTCCAAAGAAGATATTCATGTGGCCAATGAGCAAATGAAAAGATCCTCAATATCACTGATCACTAGGGAAATACAAATCAAAACCACAATGAGATATTACCTCACACCCATTAGGATGGCTACCATTTCTAAAAAAAATATTTTTATTGATTTCAGAGAGGAAGGGAGTGGGAGAGAGAGATAGAAACACCAATGATGAGAGAGAATCATTGATTGGCTGCCTCCTGCACACCTCCTACTGGGGGTCGAGCTCCCAACCCCAGCATGTGCCCTTGACCAGAATCAAACCCAAGACCCTTCAACTCACAGGCTGATGCTCTATCCACTGAGCCAAACCAGCTAGGGCAGGATGGCTACTATTTTTTTAAAAAAACACATCCAGAAAATCACAAGTGTTGGCAAAGATTTGGAGAAATTGGAACCCTAGTGCACTGTTGGTGGGAATATAAAATGATTCAGGCACTGTGGAAAACTCTATGGTATTTCCTCAAAAATTAAAAACCATTACTATATGATCTAGCAATACTACTTCTGAGTATATACCCCAAAGAATTGAAATCTGGGTCTCCGAACAATATTTGTATACCCATGTTCAGAGCAGCTTTGTTAATAATAGCTAAAATGTGGAAGCAAACCAAGTGTCTCAGTAGACGAGTAGATAAGCAAAATGTTATATAATGGAATATTATTCAGCCTCAGAAGGAAGAAAATTATGACATATGCTGAAACACAGATGAGTGTTGAGGACATTATGCTAAGGGAAAGAAGCCAGACACTAAAACATGAATGCTGTATGAATCCCCTGCTATGAGGTACTTAGAGTAGTCAAATTCATAGAGACTGAGATTATAAAGGTATGTGTCAGGGCCTGAGGAGAAGGGGCAATGAGGAGTTATGGTTTAATTGGCATGGAGTTCAGTTTTGCAAGAGGAAAATTATTCTGGAGATGGATGGTGGTGATGATTGTACAACAATAAGAATGTACTTAACACCACTGTACTGTGCCTTTAAAAATGGAAAAGAAGTCAAGAGTGCCTTTGATCAACTCATCAATAGACTGGACATAGCCGGAACACAATGAGCTAGCTTGAAGAAATGTCAACAGAAACTTTCAAAACTGAAATGTAGAGAACAAAGAATGAAAACAGTGGAAGAACATATACAAGAGATGTAGGACAAGTACAGAAGCTGTAAGGTATCTATAAGTGGAAGAGGAGAAATGGAGGAAAGAGAAAGGAACAGGACAAACATTTGAAGTGGTAATCGCCGAGGATCTGCCAAAATCAATTAGTGACATGAAAGCACACACGCAGGAAGCTCTGAACACATCAAGTAGGATAAATAACAAAACCAAAACCAAAACCAAATCTGCATTAAATATATCATATTCAAAGTGCAGAAAATCAAGAGAAAGGAAGTTTAACAGAAGCAGAGGTAACCAAAAGTGTGAGAGGAATTCATTCTATTACTTCCCTGTCTGTGCCTCTGCCACATAACCGGTGACTCAAACCCATTGGAGGGAAGTGCAGAGTAGTGTGGGAGATCTGGAGTCCCAGCTTTGAGCTAGAGCACCAGAAAAGGAGGTCCACTGGGATCCATGGAGTGTGGTGAAAGCATTTGGTTTCAAACAGTTTAGGCTGTCCATGACTAGAGTGGACGGCTTGTACAGGTGTTGTGTGTGGAAAGTGCCAGAGCTGGGCCCACCTGGCTGTGTCCTAGTCTACACTGTGTGCTGTGCTCCCAGGCTTAGCAGTTAGTTTGGATTCCCAGCACTTGCAAAAGCATCATGGTAAGATTTCCTCAGAAGAAGGGCAAAGCTTCCAGGAGCAGTTCTGGAAAACCTAGATCAATAAGCCCTCCCCAGGTGTTGGTTTGGTTTTTCCTCCATCCTTACCAAATCAGCATGTCTCATTCAATAAGAAACTTTCCATTGTTACCTTCCTTACCTCCTCTTCTTTCCCAGTCCCTTTCATCTGGAAAGGTTGTATGCAGAGGGACAAAAGCATTTTCACAAACATTGTCATACAAATGAACCAGAAAAACACCGCATGTTCAGGAAGTGATCAGGACAAAATTCTGAAGTTCCACAAGTTTCAAAAAGGGTTACCATAACAATTTTTATCCTGCCTGATTCTCCAGTGAGGGGGTAAGGAAAAGGGCCATGCCTTTCTGGACACCACTCAGTAAATACTGGTGTGAGCACCAGGAGAGAAGGCAGGAAGCAGATAGTCAATCCTTGTTGCAAACTGCAACTAATAAGGCCAGTCCTGCAGGACAAGTCAATGCAGAGGACCTTCCATAAAGGGAGTACAAGTCAGAGTGTGTGGAGGGCTCCCAGGTACTGTGACAGGCCCAGCTCCACATGAAGACTCCACAGGCATCTCAAGTGAGGAGTGAAATCGTGTGCATCAGAAATGCAGTGTCCGCGAGCAAATCCAACTCACTGGGTTCCATTAGAGATCAAGTCCTTCATCTCTGGCATCTGCAAGGGACCCAGATAGTGCAGGACAGCACTGAGGGTGTTTTGACACCTTCAGACTCCATAGAGGGGTGTCCCAAATCTGCAACAGTCCAAAAGTCCATGGCCTGTTCATTGAGTTGTGCTGACTTCCATTCAGGGCCTCTCCTGCTGAAGCTGAAACAGCCTGTAGTGGACAGTTTCAGGTTGTAGATTAGAGTGAAAGGCAGTGCATCAGGATTGGTAAATTCGGGGTCCAAAAACTCAGTGTTTTTTTCTGCCTTGTCAGTCTTTGAGGCCCTCCCAATTCACCCCTGAAAAATGTGCACCTCAGGTTCCATTAACCATCAGCCTCTAAGCGGCAGCCATATAATTGCAAAGGACCTCCTTAGAAAACTGCAGGTTTCTCAGGATAGGGGGCTGATCCAGGAAGAGATATGCCCAGGAGAGGAAGCAATACACAAGAAACTTTACTGGATGGGGCGTGGACTGGGCTGAGGCAGAGAAGAGTCCCTTACAGCAGGAGACCCTCCATGGGTTTTTGGATCAGGAGAGCACTGTCCAGAAGGGAGTGCTATGGTTTGAATGTTTGTGTCCCCGTAAAAGGCTGATGTTGCAACCCTAACCCCTAAAGATGATAGCATTAGGAGGTTGGGCCTTTGGGAGGTGCTTAAGTCATGAGGGCTGAGCCCTCAGGGATGGGAGTAGCACCTTACAAAGAGTCTCCAGAGATATCCACGCTCCTTCCACCATGTGAGGACACAGCAAGGAGGGCCCTCACTGCAGCACACTGGCACCTTATTCTTGGATTTCCAGCCTCCAGAATGGTGGGAAGTAAGTTTCTGTTGTTGATAAGCTACTCAGTCTGTGGTATTTTGTTATGGCAGCTCCATTGGACTAAAGCAGGAGGGCAAGGGAACATCTGGAAGAGTGGTATTGGAGAGGAGGCTCATGTGTCTAAGTGAGGTTGCTCACCAGCTCTGGGGGAGTGGCTTGAAGTCTTGGAACCACAAGGCTCTCTTTTATCTACTCTTAGCAGCCAGGCTAGCCTCAAGGGCCCCATAGCCCAGAACTCAGCACTTTCTCTATGGCTGCAAGGTTGTGCAGAGGCCACAGCCTGGTCAAGACTGAAATCAGGAGAACCAAGATGGCAGCATAGGTAAACACCTATACTTGCTGCCTCTCACAACAAAATTACAACTAAAAGGCAGAACAACTACCACCCAGAACCATGGGAAAGTTGGCTGAGTGGAACTAGAGAGGTGAAGAAAGCTCATTGAGACTGGTAATGTTGGAGAGTGGGAATTTTTGAGCATGCTTCCAGAGAGGCCATGGACTATGCCCCAGATAGAGTTGTCAGTGCTGACACCAGGCCAAGCCTTGAGATACGGTCTCATGGCCCCTTCCCAGCACATAGCCTTCTTTCATAGAACACTGTCAGCTTTCTGAAGAACAGGATGACCCTGTGAATAACATGGTCGTCATTGGCATGATCCTGACGTTGCTTGGGAAAACCTGTTTTGTCTTGGGTTACTTGTTATGCAAAAACCGGATGTGGTTAATGTGCTTAAAAGCGGTCCTACACAAAGGGTCGCTGCTGTTCTCTGGTCTCCCTGCATGGAGAATGGCAGAGCAGTCGCCGGGTCATCCGGCAGCCTGGCTAATAAAGGCTCCCTAAATTTTAATTTGGTCTGGGCTCCAGTGGTTGTTCACTCGCATCTGTTCCACAATAGTAAGAGGTGCAGAGTTGAGGAAAGTGCTGGAACCTGGATGTGCTGCTCATTTAATTGGGAGGGAGACACAAGCTCCTGCTTGCTCTGAACTCCAGTTCTGGGTGAGACTCTGGGGGACCCAGACACATATGGGGAGAAACTGGACTGTCTGGCATCGGGACAGGAGCGAGAGGGCAGCTTTCTCTCAGAGGTGCTCGCAGTGATCATTGTTCTTGCTTTTGGGCGCAGGACACAAAGACCCGGGGACCTCTCCAGTGCATGGCTGACTGGCAGCCATTGCTGTTTGCTCCGCCCTGGTGATTCCCAGAGACCCTGCCCCACCCAATTTACAACCCCACCCAAGCTGTGAGCATTGGATTTTTCATATGAATGGCCTATCCTTTCTCCACCTAAAACCTGTCAAACTGCAGCTGGGTCAGAGAGCCCCAGAGCTTGCAAAAGAAGGCCCAAGGCCAGGCAGCAGCAGCCTGCCTTGCTTCACAGCTGGGCCTCCTCTGGGCACTTCCAAGCTCATACAAAGAGGAGGAATCTGCAGATGTCTCTGTAGCTCCTGCTGGGTGACCCCAGATAGTGGCTGACCTTGCACCTCCTTGGAGATCCAAGAGCCAGTGTACCCAGTGGTCAGAGTGAGACCATACCGGATTACAACTCTTCACAGAGACACACTCAAGGGGCAGACTCAGTGAGCACCAAAGCCCTACTGAAGCAAGTCCTGCCCCATAAGGGTGTCTCCTGTGCAACAGATCTTCCAGTGTAGACACAGCTAGTCATCACAGCCAATTGGCCTGGAGGTCAATTCTTCCCAGGAATACCAACAGCAATCAAGGGTTAACTACAACAAGACTGTGCAAATAGCCCACAAAAGGGTGCACCAAGAGCGTCCACCTCAGGTGACCATGGAGGCTGAGCTACTAGGCCCTATAGGACACCTACCACACAAAGCCACTCTATCAACTCAAGGAGACTTAGCAGCTACCCAGTACATAGAAACAAACACAGGGAAGCAGCCAAAATGCAGAGACAAAGAAACAAATAACAAATGAAAGAAATGGATGAAAGCAAAATACTGAATATAGAGTTCAAAATCATGGCTATAAGGTTACTCAAGAATCTTCTAGAAACCTCCAAGAAATTTTAGAGAAACTCTCAAGGATATGAAAAAGACCAATCAGAAATTAAGCATACACTGAGTGAAATAAAGAATAATGTACAGAGATTCAACAGCAGACTAGAGGATCCCAAGAATCAAGTCAAAGATTTGAAATACAAAGAAGCAAAAAACACCCAACAGAAAAAACAAAAAGAAATAAGAATCCAAAAATATGAAGATAGTGTAAGGAGCCTCTGGGACAACTTCAAGCGTACCAACATCTGAATTATGAGGGTGCCAGAAGAAGAGAGAGAGCAAGATATTGAAAACCTATTTGAAGAAATAATGACAGAAAACTTCCCCTACCTGGTGAAAGAAATAGACTTACAAGTCCAGGAAGCACAGAGAACCCCAAACAAGAGGAATCCAAAGAGGACCGCACCAGGACACATCATAATTAAAATGCCAAGGGCAAAAGACAAAGAGGGAATCTTAAAAGCAGCAAGAGAAAAACAGTTAGTTACTTACAAGGGAGTACCCATATGACTATCAGCTGATTGCTAAACAGAAACTATGCAGGCCAGAAGGGAGTGGCAAGAAATATTCAAAGTGGTGAATAGCAAGAACCTACAACCAAGATTACTCTACTCAGCAAAGCTATGATTTAGAATTGAAGGTCAGATAAAGAGCATCACAGACAAGAAAAAGCTAAAGGAGTTCACCACCAAACTAGTATTACATGAAATGCTGAAGGGTATTTTTTAAGAAGAGGAAGAAGAAGAAAAAGGTAAAGATAAAAAATTATAAACAACAAAGTGACAACAAATACATATCTATCAACAAGTGAACCTAAAAATCAAATGAATAAAAAACCTGATGAACAGAACAGACTGGTGAATGTAATAGAATCAGGGGCATGGAAAGGGAGCACACTGACAATTCTTGGGGGGAGGAATTGTGGGGGGTGCGGGAAGAGATTGGACAAAGAGCTTACACCTATGGACAAGGTCATGGAAGGGTGTGGGGGGAGGCCTGGAGTGGGGTGGGAACTGGGTGGAGAGGAGCTATGGGGGGAAAAAAAGAGGAACATCTGTAATAATTTGAACAATAAAGATTAAAAAAAAAGACTGAAATCACTTTCCCTAGGGGGTGTCTGTATTGGTAGCCCAGTCAGCTGTGCTGTGCTGGAGTCACATGACTTTGGGGGCTCTGTTCATAAGATGGCAAAACACACAGGTCATCTCTGGGGCCTTTGGAACTCTGAAGAAGAAACCAATGACCTCTGTCAAAAGGTCCTGAGCATGGTGCCTAATAAACACTGTTTGGTGGTTGTGGGACCCAGGGTTGAATTTCTGGACTGAGCAGGCTTAGCAGAGGAAGGCCATTTCCATAATGCCTTTCATCAACTCCACAGAAGTCAGCAGTGTGAATATTTGATCTTCAGAGGAAAAGATGAACTTGATGTCCTAGATTCTTCACCACAGTGGAAATTCAGTGGCTTTTGAATAAGATAATATTAGCTAATGATCCTACGGAATCCTTGGGATACTAGCATTGAGTGCCTAAATCATACAAAGTAAACACCTGTTCTCCATGACATGCCAGACTGTGGTTTCCAGAGCCTTCTCTCCAATTTCCCTCCCATGAAATGGGCAAATTCCATTGAATAAGTAACCCGCAGAGTCACGAGCTAGCAAAGGCCACAAGGAAACCTCCTTTCAGCCTTTAAAGAACTCGATTAAGGAACAATACTTTGGTAGGCAACAGAAGGGAGCTGGTTGTTTAACCAGAGACACTAGGAGCTTCCCTTTGAAAAGCCATCAATTCTTAGCCTCTAGGGCATGTCTTCCAAGTATAAACTGATTCTTGAATGAATACTTTGTAAACCTGTTTAGAAGCATAAAGACCATGGACTGAGCCTGAATCTAGACTTGGGGCTCATCCTTAAGGCTGAGAGGCACCTTGAGGTATTTTCTTTCCTAATGACTCTGACTTTCCTTTCAGAACAAAGGATTGACCCTCAGAGAGGACAAATAACACCACTTAGGGGCAGAGCTGGAACAAGGACCTAGGACCTGTGCAGGTGGTGCCTTTCCATGGTTCCACTCTATCACCCTATACAGAGTGATTATTAAGACCAACATTACCCAAAAACAGCTAGAGAACATGGATCACCAAAACCATTGTAGTATCCTCTCCTCTATAGTGAATATGACTTGAATTTTGCTTTTGTGCCATCCCACACCCAGGCTTTCACCTACGTTCAACTATGTATTTATGATTATTTTCATATCAGCTTCCTTCAGTCACAGCTAGCTAAACAAGTTGGAATTTAACTTGGTAGTGAGTCTTAAAGTAGGTCTTTGAAAAGAATCTAACCCAAAAGCAAACAAAATGATCCAATTTACCTATCTTCAAGGCTTTGGCAGAAGAGGAACACAGGTGGGGTGGAGGGAGGGCTTCTGGCAAGGAGAATAGGGCTGGCTTCAGAGTGAGTCAGCGGAATGCTTTGTTTTCCCAGAGCTGAATATGTACCTAACCACAAATCACTAATGAAAAGGGAAAGTACCAAAGGAGATCCAATTTGGAAGTTGGAAGCCTGAAATCTTGGAAAGCCAAAGGCCACCCACCTCACTGAAGAAAGGAAATGGGGCATAGGCCTCAAGGAAGTCTGAATATAAGGGTCTGGGGAGGGTGATTTGAGAAGACTAATGCAGGTGTCCCAAAGTGAATCCATCTTGGGTAGTGAGAAGAGTTCCTATGTGGAAGAAATAGAAACTAAAGCCAATGCCATTGTGACCTGAGAGTGGTGAGATTTGGGGGCAAGCCAAGCTCAAGAGGGGGCTCCATAGGACATTAGAGGGTGTGGCTGTCCATTCCCACTGCAACACCGTGTTTAACATCTTCTCTCAGGTGTTTTGGGTAGCACTGAGGTTGAGGAGAGGAACTTTCCCACCTGTGCTGGAGCACAGCCCTATTCTAGGGACAACTCGACCCAGAGCTAAAAAAATAGGACTCTCTTTTGGGCTCATCTGAGCAGGACCTACCAACCAGTAGGCACAGCTGGAAGAGACCAAAGCAGGAAGCTTGTGAGGGGAGCATTGAAGAGCGGGGCTACCTACGGAGACTAGGCCAACCACTATTTTCTGGAAGATACAGTCCCCTAGGGTCCCATCTGACCCAGGCAGTCTTGGTGGTTGCCCAAGCTAGGACTAACCAGGGCCTTGCCTTTGAGCAACAAAGAGGCCATCAGCCGCCCCCCTCCTCCCTGTAGGGATGGGGGTGAAGATAGGATTGTGACCTCTCAACACATCCAGTGAACTAGCAGCAAGAAACAATCTTTCTGGCAGCATATGAGCACCTTTTCTAACCTGACCCCTATTTTTTGTACTATTTGAAAAGAGAGAAGATGGGGGATCTAAAGATGTCCACTCCCCCACACTTGGCCAGGGCCCTCACTCCAGAGCAGCCATAAGTCACCTTTGTGACATCACATGACTTAAGCAGCTGGTTGCCCCATGACCGAGACTCTAGAATTTTGAGGACAGTATATATAGGGCATCACTGCTGTGACCAAAGGCATTTCTGACCCCACTTTTGAAGTGATAGGATCCTGGGTACCAAATGCTTGTTGATGTAGAGCATCAACATGGTTAGTCAGAGTAACCATGAGATACACGAAGCCAAGCTGGTCCCGTCAGAGGATGGACAACCACCAATAATGGTCCAATATGATACATCCCCAGATCCACATGTGGGTCCCAGGGAGGCTTTGGAGAGGCACGGGGGCCAAGAAGAGAGCCAAGATCCAAGCCCGCAAGACATCCAGCAACCACAGGACCCAAACCAAAGCGCCGCCAATGTGGAAGGAAACAACATTCTTCATGGGCCGTCCTTCCCAAGAAAGCTTTGGAGGATAGTGGAAGATGACGCCTTCATGTCAGTGCACTGGAATGACGATGGAGATACAGTGATCATTGAGGAAAATCTTTTCCAGAGGGAGATTCTCTGCCGAAGGGGTGAGGAGCAAATCTTTGAATCGAACAGCCTGAAGAGTTTTATCTACTTGCTGAACCTCCATGGTTTTAGCAAAATATGCCCTGGTGACTCTTCAGTTTGCTCTGCAGAGAACAACATAATGGTAAAGTAGAAAGTCCTCCCATTTCCCATGTTCCCTGTTACTCAAACATCTTCTTAGTGGACCCAGAAGAACAACATACTGAAAGGGCTTCATTTAAGGGTCTAACCCTTTTTCACAAGATACAGTATTTATCAAAAGATGAGAAAGTATAGATTTTCAATTGAAACTATAGCCCCCTTAGAGATAACCTGCAGGGATGAGTAAAGATTCTGAGAGGCCAGTTAATTTCAAATAGATATCTTTTCTCCACAAATGACTAAATTAATTAATTTTGTTTCAGATCTACCAAAACAGCAATTTCCAGAGAGACAAGCCTTGGCTCCTCAAAAACATTAAGGCACAAGGCAACCAGGTGACTCGTGTTTGTCCAGGGACCAGTGCCACCCCTCCAACAAGAAAGAAGAAGATGGCCTCCACAAGACACTCTCCAAGAATACACCAGAAGGACAGCAAAAAGAAGCTGAACAAAAGGCTCAGGAGACAGATAAGAATGATTGGGGACCCAGTGCCACCTAGGCATTCGAGTTCTCGGTTCTTCAGCCCCTGAGCAGTGCCAGGGAGGCCCAGTGCCCAAGTGCAGCAAGTGGTTCAAGTGGGGAGGACACTTCTGGTAATGTCATGTTTATGCCCACGGCTACTGCTGGAACCGAAGGCACAGGGGATCTGTCCCCCAACTCCCAAAATGAACCACTACAAGGTTCAGTGATGTCTTTGTGCAACATCTGCTATTCCATTTTGATATATGGCCTTTCAGACATGGCTCCACCCGAGGACCCTGACCAGGCCGAGGAGGAGGAGCATGAGGGCTCCTTGGATAAACAAGTGTTCATTCAGTGAGCAGTTCAAGGACAATGCAGCCCCATAATATCACAGGCTTTGTAACCACGAATCCATTTCCGCTTTAATAAAGGCAAAATTACATGGTACAAAATAAACAATCCAATGAGAATTGTGAGTCCATGTACTTCTGTTTCCATGCCACACACCTCGTCAGATGAGCCTGAGGATGCTAGAAATCCTGGCCCCAGACAGACTTTTGTCCCCGTTGTCCTCTTTCATGTTCACCTTCTCAGTCAAGGATCTGGCTAGGGGGTCCTGAGGCAAGCCCAGGAATACCTGGTCCCCTGAGCCTTGCCTACTGGACAGGAGACAGAACTGCCTGACTCCTGACCTTGGGGGAATCACCTTACATTAGTTATGCACCCTGAAACAGGAGGGTCTTTACTCATGGGTCCCCCTATGATGCCAGGAAGTTTCTGATCAGTATCTGAGTATCTCTAGCTCAAGTTCCAGGGGCCTTCCAGAGAGGCCCACCTAGAATTCAGGCCACCCCATCTGCTAAGTGGTGTATGACAGAGCCAGTCTGGCTCAGAAGATGGGCCGTTCCAGTCAACGCCTGGGAGAAAGCCAATCATCCTCACAGCTAACAACCATTAGTAACCCTGCTAGAAGGGACCCAAATAAATTAAAGATTGCCCACACATGAAAACAAAAAACTCTACCCATCACTTTTCCATCAGAGCTGTATTTCAGATCCATCCTTGGGTCATGAGATAGCTATGTGACATGTGTAACACAAGCCTTCATAAGCCAAGGTACACTTTTACAATAGACCAGTCACTTGCCAGGAGAGACAGGTGCTTTTATTCAAAGTCTGATGTCCCTTTCACCGTGAATGAGGCCATGCCTGGCTGGTCACCCTCTGGCAATCATTCAGTTCCCACTCTCAGATCTCCCACAAGGTCCCCTGGGTGCTGTTGAAGCGTTCTGTGAGTTTGACCAGAACAAAGAGATGGAAGTCCCAAACAATAACCAGTTCTCCTAAAACATTTTTCTCTGTAAAACCCAGGATTGAGCAGGACCAAAAAGAGTGATAGCACCAAGGTATTTCCTGGCAGCTTTCCCTTTTCCCAAAAGTCAGAGTCCTTGAGACAGTCAATGAGCCCAGAGAGGCATCTCACGGGGACAGTTGCCTACATTTGGGCACAGAAATCTGTTTACGTGAACAGCAGATGGGGGGTAGTGCTCTCCATGGCAGAGCCAATTCAGTTCTACATTCATGGCATGATGGCCCGTTGATGGTCATAATTCAGCTGGATTCTCGGTAACCTTCCTCGGAGTCCTCCTGCCCCTAGGGGATCAGGTGCTGTGGGATGCCTACCTGGAAGATAGCCTTTCCCCCTTTCCTGGGTATGCGCTCCAGTAACCACCTGGGGTTTGAAAGTGCAGTGGGGTACTTCTGCTTCAGGTGGGTCAATACAGCCTGCTTTTCCAGTTCCACAACCTCTTCAGGTGCCACGTTTTTTGGGCACTGCAGAGTTGCCCCAATGTCAGGGAGCCCTGTGTACCACGAGAGAAGCACTGAGATGTTTTCCCTTCCATAAACCAAAGGCTTCCTGTGAGAGAAAATGGTTCTTCAAAGTTACGCCCACAAGAGGCTAAGCTGATTTCATCAAAGGGACACAGAGTGAGCTGGGTCCCTCTGCACTTCTGATGTGTCAAACTCTGTTCAGGGAATTCTGGGTGAGGCCATGGGAGAGAGGGAAATGAAGAAGACAGAGCCTGGTCCACTAATGAGCAGGTCCCAACCCGACTGCTGTGAGCAGCACGAACAGGTCAGAAGGGCCCTGACTGCTGTGGGGAACCCACAGGCAGTCAGGTCCCAAGCTCTTCACCAGGTGAAAGGAGCTGGTGTGGGACCTCAACCACTGAGGGGTGGGCGAATGTGCCCAGGATGCCATGGGCAGTGGGGGTGGGGCAGGTGTGTAAAGTCAGACAGACAGCCTGAGTTTGGAGGCTACCCGAACCTCTCTATGTGCTGTGCAGCCTCCCCTGCTCTGTCATGCACACACACATGCGTGTACACACATAAACACTCATACATAAACACAGGCGACACCACATGCAGACTTGGACCTGTTGCTGCCTCTCAGGTCACCAACGGAAACTGAGGTCCAGTGTGGACAGAAGGGTTCACCCAGGTTGTAGGAACTCGACCCACGAAACCCCAGCCTGGGCCCCTTGCTGCCCCTTTGAAGGTGAGCTGCTTACAGAAACCACATCCCCACCACCATAGGTTCAAAAGAAAACAAGCCCCAAACTCTTGAGCAAGGCCCTGGGGGTACTCTTGGAGGGGTGTGAGTTGCGCTCAGGGTGTCACACCTTGCCAGCGATCACTCCTCACCCATACTTCTCCCTTTCAGGAGCAGGGCCTGAATCTGCCTGGGGTTCCACCCCAGCCTCTCCAGCAGCAGCTCCCGCCAGAGGGCGTCTTCCCAGTCCCTGTGAGCAATGTGGATGGTGATGGTACAGTTCCCCTGGCTGCTCACTAGGGTTGCCAATGAGTCTCCAGTCTTGACCGCATTTAAGACAAAGCCTGCATAAAGCTATGGGAAGGAGAGGCAGGAGAACTCCATCTCCCTAGAGATCAGTGGGCCTCATGTGGCCTGGGGAAACCCACAAGTGTGAATGTCAATAAGCATCATGCATCAGCCCTCCATGTTCATGCATGTGGGCTGATCTCTCCCCAATGTCCCCTGGGGTCCTGGAACCCCACTGACAGGGATGGTGGGAGAGCAGAGAGTGTTGGCTCCTTCTTCCTATCTCCACACAGTCAGCGGCCAGGCCCAATGGAAAGGGCTGGCGATGCAGATGCCTCGTCCATCAGATGGAGTCTTTGTGGGGGCTCAAGGAAGAAGGTGGAGACAGGTAAGGAGAAGCACTCAGCACAGGATGTGGTCAGTTCCACAAAGGAGGTCACTGAGTCCAGGGGAGCACAGAGGAGGGAGAAAGGGCGCTTTGGCTTCACACTGGGTGAGTGGGTTCTAGTCCTCTCCCAGCACTGACCTTCCTGGGCTTTGCTTCTTCTCACCACCCCCACCCACCCCAGTACAGTCAGCTAACCTCGTCCTTTCATCCCAACACCAGAGAGGTCCCCAAGAACCCTTGTCCTTCTCCCAGGGCTCCTGATTGTAAATCCTTATAATACAACCTCAGCTGGGAACTGGGACATGGTATGAACTCAGATCATCCTACTCGACCACTTTGGGTGCCACCCTCCTCCATCCCCTGGCTGCACCACTGCTATCCGCTCTCAGCAGGCACACCTGGCCCCACTGCAGCCTAGAGAAAGGAATAAAAGGAACAGGAACAATTGGCACCGGTACCCACACACCATGCCCATATCAGGCCCTGGGATGGGCATGATCCAGGGATCCTAGAATTCAATCCTCAAATAACTGGGTGGGACAGTGCCACTGTCACCCCATTCTACAGTTGAGAAGGTGGCACCTAGGGATGAAAAGATGGCCCACGATCTTGGGGCCCTGACTGCCTCACCCCTTGTTCTTGCCTCTTTTCCTTGTACCTGAGGAATGGGGCCCTTCCTCCTCGTTGGAGGTCAGAGCTATGCTGTGACAGGAGCAGAAATCCAGCCTGAAGATTCAGCCCGGTCCTAGTACCTGGCAGAGCTCAGTCTCCGCAGGGCTGTGAGTACCTGGTCCCTAACAGGACAGTCAGAACTGGTGGCTACACATCATCATCGTAAGGCCTGAGCCTCAGTACCGCACTCCACATGAGCACCCCCACTCTGCTTGTCTCTCCCCTCCTGTCCTTAAAGGACATAAACCTGATATCAGCTATTAAGTCTTCGTGTTAATGAAACACACCCACTCTCAATGACAAGGCTCCAAGGACAAAAGCTGCCACCTGTTTACTCTCTTCCCAACGCAGTGTCCTGACAGTCCCTGTGCCTAGCTCCTCTGCATTCACTCCCTTTCTCTCTAGCTGGGTCTCCTATCCCAGGGATCTGAACCACACCTCCTGCTCACCCCAGGACCTTATCCATAAATAAAAGGACTTTAAAGAGGTAATCAAGTTAAAATGAGACCCTCCTCGAATGACCCGTGTCCTCACCTAAAGAGGGAATTTACAGACAGACATACACACACGAGAACACCTTGTAAAGATGAAGGCTGAGACCTACAAGCCAAGGGGTGCCAAAGCTTGCCTGAAAACCACCAGAAGCTGGAGACAGGGATGGACAGATTCTCTCTCAGACCTCAGTATAGGCCAGTGGTCGGCAAACTCATTAGTCAACAGACCGTGGTCGGCAAACTCATTAGTCAACAGACCTAGTACTATAGACCTAGGGGTGGGGTATCAACAACAGAAACTTATTTCTCATAGTCCTGGAGGCTGAAAGTCTGAGATCAAGATGTTAGCATGGTCCTGTTCTGGTGACAATACTCTTCCAGGTTGTAGACAACCACCTCTACATTGTATCTTCATATAGTAGAGAGCAGAGAGTGGAGACAAGATGTCTTGTCACTCTTATAAGAGCAGTAATTCCATTCATGATGCTCCACCCTCATGACCTCATTTAACCTAATTATCCCCTAGACCCTATTTCCTAATACCATTGCATTGGAGGTAGGACTTCAATATATGAATTTAGATGGGTAGGGGAGGGACACAAGTATTCATAATAGCCACCTTCCCCAGTCATGGACATGGGCATATGGAGTTAGAGGGAATATCCCTTCAGTGAGACAGTCACACTTTCTTTCCTTCCCACAGATCCCTCAGCCGGGGTGAGGTATGCAAGGCCTTCAACTCTCACAGAGGCAGGGAGCATACACAGGGTTTGTCAAGGACAGCATGGTGCATGCTGGAGGAACTGGTACCATCTCTGTAGGGGGTGGTGGTGGTGAGCAACATCAGGAGTTCTGGGGGAGCCATAACCCTCTTGGTCTGCACCCTAAGGTCAATGTGCAAGGAGGCATCTCCTATTCCAAAGGGGTGAGCACTTGTTAATATTGAATGTCAGCCTGGTAAGATGCCAGGCCTCTCCAGCTGGGATCTGTACAGCCTGCCTATGACCTGTCTTCCCAGATGGTCAATTTTATAAAGACTAGAGGGAAATAGTTACTTTAAGTGGTAACAGATTATTTTATCATATTTAATCAAATATGGATGTAGTATGCCTTTGAATGCAAGCTTCCTATATATTTTTGAGCTGTAACATAAAGTATCAGAAGAACAACTTGGGACTGCCCCAGACCATCATTGGGTTTGTGCCTCATTCTCTTTAGCTGTTAAGGAGACCCAATGGGAAAACTTAAGAAGCAAGGGCATGCTGGCGGAAAAAGAGGTGGCCTTTGGCATCAGATGGACTTGCAGTCCCATCCCACTTCCCTCCATAGCTTGACCTCCCTGTTGATGAGATCGCTAGGACTTTGAGCAGGTGATTATACCACTTGGGAATGGTTATGCCTGCCTTGGAGACTTATGTGAGCACAAGAAACTAGGAAGGGAAGCAGGTCCTGCTCAGACCCCTGCCTGGGCCATGGACTTGATTGGAAGTACCTGCTGTTCTGGGAAGCACTGTTTTGAGAGCCTAGTCCTAGCTTTTTCTTCTGTTGTCTGGTGGGGCCATGGGTGTTACTAAGCTCATGTTATGTTATGTCAGGTACTGGGCTGAGCAAATTGCCACCACGATTTCCACTATTTTCTTACCAGCTATAGGAGAATACCAGGGGTCTCTGGGGTTTTGAGGAGAAGAGTAGGCAGGGGTCTAAGGGCTTAGGAAGGTTCTATATTGGACACTGAGTACCAATTCATTGCTTCCAAACTTGGATAAGCACCTTCCTTCTTCCCTCCATGTGGGTAAGCCTTCACTGGTCTGGCCTCTCCATGACCCCAACAGGTAGACTGACTCAGCCTGATATCCCATTCTGATCACTTGTCCATGCTGACTCCAGAGTATCAATATGGGGAGGTTGTCTGGTTCATAGCCCCAGGCAGCAGTCTGAGCAGAACCTGCTTTCCTTGTTTAGTCACTTATCCTCACACCAGTTTCTAAGGCAGGCATCATCATCTCCAAGTATTAGCATCACCTGATCAAGGTCCCAATGTTCTTAATAGAGGTCAAGCTATGGAGGGAGGTTTTATTAGTTTTCTAAGGATACTGTAAGCATGTTCCACAAACTGTAAACAATAGAAATGTATTGTCTCCCAGATCTGGAGACTAGAAGTCTGAAATCAAGGTATTGTCAGGGTTTGTTCCAGGTCTCTCCCTCAACCTCTGGTGTTTTGCTGACAATCTTTGGTGCTCGTTGGCTTATAGAAACATCATCCTGATCTCTGCCTTCATGTTCACAAGGCTGTCTTCTCCCTGAGTGTGTGTGTCTGTGTCCAAATTTCCCCTGATGATAAGAAAATCAGTTGTGTTGGATTAGGGATCCACCTTATTACACTATAACCTCATCCTAACTTATCTAATTAAATCTGCAACAGCCCATTTCCAAATAAGATCACATTCTAGGGGATTGAGCTTAGTACTTCAACATATGAATTTGCTGGAGGGACAGAATTCAACACATAATAGAACCAAAATGGAAATTCAAGTTTACCTAATGGCAAAACCCACCTTTTATCCCAACATGCTGATGCTTTCCAAATTTTGCCACCAAGTTTCCCTAACAACAGAAGAGATTGAAATGCAGCACCTCACTTGGTGTCCACTAGAAGAAATGAGAAGGGGAGGGATTTTGAGTAATCACCAATGGTACAGCACTCCCAGGATGTCTTTGCTCAGGGCCACCTACTTCTGTTTCACATGCCTTGGTCTCCAGTTTCCTGTATGTTTCTCACCCCAACCAACTTCAAGGTAGATTTAAGCTCTCCAACTTCTTCTTGAGTCCTAATCTTGATAATTCAGCTTCCAAAAGGATGGTCCAAGACCCCCCATAAAGAAAGAATTCCTCTTGGTCTACTACCCAGAGCTACAGAATATCCCTAGCGATACTCAGGTTAAATTTCCATGGGTGCCCTTATTGCATTTCATTGTCACACCCATTTCTGGCATTCTCTAGACTTGGAGAGATATCATTCTGGCCCAGGTTTATGGGTTTGTTGGAAGCCTCCAGATCCTGAAAAGCAATTACTTGGAGGACCATGTGGAGCCCTTCCCTGGAAATGTGCCTTTTTGTATGTCTTGGTCTGTTTCAGTCAGAGCCTGAGGTTTCTATTACTGCTATTTCTGCACACTAGCTGCATGTTTATTTTAGACTCATCCCAGGAAAGCCTGCTCTAATTTAATTCCATTCAGCAACACTTTCACACTGTTCTAACCTATTTATATTTAACAGTTTGAAAACTTAAGTATCTTGATTAGAATAATCAATTATGTATTAATAAATAGCCTCACCAGGAAAGCAGAATCCAGCCAAGTATCCAGATGCTGAGAAAACAGTCTCCTCTTACCAGCCACATTACTCTAGACCTCAGGAGAGCTGTATCTGGTGGGCTCTCTAATCCAGAAGTCCTTCCACTGTGAAAAATGAAATCAGTTTTGATTGGGTCCTTCTCAAAAGATTTACGAAGAGAGGTTGTTAATTCTGCATAGCAACTTCGGGTTTTAGGTTTGTCAGCATTTTTAGTGATACTGTTAGTGTTAGGAGCACTTAAGGACAGCCAAGTGTGCATAATAATAAGATGATAATAGCTAAGACTCATTGAGCACTGACCAAATTTCAGGCACTGGGCCAGCTGCTTCCCCTGCTATGGGGCATCTCACTTGATCCTTGCAGTCACCTTCCAAGGAAAGTTTTATTATTATACCCATTTTCCTGAGGTATAGACTAGGGCTCAGAGGAGGTAAGTAGCTTTGACATAATGTAGAAAGAAAGTGTCAGTGGCCAGGTTTAAACACAGGCAGTCTAGCTCCAGAACCCTAGATTAGAACCATTTGGCTGAACTTAGTGTTGGCACTAGGAATAACTTGAGGATTTGATCCAATCCCTTCATCTCTAAGTGTGGAAACATACCCAGGGAGAGAACGGAACCTGCCCAAGTTCATAGAACAAATTGAATACACAAGCTAGTGTGATTTTACAAATTACCACAATTGGGTTATGAAGTGAGCCCCTCAAATATTTGAAAGAGATGGCCACTTGCTTTCAGAGTCATCTCTATTCTAAACATTCCCAAGACTTAAATAATTTCTCAAATGTCCTAGTTTCTTTGAAAGGTATAAAAACTTCAGAAAATTAATCCTGTGTCTACTCAGGAATGAAGGCCTTGCCCAATCTTTATTCCTGTGCATTTGTTCACCCCTCCAAATATTTATTGTGCACCTAATGTGTGTCAGTCACTGTTCTATATGCCAGAGAAACATCAGTGAATAAGACAGATACAAGACTGCACAGACAACAATAAGCTTGGGGTGGGGGGAAGGAAAGTCCTAAATGGAGAAAAAACATAGTGAGGCAGTAGAGGATAAGTAGATTGGATGGTCAGAAATGTCCTCAACAAGATGCCCTTTAAACTGAGATCTGAATGCTGAGAAGAATCCAGCACTGAGAGTATATAGAAAGGCATTCCAGGCAGAGGGACCAATAGGTGCAAAGGTCCCATGTGGAGGGAAGCTTGGTGTATTTAGGAATAGAAGGACCATGTGGCTGGAGTGTGATAGACATGGACAGGTTGGTAGATAAACTGAGAGAACTGAGTAGAGAACTTGTGGGGATATGCAATCCAGGGTAACTGTAACTCTGATGGTTGTGGAAAAGGACCAGTGGAGGAGGCAGAAATAGAAACAGAGAGACCAGTCTGGATACTGTAGGGAGTTAAATGGTGCCCCACCCCCACCTAAATATGTCTGCCTGGGACCAGTGAATGTGATCTTATTTGAACAAAGGATCTTTGAGGATTAACTAAGTCAAGGATCTCAAAAATGAAGACAATCCTGGATTTCCTGGGTGGGCCTAAATACAAAGACAAGTGTTTTTAAAAAGGAAAGAGAAGAGGAGAAAGTCATGTAAAGACGGAGGAAAGCAGAGATTGAAGTGATGCTGCCACAAGCCAAGGAACACTTAAAGCCACCGGAAATGGAAGAGGCAAATAATGACTTTGCCCTAGAGTTTTTAGAGAGTGTGGTCCTGAAGAAACCTTGATTTTAGACTTTTAACCTCCAAACTGTGAGAAAATGAATTTCTGTTGTTTTAAACCATTCACTTTGTCTTAATTTTTTAATGGCAGCCCTAGGAAACTCATACAGATACTATTGTGATAATAGAGATGATGGTGGTTTGGACCAGGGTGGTAGTCATGGAGCTGGAGAGGTGTGGACAGGTTTTGGATATGTTTTGAAGGTAGAACTGATAGGACTTGCTAATTGGACTGGATGTGGGGATGAACGAAATGGGAGGAGATTCCTTGCTACAAATCTTGAATGGGCACTCCACACTAACTGGTTATCCTAGGACAGTGGTCGGCAAACTTATTAGTCAACAGAGGCAAATATCAACAGTATAACAATTGAAATTTCTTTTGAGAGCCGAAAACCGACTTCTGCACATGGGCCACAAAGTTCCAATCGCACTGTATGTGTGCGCCCACACGTGGTATTTTTTTTCCTCCATTTTTTTATTAAGGTATTATATGTGTATATATATTACTATTGCCCTGCCCACCCCACTCCCCTACACGGCCTCACCCCCCAGTGTTTTGCATCCATAGGTTATGCTTATATGCATGCATACAAGTCCTTCGGTTGATCTCTTATCTCCTCCACCTCTACCTAACCTTCCTGCTGTAATTTGACAGTCTGTTTGATACTTTACTGCCTCTGTATCTCTCTTTTTGTTCATCAGTTTATAATGTTCTTTATTATCCACAAATGAGTGAGATCATGTGGTATTTTTCTTTCATTGCCTGGCTTATTTCACTTAACATAATGTTCTCCAGTTCCATCCAGGTTGCTGCAAATGGTAAGAATTCCTTCTTTTTTATCGCAGCATAGAATTCCATTGTGTAGATGTACCATAGTTTTCTGATCCAGTCATCTGCTGACAGGCACCTAGGCTGATTCCAAATCTTAGCTATTGTAAATTGTGCTGCTCTTAACATAGGGGTGCATATATCCTTTTTGATTGGTGTTTCTAGTTTCTTAGGATATATTCCTAAGAGTGGGATTATTGGGTCAAATGGGAGTTCCATTTTTAGTTTTTTTGAGGAAACTCCATACTGTTCTCCACAGTGGCTGCACCAGTCTGCATTCCCACCAGCAGTGCATGAGGGATCCTTTTTCTTCACATTCTCGCCAACCCTTGTCGTTTGTTGATTTGTTGATGATAGTCATTCTGACAAGTGTGAGATGGTACCGCATTGTCGTTTTGATTTGCATCTCTTGGATAATTAGTGACTTTGAGCATGTTTTCATGTGTCTCTTGGTCTTCCTTCTGTCTTCTTTCGAAAAGATTCTATTTAGGTTCGTTGCCCATTTTTTATTGGATCATTTATCTTCCTTTTATTAAGTTGTATAAGTTGCCTGTAGATGTTGGAGATTAAACCTTTATCAGTGATAACATTTGCAAATATGTTCTCCCATACAGTGGGCTTTCTTGTTGTTTTGTTGATGGTTTCTTTTGCTGTGCAAAAGCTTTTTATTTTTATGTAGTCCCATTTGTTTATTTTCTCTTTAGTTTCCATTGCCCTAGGAGCAGTATCAGTGAAGAAATTGCTTCGGCATATGTCTGAGATTTCGCTGCCTGTGGACTCCTCTAGTATTTTTATGGTTTCCTGTCTTATGTTTAAGTCCTTTTTCCATTTTGAGTTTATTTTTGTGTATGGTGTAAGTTGGTGGTCTAGTTTCATTATTTTTTTGCATGTATCTGTCCAATTTTCTCAACGCCATTTATTGAAAAAACTGTCTTGACTCCATTGTATGTTTATGCCTCCTTTGTCAAATATTAATTGAGCATAGTGGCTTGGGTCAATTTCTGGGTTCTCTATTCTATTCCATTGATCTATATGTCTGATCTTATGCCAGTACTAGGCTGTTTTGAGAACAGTGACTTTGTAGTACAGCTTGAAATCTGGTATTGAGATCCCTCCTACTTTATTCTTCTTTCTCAGGATTTCTGTGGCTATTCGGGGTCTTTTTTGATTCCAGATGAATTTTTGTAAGCCGTCTTTCTAGGTCTGTGAAATATGCCTTTGGTATTTTAATGGGGAGTGCATTGAATCTACAGATTGCTTTGGGTAGTATGGACATTTTAATGATGTTGATTCTACCAATCCATGAACATGGTATGTTTTTCCATCTGTTTACATCTTCCTCTATCTCTTTTTTCAGTGTCCTGTAGTTTTCTGCATATAGGTCTTTTACTTCCTTAGTTAAGTTTATTCCTAGGTATCTTAATTTTTTTGGTGTAATGTTAAATGTGATTGCTTTTTTAGTCTCTCTTTCTGTAAGTTCACTATTGGTGTATAGAAATGCCATAGATTTCTTGGCGTTAATATTGTATCCTGCTACATTGCTGAATTCATTTATTAAGTCTAGTAGTTTTCTGATGGAGACTTTCGGGTTTTTATGTACAATATCATGTCATCTGCAAATAAGGACAGCTTTACTTCTTCTTTTCCAATTTGGACACCTTTTATTTCTTCATCTTGTCTGATTGCAATGGCTAATACTTCCAGTACTATGTCGAACAGGAGTGGGCATCCCTGTCTTGTTCCTGTTCTTAGGGGAAATGGTTTTAGTTTTTGTCCATTGAGTATGATGTTGGCTGTGGGTTTATCATATATGGCTTTTATTATGTTGAGGTATGATCCTTCTATTCCTACCTTGCTGAGAGTTTTTATCAAGCAAGGGTGTTGGATTTTTTCAAGTGCTTTTTCTGCATCAATTGATATGACTATGTGATTCTTATCTCTCAATTTGTTTATGTGATGTATCACATTTATTGATTTGTGGATATTGTACCATCCTTGCATTCCTGGGATAAATCCTACTTGGTCATGGTGTATGATCTATCTGATGTACTGCTAGAGCCGATTTGCTAGAATTTTGTTGAGGATTTTGACATCTACGTTCATGAGGGATATTGGCCTGTAATTCTCTTTCATTGTATTGTCTTTATCTGGTTTTGGTATTAGGGTGATGCTGGCTTCATAGAATGAGCTTGGAAGTGTTCCTTCCTCTTGAATTTTTTGGAATAGTCTGAAGAGGATAGGTTTCAGTTCTTCCTTGAATGTTTGGTAAAACTCCCCTGTGAAGCCGTCTTGCCCTGGGCTTTTGTTTGCTGGAAGCTTTTTGATGACTGCTTCAATTTCTTCATAGTTATCAGCCTATTGAGATGTTTAGATTCTTCCTTATTGAGTTTTGGAAGGTTATATTTTTCTAGGAATATGTCCATTTCCTCCAGGTTGTCCAGTTTGTTGGAATAAAGTTGTGCATTGTATTTTTTAACAATCCTTTGTATTTCAGTGGGTTCTGTTGTTATTTCTCCTCTGTCATTTCTGATTTTGTTTATTTGGGTCCTCTCTCTTTGCTTCTTGGTGAGCCTGGCTAGAGGTTCATCAATCTTGATTATCCTTTCAAAGAACCAGCTCTTGGTTTTGTTGATCATTTGTATTGGTTTTTTTTGGTCTCAGAGTCATTTATCTGCACTCTGATCTTTATTATTTCCTTCCTTCTGCTTACACTGGGCTTTTCTTGTTGCTCTCTTTCTAACTCTTTGAGTTGTAGGGTTAGGTAATTTATTACCATTGATTCTTGTTTTTTTGCTGTAGGCTTGTAGAGCTATGAACTTCCCTCTCAAGACTGCTTTCTCTGTGTGCCATAGATTTTGGATTGTTGTGTTTTTCATTGTCATTTGTTGCCATGATGTTTTTTATTTCTTCTTTGATCTCTCTGGTAACCCAGGCATTGTTTAATAGCATGCTGTTTAGTCTCCATGTGTTTGATTTCTTTGGATTGTTTTTATTGTAGTTGATTTCCAGTTTTATGCCACTGTGATCTGAGAAGATGGTTGATATGATTTCTATCTTCTTGAATTTGAAGAGACCTTGCCTATGACCCAACATATGGTATATCTTTGAAAATGACCCATGTGCACTTGAGAAGAATGTATATTCTGTGGCTTTGAGGTGGAATGTTCTGTAAATGTCAATTAATTCTGTTTGGTCTAGTGAGTCATTTAGTATTGATGTTTCTTTGCTGATTATTTCTTTAGAGGATTTGTCCAATGGTAATAGTGGGGTATTAAAGTCTCCTACTATGATTGTATTGCTTTCAATCTCTCCCTTGATATCCTCCAGGAGTCCTTTTTATGTATTTGGGTGCTCCTGTATTGGGTGCATATATGTTTACCAGAGTTATTTCTTCTTGTTGGATTGCCCCCTTTAGTATTATGAAGTGGCCTTTCTTATCTCTTGTTATGTCCTTCAGTTTGAGATCTAATTTGTCAGATATAAGTATTGCTACCCCAGGTTTTTTTTCATTTCCATTCGCCTGAAAAACCTTTTTCTATCCCTTCACCTTCAGTCTGTATGAATCTTTTTTTCTGAGGTGGGTTTCTTATAGACAGTAGATATATGGGTCTTGTTTTCTTATCCAATCTGTTACCCTGTTTCTTTTGATTGGGACATTTAATCCATTTACATTTACAGTTATTATTGATAGGTACTTATTTGTCGCCATTTTTATTCTTTACCCCTGTGTTCCTTCTTCACTTCCTATTTCTTTTTTTTTTACAGCAGACCCTTTAGCATTTCTTACATTGCTGGTTTGGTGGTAATAAATTCCCTTAGTCCTTTTTTGTCTGTGAAGCTCCTGATTTCACCTTCAATTTTGAATGATAGCCTTGCTGGGTACAGTATTCTTGGATCCAGACCCTTCCTTTGCATGACTTTGTATATTTTATTCCATTCCCTTCTGGCCTGATGAGTTTCTGTTGAGAAATCAGTCACTAGTCTGATGGGGGTTCCTTTGTAGGTAACTTTGTGTCTCAAATGATACTCACAGCCAATTGGCCTTGAGGTCAATTCCTCCCAGTGATACCAACAACAATCAAGACTTATCTACAACAAGGCTGTACTCACAGTCCACAAAGGGGTGTACCAAGAGTTTCCACCTCAGGTAACTGGGGCGGCTGACCCACTGAGCTATATAGGAAATCTAGCACACAAAGCTACCCTACCAACTCAGGGAAGCAGCGAAAATGCGGAGACAAAGAAATAGATCACAAATGAAAGAAATGGAGGATAACAAACAATTGGATGTAGAATTCAAAACCACAGTTATAAGGTTTTTCAAGAATTTCCTAGGAAAGGCTGATAAATTTAGCGAGACCCTCAAGGATATGAAAAAGGACCAACTAGAAATTAAACATACACTGACTGAAATAAAAATATTATACAGAGACCCAACAGTAACCTAGAGGAATGCAAGAATGAAGTCATAGATTTGAAATACAAAGAAGTAAAAAACACTGAACCAGAAAAGCAAAAAGCAAAAAGAATCCAAAAAATTGAAGATAGTGTAAGAAGCCTCTGGGACAACTTCAAGCGTACCAACATCAGAATTATGGGGGTGCCAGAAGAAGAGAGAGAGCAAAATACTGAAAACCTATTTGAAGAAATAATGAGAGAAAACTTCCCCCACCTGGTGAAAGAAATAGACTTACAAGTCTAGGAAGTGCACAGAACCCCAAACAAAGGGAATCCAAAGAGGACCACACCAAGACACATCATAATTAAAATGTCAAGTGCAAAAGACAAAGAGAGAATATTAAAAGCAGCAAGAGAAAAATGGTTAATTACATACAAGGGAGTACCCATATGATTGTCAGCTGATTTCTCAACGGAAACTATGCAGGCCAGAAGGGAGTGGCAAGAAATATTCAAAGTGATGAATAGCAAGAACCTACAACCAAGATTACTCTACCCAGCAAAGTTATCATTCACAATTGAAGGTCAGATAAAGAGCTTCACAGATAAGAAAAAGCTAAAGGAGTTCATCACCACCAAACCAGTATTATATGAAATGCTGAAAGGTATTCTTTAAGAAGAGGAAGTAGAAAAAAGTAAAGATAAAAATTGTGAACAACAAATACATATCTATCAACAAGTTAACCTAAAAATCAAGTGAATTAAAAATCTGAGGAACAGAATAAACTGGTGAATATAATAGAATCAAGGGCATAGAAAGGGAGTGGACTGATAATTCTTAGGGGGTAAGGGGTATGGGGGGTGCAGGATGAGACTGGACAAAAATTGTATACCTATGGATGAGGACAGTGAGGGGGAAGTAAGGGCAGAGGGTGGGGTGGGAACCAGGTGGAGGGGAGCTATGGGGGGAAATAAGAAAAACAATTGTTACAATCTGAACAATAAAGTTTTATTAAATTTAAAAAAAATCAACAAAGGGCAAGTGCTGGCGAGGATGTGAAGAAAATGTAACCCTCGTGCATTGCTGGTGGGAATGCAGACCGGTACAGCCACTGAGGAGAACAGTATGGAGTTTCCTCAAAAAACTAAAAATGAAACTCCTATTTGACCCAGTGATCCCACTTTTAGAAACAAGAAACACCAATATCCCAAGAAACTAGAAACACCAATCAGAAAGGATATATGCACCCCTATGTTCATAGCAGCACAATTCACCATAGCTAAGATTTGGAAACAGCCTAAATGCCCATCAGCAGATGAGTGGATTAGAAAACTATGGTACATCTACACAATGGAATACTACACTGCTATAAAAAAATAGGAATTCTTACCATTTGCAGCAGTGTGGATGGACTTGTAGAGCATTATGTTAAGTGAAATAAGCCAGGCAATGAAAGAAATATACCACATGATCTCACTCATTTTTGGAAAATAAAGAACATTATAACCTGATGAATAAAAAGATAGATACAGAGGCAGTAAAGCACCGAACAGTCTGTCAAATTACAGTGGGAAGGCTGGGGAGTGTTGGGGAGGGAGGGAAATAGATCAACCAAAGGACTTGTATGCCTGCATATAAGCACACCAATGGACACAAGACACTGGGGTGGAGGTGGGATGAGGGCATGTGACAGTGTGTAGGGGAGGCTGGGGAAAGGTCAATGGGGAAAAAGGAGATATATGTACTAATATATGTAATATTTTAAACAATAAAAATATTAAAAAAATAAAAAATAATAAATTCAAAGTCAAAGTGACCCAGAGAACAGGAATGAGGATGCTCTATTTCCATGAAGGCTCCATGCCCCATGCCTTGCATCATCAATGCCCAGATTTCAATTTACAGAGAAGCAGCCGATGCTTCAGCAGCCATGGTGAGCCTCTGGATTTTCTGATGGAGAAGCTCTCTCCTGTGGCCAGAGGGTGAGAGTGCCGAGGTGATATCCAACATCTAGAATGGTTCAGGAATCTGGAAAAGGGGCTGTGGCATAAATTCATAAAGAGACTAGAAATATAATATAAATTTGTAATCCATGGGGAAGCAGAGGAGGGATTATCTTCAGTAACCAAGTTCTCTGAGTCTCTGGACCCCTAGTTCTTTTATTAACATAAATTGCCCTAAAGCAAAGCAGATATACATATCAAAAGGTAATGTCTAATATACAGTAGGCATTGTCAGCTTTGGGGAAACTGCCTTCGGTTGTTCAGGTGTTTGGCCAGAAGGAGGCAATAACATGTAGATTAAAATGCCCTCAGCTGTCTGGCAGCAAGCAATCATTTGTATAAATTTGGGTTTGGGGAAATGCTTTTCGGCCATTCCAGCAGGTAATAACATGTATTCAACCCTGCTGAAGCCTCAAGGTTCCATCAACCTTTTTTAAAAATATATTTTTCACTGATTTTTTTTTTTTTTACAGAGAGGAAGGGAGAGAGATAGAGAGTTAGAAACATCAATGAGAGAGAGACATCGATCAGCTGCCTCCTGCACACCTCCCACTGGGGATGTGCCTGCAACCAAGGTACATGCCCCCAACGGGAATCGAACCTGGGACCACAGGCCAACGCTCTATCCACTGAGCCAAACCAGCTAGGGCTCCATCAACCTTTTGATGAAACTTCTTGCATTTATGACATGCTGGAATTAGCCTCCAGCATGAGAGGGATTGGAAAGAGATGGAGGAAAATCCACTTTAAAGAAGAGAAATGGAGCTGACTGCCTATGGAGGTGGCCTTGAGGCTGGAGCCAAAGCCTGGCAGATGGGAGCAGTAAGAGCCTTCCACAGTCTGGGACTTGGAAAACCTTGTCTAAATCAATAGGCCCTTTGCCATCTCAGTCTTGGGATGGCCCAACCTGAACCCCTTTCAAAGTGGGCCAGGTGACTCTGGGACAAATTAAACCTGCTGGGGGCAGAGGTCCCCAATTTCAGAAACTACAACAACAAAGTAGGATCGCAACTTCTCTTGTCTCAGCCTCAGGGACAACCTCTGGCAACAGCTTTGAATACCTTCTTCCTGGTAGGTAGACCAGATTACTGCAGGTGGAAAGAACTCTCATGAAAATATCACTTTGTGTGTGTGTGTGTGTGTGTGTGTGTGTGTGTGTGTGTGTGTGTGTTCTTCTTACAACCCTCTAACCCCAATTTCAAGCATGAGGACTGGCTTGGCTTCTTCAGTCATTCCCTACCTCAGGAGAGGTTAGAGGACAAGCAATGGTGCCTTGAAGCCCACTTTTTTTTTTTAAATTTAAATTTAAATTTTTTAAACAAATCTTTATTGTTCAGATTATTACAATTATTCCTCTTTTTTCCCCCCATAGCTCCCCTCCACCAGGTTCCTACCCCACAATCTGCCCTTACCCGCCCTCCCCCCACCCAGCTGTCCTCCGCCATAGGTGTACGCTTTTTGTTCAATCTTTTCCTGCAACCCCCACTCCCCTTTTCCCCCAAGAATTGTCAGTCCACTCCCTTTCTAAGCTCCTGATTCTATTATATTCACCAGTTAATTCTGTTCCTCAGATTTTTTATTCCCTTGGTTTTTACATTCATTTGTTGATAGTTACATATTAGTTGTTCCTAATTTTTATCTTTTTCTTCTTCCTTTTCTTAAAGAATACCTTTCAGCATTTCATATAATTCTGGTTTGGTGGTGATGAACTCCTTTAGCTTTTTCTTATCTGTGAAGCTCTTTATCTGACCTTCAATTCTGAATGATAGCTTTGCTGGGTAGAGTAATCTTGGTTGTAGGTTCTTACTATTCATCACTTTGAATATTTCTTGCCATTCCCGTCTGGCCTGCATAGTTTCTGTTGAGAAATCAGCTGACAATCGTATGGGTGCTCCCTTATAGGTAACTAACTGTTTTTCTCTTGCTGCTTTTAATATTCTCTTTTTGTCTTTTGCTCTTGGAATTTTAATTATGATGTGTCTTGGTGTGGTCCTCTTTGGGTTCCTTTTGTTTGGCATTCTGTGTGCTTCCTGGACTTGTAGGTCTATTTCTTTTACCAGGTGGGGGAAGTTTTCTGTCACTATTTCTTCAAATAGGTTTTCAGTATCTTGCTCTCTCTCTTATTCTGGGACCCCCATAATTCTGATGTTGGTATGCTTCAAGTTGTCCCAGAGGCTTATTACACTATCTTCAACTTTTTGGATTCTTTTTGCTTTTCCAGAGGAGTGATTTTTGCTTCTTGGTATTCCAAATCTTTGACTTAATTCTTGCAATCCTCTAGTCTGCTTTTAGGTCTCTGTATAATATTTTTATTTCAGTCAGTGTATGCTTAATTTCTAGTTAGTCCCTTTTCATATCCTCGAGGTTCTCGTTTAATTTATTGGTCTTTTCTAGGAAATTCTTGAAAAACCTTATAACCCTGGTTTTGAACTCTATGTCCAGTCTTTTGGTTTCCTCCATTTCTTTCAATTGTTGCCTGCCTCTGTGTCTCCTCATTTTAGATGCTTCCCTGATTTGATGGAGTTGCTTTGTGTGTTAGGTGTCCTAGCAGGGCCCAGTAGCTCAGCCTCCCCAGTTCTCTGTGGTGGATCCTCTTGTTGCACCCCTTTGTGGGCTGTATGTGCAGTCTTGTTGTAGTTAAGTTGTGCTTGTTGTTGGTATCACTGGGGGTAGTTGATCTCCAAGCCAGTTAGTTGGCTGTGAGGATCAGCAGTGTCTCTGCTGGGAGAGCTTCTGTGCTCAGCTTGGATGGGGCAGAGTCTCAGGGTGGTGCAGAAAAACTTTGGTTTCCCATCCACGCCACCCGTGTCCCAAAACAATGGCTGAGCACCTCTGAGAGAAGGTTGCTCTGGAGCCTCGCCTGCTTCCAAACGTACCAGTTCCTCCCTGACTGGAACTGGATTTCAGTGCAGTCCAGAGGTTGTTTTTTTTTCTCCCGAACAAGAAATGCAGCTGCTGGGAGGGCTGTGCTCAGCTTGGATGGGGCGGAGTCTCAGGGTGGTGCAGACAAGCTTTGGTTTCCCATCCGTGCTGCCCTAATAGGGCTGATTTCTCTGTGCCCCGAAGAATGGCTGCGCACCTCTGAGAGAAGGCAGTTCTCGAGCCTTGCCCACTGCCAAACAGACCAGTTTCTCCCCGACCAGAGCTGGATTTCAGTGCAGTTGGGAGGTTTTATTTTTCTCCCAAACAAGAAAGCTAGCCACACACCTGCTGCCCTCCCTCTCCGTGCGCTGGGAGCAAGCCAACCGCATATTCAGTCTCCCGCCCTTCCTGCGCTCACGGATCTCTGCACCTCCACAGCTCCTGAGGCTCAGCGTCCCCCTCTCTTTGTTTCTAGTTGTAGGTTTTCCGCTCTGCCAGCTTTCCGGTGGTACTGGACGGTGTGCACTCTGTTTTCCAGCTGTAGTTTTAAAATTATTGTGGTAGGCAGCAATTAGGTGTTTACCTTATGCCGCCATCTTGGTTTCTCCCTGAAGCACACTTTTCTTCCTATCATTTGAAAGGAAAATTATAATAATGATGCAGGATGCGGTGAGGTGCATTGCAGAGCAGGGAAAGCTTGCATTGTGGTGGTATCCAGTATGTGGAGTTTGGGGGGCTCCTGTTGCACACTTATTAGTATAAGAAGCAAAACTGAATTTTAATGGTAGGTTCCTTTAAACACATTTATTTAGTACTGAAAATTGAGACCATTGGTATGGAGCAGAAAAATATTTACCTTATTGCAATCATGTTTGACACAAACAGTACATGTAGGAACACCAGTGTCTATTACCACATCTGTTTGCTCCAACCATCTTTTGATTCATACTCTTACTTCTGGGTCTCATCTTAGCATTGACTTTAGAATCTGAAGACACACATTTTGGTGCAATGCGCCAAAAGAATGACCAATGACTCTAATAAGCATAATTCTTTGGCATAATTCTGTCTATTCTTCCTTGTTTTCAATTCCAAGAAAGCATCTTTGCAAGGCACCATGGATATTCACACCTGTATTCAATTGCATCCTCATTCTATGTGCAAGACAAGCCTTAAATGCAAATCTTTGAGGCCTTGGAGTTTTTGTTTTGTGGAGAAATGCCAAGTCCCATTTCTCATGCTTTTGTGGTTGAATCTTTTCTGTTTTGTCCTGCTATTGGAAGAACCCTTCCAGTAGGTAGTAGAAAGCTTGATGGTCAAGTTACTGAGGCCCTTAACTGACATTTATGCAGAGGACAGGTGAAAGGATGCTTTCTTTATTCACTCTAAAGTTTGAGGAACACTTAGTAAAATGATATTATTCAAATTCAAGTCTCAGTTAATTCTGATAACAGAAATGCTGAGTGAGTATTAGGTGCTGAATGAGGGCTCTCTGTTTTATTAGTCTTTTAACTTCCGAAGTAACCATGGCTGTTCTAATGGCCTCTTTTGTTGCATCTCTTCTTCAGTGTCCTGCTCTAGAAGTAGCTATTCTGGTGTGTGTGTATGTGTGTGGGTGTAGTTGGTACCAGGACTGAGGGCCAAGTTATAGAGGCCCTCTATCAGCATTTCTGAGAAAGAATGATGACAAGATGCTATGTCTTCCTGAGAATTTTCTTTTGAAGGCATCTGGGAAGACTCAGGATCCCAGACTGGGTTGAACTTCTATGGTGGCTTCATGGAAATCTAGTTATAGCTTGAAGCTCGGCTTGGATGAGGATTAGTGAAGGTGATACTGAAGGCTCTCAAATTGGTACAAGTGGGCCTGGAAAGGATTATAGCTGAGTTTGGGCAGTGGAAAACAGACTTCCAACAAGTGGTAATTCCCATGTGTTTTTTTTTAACAGCTGCATAGTCCTCCATTGAGTAGCTTTAACCACTCCCAATAGGGAACACTTGGGTTGTTTCTAATTTTTAGTTAGGTCAAACAATACTGTAATCAACAATTTTGTGCACCCCTGCAAATTTTCTGTAACAGATTCCTATCATGTCAAAAGCCAAGACAGTTATTCTCAATCTTGGAACTTTAAATACAGACTACGCTGGCACCTCTAAATTATATACTTTGAGGTTAGAATCCAGGCAGGTTTATTTTCCAATGAACAGCCAAAATTGAAACTCTCATGAGAATTACCTAACTGCCCCTACAACAGTTGTATGTGTTGCCCTCCAGCCAGCAGTGAAGAAGAGAAAGGACCTGTGTGCCCATGCTCCAGCTACAGCACCTGTTATCAGTTTTTACATTTGGGACCAATCTGATAGAGACAGTATGCCAGAGCATCATTGGTGTTATTGATGTTTCTTTCATTATGAGGGTGGCTTAGCATCCTCTCTGTGTTCACTGGCAATTTTCATTTCTTCTATTATTAACTGACTATTCATGCCCTTTGCTTATTTCCTCCTCATTGGGTAGTTCATATTTTTCTTAGTGATTGAAGGAGCTCTATTTTTATTTTTCACATAGTGTATACAAAAGAATAAATGTTTATCAAGTTAAATAATTTAAATAAGATAATAGAAATGGAAAGTTTTGAAAAGAACAATTTAAAAAATATTGAGAATACAGAATACAGAGACAATTCAGTTGAGCAAAACAGGTGAACAATGGTTTGAATGATGACTTTCCACAAAATATTGTCAGAATAGGTGAGATAAGACCAATCTGTTTGATTGCCTCACATACTGAGTGGCTGTTGCATTCCATGTAATTTTATGCTAAGCTATATTGGCCCCTGGAAAAGAGGCTGTAGTAAAATTGAATACCATTCTCCTTCCTCTTCCTGATCTCTGTAGGCTTTTTTTCCTGCCCCAGATTGCTAGATTTGTACTTTAAAAGCATCTCTGTAATATTAAAAATATTTTCCCCAATATTTTATGATGACAATTTTCAAGTAATCAGAAAGGTAAAGAAATGTACATTGGATCCATATTGACCCATCTCCTGGATTCTACCAATAACATGCTACTCTATCACGATTCTTTCTCTCTAATCCATCCCTTAATCATCTTTTTTTTATGTGTGTCAGAGTAAGTTGCAGACATGAGTACACTTTACCCCAAACTCCAGCAGATCATTAACAAGAGTTCAATATTTGTTTAAGATTTTTATATTTTAGGTAAAATTAACTTGCAATGAAATGTCCAGATCTTAAGTGAACCATACTCTGAGTTTTGGCTATACATACACCTGTGTAACCCACAAGAGATTTTACCATCACCCCAGAAGGTTCTCTTATACCTCTTTTTAGTCAATCCCCCATACCTACCCATTATTCTGATTTCTTCACCCTGAATTACTTATGTCTATAAATAGGATCATGTGTATGGTTTTGTGTCTGGCTTCTTTTCAGCATAATGCATATGAAATGTATGCATGCTATAGTATATATTAGTAATCCATTCCTTTCATTGCTGAGGACTATCATTGTATACTAATGAGTAGTATTGCATTGTACAAACATATAAGAGTTGGCTTATCCATTCTCCTATTGATAGACATCTGAGCTGTTCACAGGTTTTGGTTACTGTGAATAAAATTGCTATAAAATCCTTGTACTTGTCTTTTTGTGGACAATTTACTTTTATCTGTATAAGCATATCAGCCATTGTCTGTCATGTGTTCAATTTTTTTTGGTAAATTTGTCATTTATCTTTTTACTTTCATGGTATATTTTTCTGTATGCAAGTTTTTAAATTTTATGTAGGCAATTTTATCAATCTTTTCCTTGTGGCTTCTGGGTTTCATGTCATAATTGGAGAAACTTGATCAATCCTGATATTCTAAAAACATCCAACCTTGTTTTCTTTTATGTTTTTTTCTTTTTTTTAAATTTCTTTATTAAGGTGTCACATATTTGTCCTCATCCCCCCATTCCCATCCCACCCCCCTCCCCACACATGCCCCAACCCCCTGTTGAACTTAACCGTTGGATAGGCTCATATGCATGCACACAAGTCCTTTGGTTGAACTCTCCCCCTCCCCCCACCCTCCCCTATCCTCCCTCTGAGGCCCGATAGTCCGATCAATGCCTCCTTGTTTCTGGTTCTGTTCTTGTTCCTCAGTCTATGTTGTTCATCATTTCCCCTAGATGAGCGAGATCATATGTCACTAGATATATACTTATAAGAACTGAATGTGAGACGAGCAATAATAGTTATGCTGACAGGCAAATGAATCAGTCTGTAGTGAGTTTCTTTCTGGACCAACAGTTCTTTTGAGACCCAATTTCAATGTCCACCAGTTCCTTATGTGTACATGTCAGCACTGACCCCTCAGCTCTGGATGGTGGACAAATGGTGGTAACGGAGGTCCGACTCCCTCTGGTTTGGTCTCGGCTGGACCCAGGGGCACGGCTTCACCCGGACTAAGGGGCACGTGGCCTCACCCAGACCCAAGGGGCGCGTGGCCTCACCCGGGCCTGGGACCCAGCCTCACCCGGATGGATCCAGGGGCACACGGCCTCACCCAGACCCAGGATCCGGCTTCACCCGTACCCAGGGGTGCGTGGCCTCTCCCAGACCCAGGGGCATGTGGCCTCACCCGGGCCTAGGTGCACGAGGCCACACCCAGATCCATGGACACATGGTCTCACCCGGACCCAGGGGCACGTGGCCTCTCCCAGACCCAGGGGCACGTGGCCTCACCCGGACCTAGGTGCGCGAGGCCTCACCCGGATCCAGGGACACATGGCCTCACCCGGACCCAGGGGCGCGTGGCCTCTCCCAGACCCAGGGGCGCGTGGCCTCACCTGGACATAGGTGCGTGAGGCCTCAACCGGATCCAGGGACACATGGCCTCACCTGGACCCAGGGGCGCGTGGCCTCTCCCAGACCCAGGGGCGTGTGGCCTCACCCGGGCCTAGGCACGTGAGGCCTCACCCGGATCCAGGGACACATGGCCTCACTGGACCCGGGGGCGCGTGGCCTCTCCCAGACTCAGGGGCACGTGGCCTCACCCAGGCCTAGGTGCGCGAGGCCTCACCAGGATCCAGGGACACATGGCCTCACCCGGACCCAGGGGCGCGTGGCTTCTCCCAGACCCAGGGGCGCCTGGCCTCACCCGGACCTAGGTGCGCGAGGCCTCACCCGGATCCAGGGACACATGGCCTCACCCGGACCCAAGGGCGCGTGGCCTCTCCCAGACCCAGGGGCACGTGGCCTCACCCGGGCCTAAGTGCGCGAGGCCTCACCCGGATCCAGGGACACATGGCCTCACCCGGATCCAGGGGCGCGTGGCCTCTCCCAGACCCAGGGGCACATGGCCTCACCCGGGCCTAGGTGCGTGAGGCCTCAACTGGATCTAGGGACACATGGCCTCACACGGACCCAGGGGCGCGTGGCCTCTCCCAGACCCAGGGGCGCGTGGCCTCACCCGGACCTAGGTGCGCGAGGCCTCACCCGGATCCAGGGACACATGGCCTCACCCGGACCCGGGGCGCGTGGCCTCTCCCAGACCCAGGGGCGCGTGGCCTCACCCGGGCACGGGACCCAGCGTCATCCGGGTCCAGGGGCACATGGCCTCACCCACACCCGGAATCCGGCTTCACTTGGACCCAGGGGCACGTGGCCTCACCCAGACCCAGGTTCGTGAGGCCTCACCTAGACCCAGAGGCGTGTGACCACACCCGAGCCCAGAGGCGCGCAACCTCGCCCGCACCCGGGTCCCAGCGGGGTTTCGTCTTCTTGATCCTAATTCCTGTTGGTCAATTCCCTCTCAGCAATTCCTTCGGCCATTTTCCCAGAGCTCCAGGACGGCTGCTGCAGAACTCGTTGGGCGGCGGCTCGGCGAAGCTCCGGTGTGCCTGGTGCACGGCGGCGGGCTGGTCCGGTGTCGCTGTGTCGGCCCTTGGGTCTGCAGCGGTGGCCGGTTGCCGAGCATGCGCACCTGGCCGCTTCCGGGGCATTGAGATTCTTGAAGGACTCGGAGGTCAGCAAGCGCGGAGTCTCCCACCCCATGTCTCATAGGGGCTCGTCTGTCCGTGCTCGGCAGCCAGTGGAACCGTCCCCTCAACCGGAGACCACCGGGGGAACTGCGCCGAGCACGTTCCAGGCCGCCATTCTGTCGCCTGAGCCGTAGTTCTTAAAGTGTGGTCTTTGGGTCACCGGCATCAGCATCATCCCGCATACCCCTCTTTTATTCTAGTTGTAGAGCATCCACTCAGCCAGCCCTCTGGTGGTTCTGGATGGTGTCTGCTCTGCTCTCCCGTCGTAGTCTCAAAGTTGTGGTAGGCAACAATCAGGCTTCCTCCCTATGCCTCCATCTTGGTCCTCCTTTGTATAGTTAAGTCTTGATTGTTGTTGGTGTCACTGGGAGGGCCCTCTTTGTCTATAAAGGAAGAGTTGCTGTGCAGGAGACACGTTTATGGGCTGGGTCTTGGTGCAGCAAGGCTTTGGCGCTCACTGAATCTGCCTGTTGAATGTGTCCCTTATGCACGTGGTTGAAATCTGGTGTCATCTCCCACAGACCACTAGATGCCCTCGTTTCTGGGTCTCCAATGGGGTGTAGATCAGCTACTGCCTTAGGCACTCAGCAGGGATTACAGCAAAAACTGTAGTTTCCTCCTCCTGTCTGAGTGGCCCTGGAGCAGACCGACTAGAACAGCAGTTCATCTGGTCAAGCTGCCAGAGGGCAGGCCACCCACATGCCCAAGCCGTTGCTTGGAGTGCAGGTGCGCCTGCAAGACTTGCGGGGCGGGTCTTTAAAACGTGCGGGGCGGGTCCCAGGGCGGGGCGGGTTCCAGGGAGGGGCGGGGTCTCAGGGCAGGGCGGGGTCTCAGGGCGGGGCGGGGTCTCAGGGCGCCAACAGGCCATGGTGCGGCGAACCGCAATGGCTGCGAGTCTGCTCCTTCTGCCTTCCACGTTTCTAAGCCCCCTCCTTCCGCACTCCAGCGCAGCAAACACTGATTGCTGGGCGCACCTCCGCAAGAGTCCCGCCTCTCCCCGCAGGCGTCTGGGTCTCCCGCGCATCCCCAGAAGCTGGATTTCAGGGTGATTGGGAGCTAATCTCCCCTAGGTTTGGAACAAAAGCCCCCTTCCCCCGCCACCAGCCCGACCCACGCGCCTCCGCACCTCATCCCCTCTGATTTCGCTGGTTTCCTCTTCCCTCTTAGCTGTAAATCTACCATTCAGCCATCTCTCCTGTAGTTCTGGGTGGCAGACGCTCTGTCCTCCAGTCGTGCCCCTGAAATTGCTGTGTGCGGCGCAGTTCGAAGTTCCTTTGTTTAACTTTGCCGCCTTCTTGGTTCTCCTCTGTCAAAATGGCTAAAGGACTTGAATGTAAGATGGGAAATCCTAGGAATCCTCCAAATCGGTGTTGGCGGCCTCCGGGGCCCCGAGGATCTCTCTGGGCAGCTCAGCCAGGTCGGTGACGCGGATGAGCCCCTCCTGCAGAAAGATGGTCTCTTCCTTCACCGAGAGCCGCTGTGCCGAGTCCGAGGCCGCCGCCACAGCAGCTGCCGCGGCGCCCACGAGCCCATGGCCCCGGCTGCGGTGCTGACTGAGAGGAGCAGCCACCTGGTCTGGGGAGACGCGAGCAGCAGTCGCCACCCTCACCAGTCCATGTTTCAGTTGTATTTCCGAAACTGCCATGCGAGGCAACAGATCAGCCTTTCACCTCCGCCGCCATCTTTCAATCTCCAACCTTGTTTTCTTTTAGTGCCTTTCTATTTTAATCTTCTAATCATCTGAATTTATCTTGATGTTAGGAGTGAGGTAGAGGATCCAATTTATTGTTAAAATGGCAAGTCAGTTTTTCCAACACAATGTGTTGAGTCTGCCTTGCTGATTTGAAATGTCACCTTTCTCATTGTTTTAATTCCCATGCTTGTTTCTATTTCCTTTCTACCAACTTGTCTGTTTTTTCCTGTGTCAGTACCATATTGTTTTAAATACAGTAGCTTCATTATACACTTTAATATCTGGTAGTGCTAAAAACCCTTTCTTGATTTTTCTTTTTTAGAAATTTCCAGGCTATTTTTGTTTTGTTGTCCCACCAGATGAATCACCTTGAATCATTTTGTCATGTTCCAGAAAATAATCCTGCTGGGTATTTTTATTGTGATCATAGAGATTTTGCAGATTAATTTGGAGGAGATACCCCACATTTCCAGGATGCTGAAGGGATGAGAGAAAAACAAATATCCAGATGACTCCCAGGTTCTGGACTTGGAGACCAAGTGTATTTGAGGACCTAAAAGTGGGGCATTAGGGTATGATGCCTGCCTGCCACTCAGGAAGACACTCAGGCTTGGAGAATGCTGAGGAGTTCACTTTGGACCTCCTGAACTGGAGATGCCCGTAAGAAATCTACAAAGAGAATCCCTGGATATAGAGGCCTTCCTTACATGCCTCCCTTATTCATTCTGGAGTCCATCCTCCACACAGCTACCATAGTGACTCTTTTCCCTTGTGGAATCAAGGTAGCCTGCAGGGCCCTGCATGCTCTGGCCCTGCCCATCCCTGCACTCTCTCCTCTACTTCCCCTTCTCTTGCACACTAGACCCATCCACCTGCCTCTTTTCCATTCTGCCTAGCATTTGTACTTGCTGTTCCCTCTGCCTAGAATATCCTTGACCACACACTAGAGAAGGCAACAGTATATGTTTCTTCAAAACCCCATTTCCACTTACAGATTCCATGACTTCTTAGGCTGAAGGTCAAGTGAGAGATGATACTTTATTCAGAGTCTTTGGCCCTGAGACTTCCAGGGACCTGAGCCTGCTCTAATGGAAGAGGGAGTCCCTGGGATCTCACTTACCTCCCTTGGAACTTCTGAAATTTTCCCCTTCTGTTGGACTCAAATTTGGGGCAGGGCTCAAGGGATTGAGTGTGAAGAGAGCACCTCCCCGTAATGATTTTAGCTCTTTCTTTACGCCCCCTCCCCATTGGAAAGGGCTTTAGGCACCTCCCTGAAAACTCCTGTGGAGCCACTGGCATCTGAGTGTATTCTTCCTCTCAGCCCACTCAGGGAAGGGCTTTCAAAGGCTGGGAGGCCTATGAAGGATTCCAGTCAAGACTGCTATCTGAAGCAGGATGAGGGTGAGCCCTTTTCATGGACAGGGGCATGCAGCAGCCTCCATGCTTTTGCACTCTTTTTTCATAATCTTTTTTCAAGGGTCCTAGAGGGCTTCAGCTCTGTGTAAAACTTAGTCCAGCAGCATTGTCCTGGGGCCTGAAATTTAGGGCTCTGTCCAGTCATACTATGCTCTGTTTGACCAGGCTGAGATGCTAAGATGCTGAGATATAGGTGCGTGGACCCATTTGTCTGCTCAGGGGAAGAAACTGAAAGATAGGGAGAAGGTAAAGAAGGCTTAGTCAAGTGAGAGAAAATGGAAGGAGCAGAAGAGAAATGCCTTCAGAGCAGGAGAGAGAACCAGGTTGCAGGCCAGAGTGGAAGATGGGTCCCAGGGGACTGTGGGTTCCAGGAACCAAGGTCAGTACTTTTCGGGAAGGAGGGAGAGTCCAGTGCTGCTGAAGGGGCAAGTGTACTGAAGACTGAAAACTTCCCATGGGATTTATGGCCAGGAGGAATTTTGTAGTTTGACCAGCATACTTAAGGAAGAGAGGGGACTGGAGCCATATCACTCTAGGTTAAGGGATGAGTGGGACAGGAGGGTTATAGGGAGCTAGAGCTGTACTTGAATGGGCTGTGGTATTGAGTGGCTTTTTAACATGGTCCAGTTGAAAGTTCCAGGGAGGAACCCAGCAGAGAGAGGCTAACAGTACAATGGAAGAAAGGTGGGAGTTATCTCCTGGAAGGAGTAACTTGGGACAACCATAGTAGAAATGGAAATGGGAAAGGACTGCTGGGAAACGGTGAGGCCAGGCTGTAGCCAGTGGCAAAAGTGCTCAGGGAGCTGTCTACAATGCTGTCCACACTAGCTCAACCTTGAGGTGACATCATGGTTGTGATGGGAAGTGAACCCTCTGGGTATGGAAGCTGGAATCAACCTAGTGGGCCAAGCTCAGCTTTTATTTTGGGGCTCGGAGGACCAGCAGAGCTAAGTGGGGACAATTGTGACCACGAATCCCTCTGGCAGGCTGAGGAAACCTCAGTGGGAGAGCTGGGCTGGGGGATCTACAGATCATGGCTTCAGTACCCAAAATGACTGGCTGTAAGCAACAGTCACTGGGTAGTTGGGTCTAACACAGAGCCAAGGAAGGGCACCTGGCCCAACCCCTTCTTCTCCTGTGCCCACTGGAGAGGGGAGAGGAGAGGTGGGCCCAAGTACCTCAGTGTGGGGAAGCCAGGGCCTGCCTATTACCTGGCACCACTGGGGTACTTGAGGCACAGTGCAGATGGATCCTGGGAACATCAAGGGGCAAGGGAAACAGAAATAGAGACCATGACAGGGAGTGGTGATTGAAGCTGCGGGGCAGCCATAGGGCACATCCATTACCCAGACCTACAAAGAACACTCTGCAGGAAGCAGGAGGGGCCTGTGTTAATAGGTGGGCTGAAAGCCAGGGCTTTGGGGCAATGGCTATTTCCATGATCCCTCTGGCCCACGGGCTGGGGAGGCCTGCTTCCACCCCTGTTGATCTTTGCCCTCAGTCAGTCACTGAGTGGTGGGTGCAGGCATCTTCCTAAAGCATTTTAGGCTCTGCTGGACAGAACAGGCCTGTCTCAGCCCATGGGCCTCGCCAAGCATGTCATTATGTTGGAACATTTTGTATCTTGAGGATAAGGTATAAAAATTCTCCCAGCCAGTTAGGGGAATAAATGGGATGTACTCCATTGTTACTCCACCTGATCCCAACTGGTGCTTCAGCTGTGCTTTTATAACACATGGGGAAGTGGTGTCCCAACTGGCTTCTTTGCTACCTTTGGGGAGATGTGAGACATCTTACAACCCATCACCTGCACTCACCTCGTGACCACTCCTGGTACAGGTCCCAGCCATCTTATTAGGGTCCCTGGAAATGAGGCCCAAGCATAAGCCAAATTCAGATGAAGCTCTTGGAAAGCCACTTTCTTACTATTAAGGGGTAGCCCTACTGTGGGGTGACAGGAGTCCCTTTTGTTTTTGTGTAGTTTAAATGGGAAGCAACCAGCAGCCAACCAACTTGCTGCAAATGCTGGGGGTGTGAGGGGGTGGGGCTAAAGGAGACTGGATGGAGCTTGGCAAGTTTTGGACAGTCAGGCAAATTGGAGCAGACTGCCATTCTGCTGTGGTCCTGGATATGAAGCTAAGCCATGGGGATCCCTGTCATTCCTGTGGCATCCACACCCCAGCTTGCTGAGCACTTCCCAATTCAGCATTCAGGATGATCAGGGTGTCCTTCCTTACCCCTGTCCCCCACTACCACCATGACGCACTGCAGGGGTGCTCAGCTGCCCAGTGGCTTCATTAGGGCTTTGTTGGTTGTCTTTGTGAAGTCAAAGAACTTCACTCTCCCATACAGCAGATATGTCACCTGCTTCAAGGTACAGCCCCCATTCTATCCACTCTATATGGGTGTCTCTTACATGAAGGAGTTGACACTTTATTAAGATCTGTCACCCTCTCATCTGAAAGAGGATCAAGGTGCAGAGTTTAGATTCTCAGTGCAACCCTCCCCTTGCCCCCAAGTGGAGAATTACCTTAGTGGCTTCCCATCCGGTTTCCTCTATAAAACAAGGGGCTGAGACCCCAAGTGACAAGCTTCTATGCTGTGATGTGATTGCTGCTTGCCTACATAAACTTTTCACTCCTTGCCCCTCCCTGCAGCATCTTTCCAATTCTCAGGACACAAATAAGTTATGAAAGAACCAAAGGCACTGGCTGGTTTCACTGACATGGGTTTGCAGGTACTGAATGCTCCCTTAAAAAAATGAAAACGAAGGCACTTTTCTCTTGGCTGTTTATTACAGAAGGAAGGAACAAAAACATTTTGGCTTGAAAGAGATGCCAGTTTTCAAACGAAGAGGCGAAATATGAGGTGGCAATTAAAATGTGATTACATAGAGTCTGAACACTGAGAAAAGTTTATAGGACAGTGGGCGTGGGTTTTCTGTAACAGACACTGAAATATACATGATGATAATTGCAGATAGAAACCATCAAAGACAAACCAAAAATCAAGTATTAATGTTTACAGACTCCCCCCCACCAACCACAAAGCCTTACATCAAAACAAGTACTGAAAGGCTTTAAACCAGGAACATCTCACCTTCACCCTATAAGGGTGTCTGTGGAGAGGTGCAAAGCTAAGGTTCTCTTGACTGAATGATAAAGAGCGGACACTATAGATCCTCAAGGTTGACAGCTCAGAGAGAGTTCAACTCTCATTCTCTCTCTTCACCTTTCCCAAATCTACAGAACTCTCTCAGCCTCCTTGAAAACTTCCTCTGTAGGGCACTTACTATAAAAGCAGCTTCTGCTATAATGTGCTTATCAGGAAAGAGCTAGCAGAGACTGACAGATTTGCAAAAAGAGATTAAGAATTACATCAGGAGATCAAATTTTCCGTGAAAATGGCAATAAATGGCCAAGTGGTTTTCTATGTGGCATTTGTTAGCTTGTACAACACCTCTTGGTCACATCCACATCATCTGTTGCATCAAAACCGTAAGCAACTCAGACACCTGGCTTATTAGAGATCATTGGAGCGAACAACACAGTCTGCATATTTGCAACAATGTATAATAAACACAAACAATGCATAATCAACACAATTGTACTGAAACAAAAGCCGTCACTTTATTTACAAAGTCACAAAAGGAAGTATAAATACTTCTGTCATTAATGTTTAGGAAAACCATTTACAAAACTTTCAAATATGTACAGGTATTTTGAAAAATCACCAGCTTTCCATTTTGTTATAGGTAGAGAGACAGATGGGCATGGGCTGATGCCACTCAGATTGTAATGAGGAAACACTTGTGTGGCTGTCTGGGGCCAGTTGTGAATTTGCTATGGATTCACACCACTCCCTAAAGTGATGTCAACTTTGGGGACGCCATCCTGGCTATTCTGGGTGACTTGGCCGGCATTCTGGGCTGTGGCATTTTGGGCAGCAGCATGCTGCTCTTCCAAAATGTCATCGATCAGCCTCAGGTTACACACCCAGTCTTCATCTGGGCTCGTGCTGGGGCCTTTCAAGAGAGCTTCAATGAAATCCATATCATTGCAGTCAGGTGGTGAAATCAGATCATTTAATGGGGATTGGGGCTGGGGCAAAAAGTCATAGGGTGGCAGCTCAGTAGGGGGACCCATTCTGTTGAATGGACCTGGAGACTGGCTAGCAGTGATGGCGGAGGCAGCAGCAGCAGCGGCAGCAGCAGCCACATAGCTTGGCGGTGGCTCAATGGCCTGTATGGGACTCATGGGACCAAAGCTGTCTATGCCCTGCTGGAGGGACTTGGTGGCGTTCAGCACAGGCACAGGACCCCGCTCTGGGCTCTGTCTGAGGCTGAAGTTGGGGTTGGCCAGGGCAGCATTGACCTTCTGGCCAGGTCTGTCTTCTGGGTTCCCCTGATTGGGAGGAACAACTGCCTGCTGCGATGGACAGGCTGGGGCTATTGGGGAGAATCTCACAGGTGTCTTTGTGAAGATAGAGTTGCTATTAAATTGCTGCTGGGTGCTATTATCTACTTGGCTGGGGGGTGGTTCCCTCGAGACCGCTGGGTTTGCAGTTACTGCTGCCACCCATGTGGCATTATTGAACAAGGTGGACATTCTTGGCACACATGGCTGTCTGAGCTGGTGGGGACTCAGAGGCTGGCTGCCCAGGGGGCTGGGACAGAACCTGGGCAGGAGCACTCCTGAGGGGGAGGCCTTGGGCATCTGTGTATATTGGCAGACAGAGCCAAGGCTGCCCAGGGGGTTCTGGCCTGAGTGTGAGGATATGGGAAACAGGGGGCTGGAGTTAAAAATTCCTTGCTTTTTGCCTGGGGTTGGTGAGATCATGCCCCCATGGCTCTGGTGCCGGCTGGGTGGAATCATTCCTGGACTCAGATTGTTCTGAAGGAGCTCAGCTCTGGGTAGCATCATGTGCTGGCTGGAAGGGGGGCTTGCCTTTGTCTGGCTACACTTGGAGGTGACTTGTTCTTGGACGGCTACAGAAAGAGAGAAGGGGGGTCAATTCCAAAGGCATCCTCAATTTTGCTGCAGTTGCTGGTGGGGCGTACGTACCAGCCTAGCACTGATTTCTCACCTTCCACCCTTGGCTCCTACTGAGCATCCTCTGTTCCCCAACTCTTTTCCCCTTTGTTCCTCCACCCTCAGTCTGGACTGCAGTTCTTCTAGGGAGCCCTCTTAGATTCCTAGGTCTGTGCTCACACACCCCTGCCCCCCACCAAGTACAGATAATGTTGGATGAAAAATGCCAGCTTATCTTTCTGTCTTTTCAAGTAGATTATAAGCTCTATGAGGCCAGGGTCTTGGTCTGCTTTCATACTCAATACTCTGTAAGCAGGCCTGGCATTGCCCATCCCTTGACAGATGAAATGGCCTTCCTGGAACTTGTTTTACCTGTCCCTACAGTTGAAGTATGCTTTACCTGGGCAGGTGCAATATTCAGCTAGTGTTTAGGCCCCCAAAACAGGGTTTTCTGCATGAGAATGGAGGAGCAATGGCATGATGGTAGCATTGGTTAAAATGAAGATGCTGACCACTTGTTGGAGGGCAAGCAGCTTTCACTGAGCCTCAGGTGAGAGTACGCTTGGTCTTGCACAATGTCACTATTGGCCAGTAAGGATTGCTTACCACGTGTCTCCCTGACTAATCTGGAAGCTTCGAGAAGTAGGGACAATGCCTGTGTTTTTTCCCCCTTTCAAACAACTGTATCTCTGACCAATAAAAGTTGATTGCATTCACAGCTGCCATGATAAAGTGGGGACCCCTGCTGTATGTGGAGGCTCTGGCAGCCCCCCACCACAGACTCTTTGAGGCACAACTTCAACCTCTTTTCCATTGCCCACACATGGGAGATGGTCCAGGATCCTATTAGAAAGAAGGTCACTGGGGTGGGAGCAAGAAGGGCAGGATCAGAACCCAGGGGCTGTGGCAGCCTCAGTTGATTCTGATAAAACCCTAGGGGGTATGCCCTTCTCCCATTGAGAATAACTGCTTTAAGGCACCTGACTTAGTTTAATCAAACTCTTTAATTAAACAGTGATGTCAGAGTCATTAAGACTTAACCTTTAATTGGGATCCTACTCAAGTTCCAGTGTGAGAAGTCCAACCAGGGTGCTACTGAACTGACTCCCAGACTTCCCCTCTTTCCCTCAATACTTTCAGAAACACCCACAGTAACTGCATACTCTGGGGTGAATTCTCATCCCACACTACAACCCCTAGCCTGTCCCTCTGGGAAGATTGATCTTAACTGCTTACCTTGAAATTGATTCATCTGTTGGGCGATATACGCACTCTGCTGTTCAGGGGTCATTGCCATAAGACCTGATTTCTGTTTCTCTTGCTAAACAGAAGATGAAAAAGACGTGTTAGAATACGTCTATCAAGAAATATTTGCCTTGGAATCACTGTGGGGACCCAGGACTTGGCTTTGGTATAGCAGAAAGCATGAGTGAACACACCAACACACACTTGCATGCATGCCCCACCCTCCCAAGCAAAATTCCACAGGTATAAATAAAAGTAGGATTCTGCAACCTGGGTTAAAAGGCCAACTGCAACAGCATAGGATGGGGCAGGAGACACAGAGCTTAACAGCAAGAGCACGTAGAAAAAGATTTAAGCATTTTGGATGTCCTGCTCAGGATGGGTCAGCAATGAGATGCAGTCACCAAAAGAGCAAATGTAACATTAAGTCGCATTAATAGAAGCAGAGTATGTAGAAGGAGGGAGGTGACAGTCCTACACTACTCTGTCTTGGCCAGACCATGTCTATAGTGCTGACAAGAGTCCGGGCATGCCAGTATCAGGGAGACCCAGACAAACTGGCTGCATTCAGAGGACACTGATTGGGGTAGGGCTCAAACTCCAAATCGCACAGACAAGAAATGGTTGAGCAAACCAGAGATGCTGAGGCTGGGGCAGAGCTGACTCTGGGCTATGTGGTGGTGGGTACCCAGATTCTGCTGGGTTGTCATGGGGAAAGGGCTGAGTATTGTTCTGGGTGGTCCTGGCAGGAAGAGCAGGATGATCACATGGTCAGAAGGATGCACCCAGAGTAGTCACTCACTGTCAACTTCCCTTCTTTCTCCTGACTGGCTGCAGCATGGACAATTGGGATGAGTTTCCTGTCTCCATTTCCAAGCTGGATGAGGCAAGGGGAGGAGCCAAGCTTGAGGGCTGTAGTCCCAGCACAGAGTATGGGAGCAGCTCAAGGGACAGTCCAAAGAGAACCAGATGAGAGCAAGTGGAAGGCATGACTTGCCCCTTGCACAGAGACTCTCAACCATTTGGAGCCAGGTTGTGACTGGGATCCAGTTCTGACTCCCAGTCCAGTGCTTATTCACTGCCATCTCTCCCCCCTTCTCAAGAAGCCTGCTCACAAGTGTGCCAATAACCAAGGCAACTCCACCAGGGAGCACACACCCCTGAGTCCACTTTCTGAGCTGCATCCTCTTGGATGCCAGAAGACTTGACCCTACAACATGGGATGGCTTGCTTTTCTGCACTTAGAGGGCTGACTTTGGGGCGTGGGATGGGGGCAGGCGGAGAACCGGCACTTGGAAGAGTGCCCGGCTCCCAGGCCTGGCGGCAGTTCCTGGCCTCAGTTCCTGCCAAGGCAGAGAGGACAAACACATGGCACTGGGAAGACTGCACTAAAAGCGATTTCACTATCCTGGCCTTAGCCTGCTTCCTGTCTGCGCTCTTGCCTGCCCCTCAGCCTTCCCCCCTCCCCCCCGCCCCCGGTAGCTGCTGGGATGTGGGTGGTGGAGATTTTGTTTCTTAGCCGGCCCATGGAGCTGCCCTCTTACTGCTAAAGTATGAAGGTGGCATAACTGCCTTCATGTGTGCTTACTGTACTGAACACGTTGCACCCCTTATTTCACATTGTGTTTCAACAATCCTTTAAAGTAGGCATGTTATTATCCCAGAGATACTGATTTGGATACTGAGGAGTACAGGGGCCATATGACCTCCCAAGGCCATGCCATCAAGAAGGGAGTGGGGGGCTAGGATCTGTTTGAAATGCTCAGGATAGGCAGGCATTTCTGAGGCAACCCTTTCACTTGTGTTCTTCCCTTTTACCCTTACACCAGCCTTAGAAGATAAGGGCAGAAGACCTATGGACCCCAGCTTACTCACATGACATCTAAGGCTCAGACAGAAAGTTTACATGACTTGCCCAAAGCAACACGGCTAGGCAGTGCCATGTCTTTTAACTAGAGACCCTGGGTTGCTCTGCCTGTCCAACCCCGCTGCTTCTGGGGACTGGCTTCTGTGGCTGGCTAGGTCTATACTGACCCTAACTTCTTCTCCATTGGCTGGCCCATTGGTTTCATCAAATAACATAGTTGTAGAGGGGTGGGGGTTGGGGGCAGGTGGAGGCTACATAGTGCAACCAAAGAAAAACCAGGTGAAGGGCAGAAGAGCCCAAAAGGAAAGAGGCAGAGAAGAATGATACCTCAAAGGCATGGGAGACCAAAGTCAGAGAGTGGAGGAACTGGGTAGTGTCTGCCAGATAAGAGAATGCTTCTCATATAGTCCAGGGTTGCAGGGAGAAGGGGGGTGTTGGCTAGTGTTCATCCAAGGAAGCACAAAACCCACAGCATCCAGAGTTGAAAGGAAAACCTGGCTATTGGCATGGTTACACATATTCCCAAAGTTCAAAGGGTACACTTGACATCCAGCCTACGGGTCAGGCCCTCTAAGGTCCTGGGGCACTGTTGTCAAGTGGTGTCTCTTCATACTACTGGGGCTGTCCAGGGCACTCCCAGTCCTGTGTTCTGGGCCTGGGCCTGTTGTCCCTGGCCCAGCAGCCAGAGCACTCTCCAGGCCTCCCTAGGAGGCTGCTTCCTTTGTTTTGCAGATGGAGGCCCCCATCCTTTGTTCTGAATCAATGTGCTCCAAAGATAAGCCCCAAGAAAACAGTTGTTGCCTTTTGACACTGACAATTAGAATCTTTGGAAAATGGAGAAAACAGGAAATGACAAATGTTTTCAGTAACCAGGAGGAAGGGGTGGCTGAAAATTGCTGTAACCTGTGGATTTCCATAAGCATGCTTATTGGAGGAGGTCATCAAATAACTCATTTTTCAAAGGCTGTGATTGTCATGGTACTGAATCCTATTGTGCCAGGTGACACGGATAGGGCAGTGTTGGTGGGTCCTTTTAAAGCCTAGTTGTGCTTCCCCATGCTGGTCACATGGATGAGACTGGGCTGGTGCCAGCAGGAAGTCTCCCAGAGAACTAGGGCCCTGGATCTTCTGTCACAGCTCCTCCCAGTCCTGCTGGGACAAGGGGCCAAATTTTAGCCAAATGGGGGACCTGGGAAGTCATAGAGTTGCTTTTTTGGAAGCTTCTTTCTGATGCTCAGGAAGCTGCAAAGCCCTGGTCCATGTATGGGCACTCTAGCAGGGCTGGTGCTTTATCTGTGTGCTATTCAGGAGAGATTTCAAAAGACTGGCCCAAACCCTACTGCTACTCCCTGGTATAATTGAGTCCAATACAGCCCCAGCTCCACTCCACTCCCCACACCCCCTCTACCCCACAACCCCCATGCTCCCACAGATCAGGACAGGTGCTGTGTCAACTTTGCTTTTCAGTCATCACAGGTGAATGGCTCCTGAAAGCCCCATGGAATCACCTTGGATGCTTCTTAACATCACTGCCAGGGATGTTCTCAGGACTGACTCAACCACTTAATCCAGCAAAGCGAGATGGGGGATGGGATGGAGAAGCTGATGAACAGGAATCACACACAGATGCCTACAAAGGTTCCTGGATTTTAGCTGGAATTAGATTGGTTGCTGGCCTAGTGATTTCCAGGAGGAGAGCATTCTGACTGGGAAGGGGATTACAATGGAATATCTTCTGGGGGACATCAGATTATAGATCCAAAGCCTTATTGTGAAGAGCACATTGATGCAGAAAGGAGAGAGGGAGGAGGCAAGGGAAACCAAGGGTAAGGAGGGAAGAAAAGGAAGGGAGAGGGAGAGAGGAAGATAATAAGGATAAGTAGAAGGAAGAGGAGGGGAAAAAGGAAGAGAAAGAGGAGGTATTTTTTTCTACCACTAGGAAACCCCATCCTCCTTTCCCAGGAAATGTAGCTCATGAGCACTCCCTGCAGCAGAAGGCACTCAACTATGTGTTATAAGTTCAAAGGTTAATGAGCTCTTGTGTCTGGGTTTGTTTGTTTATTACTCTACTAGGAAAACACCTTTTGCAGTTTTTGAAAATCAGATTTGGAGACACCTCACCTACTCTATTGACTTTTCATTTAAAATGACAGGACGACTGTATTCTGCATGGAGATTATGAAATCAAGACCTGAGCTCTGGGGGCTCCCACACTCATATGGATGGGGACACCTCAGACTTGCCATGGCCCATGGATGAAGGCAATGCAGACACTTGCATCAGAAGCCCTGCTTGAGGGCGTGTGGATGCTTTTAGGTGAAAATTCTCCCTAGATGTTCTCCAGAAACTACAGAGACTTTCTATAGTGAATGGCAGGTGAAATTCTTTTCCTAGTCCCTCCTAACTCTCAGAGATTGTGACTTATTTTCTCCAGAATGCCTCAGAGGCCACACCATTGGGAGTAATGAGTGTGCCATCAGGCCACTTCTCCCTGTGAACCTCAGGCCTAGATCTTGCAGGGGTGGGGGCTGCTGAGCACCTGCCCTTTTGTGTTGCCTTTGATCAATGACCTTCCCTGCCCAAATGCAGCCTGCAAGGTGTGGGTCTCATTGATTCTGGTCCCCCAGAATGAACCTGCCCAAATATCTAATGGGAAGAGAGGGTTTCATTGGAAGCTCAACATGTCTGTCTGTCAGCCAGCTGACATACATTTCTTGTGGGTTTACTTTGGGTCAGGCTCTTTCCCAGGCATGGGGACAGCACTGTGCTTTTCTACTTTTATGGAACTTAAACTGGAGGGGAGGCTATAAGTCAACCAAAGGTCATTTCAGATGATTATAATATCTTCTAAAGAAAATACAATGTGTGAAGGGATCAGGAGTAGGTGGGGGTATTGGGGGCACATCAGAAACCTCAGGTCAGGGCTTGGGGCCCTGAAGGTAAATGAGAACCTGCCACAAAGTTCTCTAAGCTAGGCAAGACTGGGGTCAGCACTAGTCCGCTGGGGGTCTTTCTTTGCTCCTCGGAGCTCCTTGCACAGGAGCCAGGGACCTTTTCCATGGTGATGGTGCTGCCCTGGGGTTTGAACCGATCTGAAGCTGTCAATGGGGCCTTCATAAAACAATGGCATCAAAAGCAAATGGCAGAACTGTAGATCAGCTTTTTTACTCTCTATTTTCTGTCTTTCCACTTGACCTCCAACAGCATGAACTCTATTCTAACTCCTCTCTGGTCTCCTTGGTTGTTTCAGGACTGCCTAGTCCCGGGAGGGCTTGGTCTAAATGCTGGGAATATCCCAGGGCAGAGGACACAAATGTCTTTTGCAGCTTGCCTTTCTTCTTCCCCTGTGGTGCTTGCCTTCTCTGTCTCACACTGAGTCTGGCTTTCCTGAGTCACAGGCTGAGCTGGCAAGGCACTGTCCCTCAAAGCGCCTCCAGGTAGGCCCAACTACCAAAGCTTCATAAAGAAGATTAGGGGGCCAAGCATCTGTCCCACCCTTCACTGCTGGATAGAAGGCATTGACTTGCGTAGACATAAGTGGGTGTGAGGATAGGAATTCATGAGGCAAGCTAGCTGGGATCCTCTTGTTTTTGACTTCCAGGGACAGGGAAGAGCAGTGACATCCTGAGTGCATGATGTCCCCATCTGTTTTTGCCAATTCTGTTTCCCTGGCAGCTTTGTGCTAGACAAGATTTCTCAGGTTTTAACTGAAGACCACTGTGACTCCAAGAGTGCACAGAAAAAAGGGGGAAAAAAGAGAGAAAAAATCAATACCCCTTGAACGAAAAGCACTGCTTGTTCTTCCTAGCCAGGGCAGGCAGATAAAGAGAACAAGGCTGTATGTAACAAAGCAGAATTTCCATTAAAGGCCAGAATCCCAGAGACCCTTTCAGTCTGATGACCATCTTCTGATCGCTATCACTTAGCAATGCTCATTTCTCCTCTTCTGTGAATTTAGGGAAGACATCCTGTGCACATTGATATTTCATGCACTAGAACAACTCCATGATCCAAATGAAATACTCTGCCAAGGCCCATTCTGGCTGGTGTCCTCCATGTTGCTCTCATGACCACTAATGTGACTCTTTAGGGCAAGTCAAGCCATTTCTTCTGGACTCTGCAGGATGATCCAAACTCATAGCCATGTTGGACAGGCTTGGTTCGGATTCCTTCTGTTTGCCCTTCCCAGGCTGCCAGTACTCCAGTGGGGATATCCAACTTCTCACTTTTAAGGTGTGCAAATCCTGGGTGGGGTTGAGGAACACCTCTGGGTGCAGAGTCCACAGCAGTTCACTGTCTGGAGAGGCAGTTCCTGAGCACCCACTAGGTATGGAGTGGGCGGGCACTGAGGCCATTCAAGGTGCAGAAGTGCAGCCCCTGTCTCCCTCAGGCTCACAGTCTGGCTGCAGGAACAGACAGGCAGGGAAAGAACTGGGATGCTGGAAGGTGAACAGCAGGAAGGGAGTGACTGCACCAGGGGCAAGCCCCACTTATTTCCCTGGAGGTGATGCTGAGGCACCTGAAGCACTCGGCTTGCTTGGGTGTTCTCTCTGCCAAAGACTGGCCGGGACACAGTAGAGAAAGCATTAGAAATCCCTCCTAGGTGTACAGAGCTTTATGGGCTGTCACCTCCTGTGTTCCTCCCAACAACCCTGTGAGGCAGGCGGGCAGGCTGAGCAGGGAACTGCGCCCCGGCTGACAGATGAGGAAAGCGAGGCTCAGGGGAAGTGACTTACCTACAGCGTCGCAGCTAGGCAGCAGTGGAGCAGGCACCTGCCTCCAGGCCTTCGGATCCCAGCCGCCCCAGGGCGCTGCCTCTGAGGTGCTGTACGAGGAGGTGACTTGGGCCAGCTCATGAGCAAAGGAGCTGCTGGGCAGGAAGGACTCACTCCCCAGTGCCTGGCAGGATGGGGGCTGATGCCCGAGGCTGACCTGGGGGGGCCTGGCTTCCCCAAGCTTGCAGGCTTTGTCTATATGACTCTACAACAACCGATTGAACAATTCATCAGCTGCTTGGCCACAAAATGGTTCTGACTGATCTTGTCACTTCCCTGACCGTCTAGTTGGGTCATTTGGGTGTTGTTTCTACACACCAACTTGTCTGGGGCAACAAAACCAAACAGATTTGCAGTTTTAATGGTCTTGGGTCACAGACCTTTGAGAATCAGTTAAAAGCTATGGTTTCTCTCCACAGAAAAAGCATTTACAGTGGTGTCTCCCCATTCCAACCCACCAACATTTTACATATAATTTCAGGAGTTTTCCGGACCACTTAATATCCATCCGTGGATCTCAGTTAAGGATCCTCTGTCTTGACCGGTCACTGTCATGTTGGAAATGGGAGTAAAGCTAGGTCAGTTAAGCTGGTTCATTGGCAATGACCTCCACCAATCCCGATCCCTCCTTACCCACCCACAACAGAGAAAACAGTTCTAAATTGGTTTATAGGTATGTGTGTAGACATGTTGAGGAATCTGCAAAACCAAATGGTGAGTGCAAAACCAAACAGTCAAGTGGAAATATCACAACAGTCCTCACTGGACTTCACCTTGCCAGGGCCCCAAAGTTTCAGGACTTGTGTATGGGTGGGACCTTCCCTTTCCATCATGTTTCAGAAGACAGGAATTTATTCAGAATTGAACATATGACCTAATTCTTTCAGCTAAAGGCAATTAAAAACTCCGTACTTGATATCCATGTTAGAGAAAGCTTCAAGACTCGAATGAGCTACTGATATAGCCCTGACATCCTCACAAGCACGCCAAGCACTTGGCAACAGTGGTGTCCAAAAAAACCAGGGGGAAGCCTGCATTGATGAGTTCTTTTTTCTATGTGAGACAGCCTCTTCACAACCCAAGCTGCAACTATTCATCTGCATCTCCTACCAAATATTCCAGTAGAAAGGGAAATATTTATCCCCCAAATCAAAGCTAAACAGTTTGAATCAATTTGATTCACTGCAATAAGCACTAAGCATCATCTAGTGTGCTCAAGTCTCTGCAGTGATGACAGACCAGTAGATAGTTGGATGCATTATTTGATCAATAATAAAAAATTGCCACCATGAAATTTACTGAGCATTTGCTATGAACCCAAATGCTTTCAGTATTCAGAATCATTCAATCTGTACATGAGGCAGGAACTATTGTTGTCTTTATTTTACAGATGAGGACAATGAGGCCCAGAGAAGTTAACTGAGTTACACAAAGTCACACAGCTAGTTAGTAGCAGAGTAGGATGTGAACCCAGGTTTACCTAGTTCCAAAGCCCACATGAAGTTTGCCATGGTGTGTGTGTGTGTGTGTGTGTGTGTGTGTGTGTGTGTGTTTAATCATTAACTTGCCATATAAAAACAAGTTTTGAGATGTAAATTGTTAAAATATGCCATTGAGAAAATTATATGCAAGGTTCTATAAGGGGGGGGCACCAAAATGTTTTATTAAAAAACACATTATAGCTACTTAAAGATGGGACTAGAAAGACAATCTAATACCTGGAAATTTTTAGAAATTATACCATCACCCCAAAACAATACAAAATCAAAAAGCAACAAGCAATATTCTTAGCAATTAAACTCAATGCACTTGGGAAAGAAAACTTATTTGCATTTGATGGTGTACCAACTGTGGATGACCCAGTGCCTTTTCCTATGGGGTGGGGTTCAATACACAGCTGAGCTTACTGGCCATATCCAGCTTCACTGCATCAAGTTCCAATTTGTCCTTGCATCAAGGTCATCTGGGACATAAGCAGAAACATTGCTTTCTACAATTTACAACTCTAGGCCTGCATATCTAGCTCCTCGAACATCTTAAATACGATTTTATAGCCATCTTGACATTTTTACAATCCTAAAATGCAAATATTACTAGAGTTTTGATTATTGGCTTATTCCATGATGACACATTTTAAAAGCAATGAATGGGGCTTATTTTTAAACTTTTGCTCAGGAATCCCTGGTAGTTTCATGTGACTTGTAGGATATTAGTGATGGGTCAAGGAACAGGACTCCCCCATCAGCATTAACATATGTGTACAGTGCCTCAGTAGTTCACTACGTAGAAATAACTGCAGATATCACATGGTAATTACCAGCAACAAAAGATGCCCCCACAATGTGGGCAACTCCATTCAGCAGCCATTGGGAATGGGCCTGGAGACACTCATTCAGGTGGAGCAGAATGGGAAGAGGTGGTTCAAAGACCAGTCCAATTCCAGTTAAAAAGAAACATGAAATAAAATAGATAAGATTCTATCTTGACTCTGACTGACTAGGGGCTTTATAGCTAATGCTTGCGCATATTCTCCATTTTACTTAATTTGGGGAAAAAACCTACTTATCAAACTCCCTTTAAATGTGAGGCCCACGTTTCAAAGAAAAGGCTGTTAGGTACATTTCTACTCCTAGAGATTTTCAAATATAAGATACACTCATCTTTCTCCTTGAAAATCTAAAATAAACAAAAAAGAACAAGTCCGTCGGTAATTGGTGGCCATGATTTATAGCTCTTGGACTGACTGGTTCCATGTGATTCCAAATTTCATAGAATTCGGATCATGGAATGGGTAGTGTTTGACAGTGGTGACCGATTTAAAAAATCTCACACCCACTCAGCACCTTGGACCCTAGGTTTCCCATGATTACTAAAGAGCTTGATGAACCTAAGTTGGTCCACGGCTCCTCCCTCCTAAAAGTCCTCCAATGGTTTTCAGCTGTCTAGAGACACAAGCACATCCTATTAAGCTCTTCCCCTTGACTTCTCGCCCTTTTGGCAGCCAGGTTTCATGTTCCATAGTGTCATGTACTCTATCTTCCAGTCATACCAATTTCTTTGGAGCGTTCCAGGTAGGTTGCCATGTGTATTCAGCCCTCTGTGGTTATGCGCCTTGATTTACCCGGCCTGGAATGCCCTTTCTCCAAGTTTCCACTCTGGTAATTTTGCATGTCCTTCAAGATCCAGCTCCTCTACCCTGGGAATTCTGTTCTTTTTTGGTTTAGCTCCTGTGGCTGAACACCTCCAGTTGACTGAATACCCTTGCTGGGTCAAGTCTTAATCATCTTGATATCTCTCTGATGCCTAGACAGTGCTTGGCACAGGCAAGGGGGTTAGCAAATACTGGTGTGGGGAAAAGTAGGCTCAAAACACAGAGTTTATTCTTGTATTATTATTTATTAGTTATTGTATTATTTGTATTACAACTGTAAACCTACTTTTGCCCACCCCTGTACTTAAAAAATTCAATCAACTTTACTGTTATGAGTTTGGCATGATGTCCCAGGCACTTGGGAGATGATAATTTGGTGAAAAATGCATTGGCTTCTTTTGGGGTTGGATATTAATGATAAACTGAGCCTTGGTCCTCATTTAAGCACATCTACTCAGCCCTTTTCAATGCGGTGTTAATAAAACCCAACGATAGAACAGAGAATGAAAATAACATCAGCTAAATATTTTTGAGCACTCACTGTGTGTTGGGTACTGAACTTTGTGCACATATGCATTTGAGACTGTCTCTAGTTTACAAGACAAGGAAGTGGAGGTAGGCTTACCTAGGACACGCAGTGGCAAGGTGGGGTACAGACTTAGATCTGATTTATAGAGTGACTAAAACCCAAGCAACTCCTGGGTTTGGATGTGCAAAGGCTCCTTTTCTGCACATGGAGAGGAATGGTGAGGTGTCTTCCTTCATTCACACAGGAGTAGCTCCAACTTGTTGGCTATTCTATGGCATCACCATAGTCAAATGGGCTCTGGTGCAAGAAGCTAAGATTATGACTAACCCCAATAGATATTCAGCTACTTTGCAAGAAGTGGATAAAAACTGCTCATATTTTATAAATTATTGACTGGATTAGATATTGGTCCAATATTCTCCACCATGGAGATTCAGAAGGAGGTAGATGTGCATTGGCAAGGCTATAGTAATAAACTATGATTCCACTGGCTTCTGGGAGCTTGTAGATTTCTAGACTTAGTCATCAAAGAGTTCAGACAATGAATCCTGTACTGCTCTCTTTCCTTTCTCTGGTCTTTACTAAATGTGTAATAGAGGTGAGCAAAGAAAGCCCAAGAGAGGGAACTGGAGATTTGGCACATATGCCAGAGACTATCAGAACCTAAGGTTTTTCAAGGCTGGTCTGACTTCAGAGTCCAGTCCAGCCATTCAAGTCACTAGTGAGGTAAACATGCTAGGGTACTAAAATGTTATCTAGATAGCCCAAAAAGGTCAAGACAGAGCTGTGGAAGAAGCTGGATCTTTGGGAAAGTTGGTAAATGTCCCTACCTGTCAAACAGAGGTAACAGGAGACAATTTTGTAAATCTGAAGCAATGCCTCAGGAAAGCAGGAAAATTTAATGTGATTTACTTGGCCTCTTGCTTACCATTATCCTACTTGGGCAAGTGCAAATGGGATTTCAATATATTACAACCATGTGTTTATTAACAACAACATGAGAAAGCTATACAACTCAAGTCTGAGATTTTGTAAGGAATAGAATCCCAGAAATGCTATAAGCAATACTGTCCAACAAACTTTCTGAGATGATGTTGAATCATCCTACTAGAAAGAACAGAATGTTCTATACCTGCATTTTCTGATATGGTAGTCACTGCCCATATGTGGCAGTTGAGCACTTGAAATGTGGCTATTGCAAATGAAGAACCGAATTCTTACTTTCATTTACATTAAATTAATTTAAATATAAATACCTACATGTGATGGGAGGAGAAGTGAGGGTCTGGGTAAAAAAAAGGTGAAGGGAGTAAGCAGTACAATTTATAGTTTTAAAAGTCATGGGAATGTAAAGTATAGCATATGGAATATAGTCAATAATATTGTAATAACTACAGGTGGATAATTATCAGGTGGATACTTAACTTATGGGTGAGATCACTTCGTAAAGTATATAAATGTTAATCACTATGCTATGCACCTGAAACTAATATAAAATAATATTAAATGTCCACTGTAATTGAAAAAAATGCTGTTAGATTCTAAAAGTTAAATAAATAAATCGCTATATGTGTCTGCTGGCTACATTATTGGAGAGCACAACTCTTTGGAATAATGGCAGGCTCTGAAAAAAGAAGGCATGAGCTTGAACCATGGATTTGCCATTTATTAGCTATGCAATTGTGGGGAAGTTACTTAAACTTTCTATGCCTTAATTTCCTCATCTGTAAAAGGGAGGTAATGGTTGTATCTTATTCATAGAGTGGATATAAGCATTAATTGAATTAACACAAATGCAGTGCCTGCCTACATGTTGTATGCTTTCTCAGAAGACCAGTTGGTTGTAGTCTTAATTAATAATAATACCTCTGCCATATATCGTGCACTTTACAATGCTTCAGGCACTATCCTATAAATTTTATATGGGTTTGCCTGAATTGGACATGTTGCTCTAGGCATGGTCTGCCAACACAGTTCATCAAGGCTATCATCTTTTTTAAACTTTGACAAAATAGACTAATAAAAATTATAAATGATCATTTTGATAAAATTAGAAACCTTTATTGAGAACTACTTAATGCAAGGCACTAGGCTCAGTCCTTTCTTGGGGTCATTTCAATCAATTCTCAGAACAATCCTATGGGGTAGGTATTTTTATGATCCCATTGTAAAGATGAGGAAACTGAAGCACAAAGAGGTCAAGCAATTTGCCCAAGTCACTCGTTAGTAAGTGCCAAAGCTTGAACTAAAATCCATATATTGCCCTGTGTTTTGCTTGCTCAAATTACCCAATAGAAACCTTTGTTATTGTTATAAGCAGATCAGCTGCAAGATGATTCTGGAGGGCTGCTGGGGTTCCACAGTTGTGCAATGGCTTCTGGGCAGGCTACATGTGACCCAGTTTTCTTTTCTTTTGTTTTTACAATTATATCCTAAAATGAGAACTCTAAATTGGGAGAGTTCTGTTATGATACATGTATTACCGAAGGTGGGAGGGAGATAAGGTAGCATCAATCATACCCATTTCCTGGATCGTCTATAAATTTGCATTTTGTTACAGTTTCCTTGGAGCAAGGTATCCTCTATGTAAGAACTGGAAGAGTTTGAGCTTTTCTGGATTTTCCTCTATAAATGTACATAATTTAACCTTAATATATCAAAGTTTAAATGTCTAAGGCTGACTACAATTGATGGAGTCCCAAATCAAGTTCATTTAGTCAACCAAGTTCGCAGACTTGGAATTTAATTACAGGATTAAGTTGAACTGGTAAACTGCTATTTTGCCTAGAGAAAAAAATAACCCAAGAACACTACAAGGTAAAATCAATAATGTATAAATCAATTAAAGAGTGAAGGAATAAATATATTTTTCTGCACCATTAATTTCAATGAATAAGCAAGCATCCTGTTAACTCCTTGGGGTAGAGAATGTGATATACCCTCTATAGCATTGGGCACAGAACATATCTGCAATTCAATCTGTCCTTTAGCCTGGCCATTTTCTGTGGGGGCAATTTGGCAGAGTGGCCAATGCTACACTTGTCATCAGTAATGCAGGGTCATTAGGTAGGAAGACTGTGTGGTTGTTCAGGCTAGGTGGTCCACTGGGAATTTCCTTTGGAGACTTCCAGATTTAGACAGCATATTTAATGCATACATCTAACTCCAGTGCCTCCCATGATTCCACTAAAAGTACAGTAAGGGTCTGACTTTGTAAAGACACAGCCATGCAATAAGGAGAATTTGTCAAGCTCAAAAGTAGCTACACCAGGGTCAACATAGCCCCAGGGAAGCTAAATCACAAGATGGCAGAGGGGAAAGTGGAAAAGCAGCTTGGTCTACATGAAAGAATCTTCAGGCTCAGGACCAGCAGCCCCAGGTTGTCTCTGGAACTGGGAAGTGGGTGATGTGGCCAACACAATGGGGTAGATCCCTGGATTGCCTCCCTAACTTCACGGCCCTGGGGGTCTGCCTCTCTCCCAACCTGGAAGGGATCTCACTTGACCATTTGTTGCTGAATTTCCTGCTTAACCATCCAGATCCTGCTGCCTAGATCAGTTGGGGATGCTCACTTTAGCCCAGAGAGGTGTTCTGCCTTGACCTACATCTCGAAGCTGGAGTTCCTGGAGGCAGACTGGGAAATTGAAAACAAAAAGAGCAGCCCAATCCCTCGGGCCATATCTGCGTGTTCAGTGCCATGGCCATGATGGTGGTGGGTTCCATATATTTCCTTTCTGGGAACATGTCTATAGCTGCTGACTCCCTAAGAGGGGAGATAGGGCAGCTTCTCTTCTTCAGGAAGTCTTCAACTAATAGAGGCACTGTGACTCTGCTGCTTATGGATGCACCTAGATTATACTCACCACCTGGTTCTTAAAAGTGAAGTAAATGCTTGTTTAAGAGTTCATTAATAAGTGGTGAAACTATTGAAACTATATAGAAATGCAAGAGAATGACTGTCAGAATCAAGATAGTGGTCACCTCTGAGGGGAGGGAGAGAAGGTCTACTCAGGGGGTTGACAATGTTCTACTTCTCAACCTACTTGGTGACACTACACTTCTTTAAACTGTACATAAAGGTCTTGGACACTACTCTATATCTATTTTATATTTCATAATAAAAGGGAAAAAGCTATATATACAACTTAAGTCAGTAATGTGAAATATACATCTCTGCCTAGAAAAAATAATAAAATACCATATGTTAACATGTTAATGGTGATTATCTATGACATTTATATATTATATACTTGTGTTTTCTGCATTTTCCAAGTTCACTACAAAAAGTACATACTATTCTTATAATGAGAAGGTCATAAACCATATTGAAAAAAGACAAGGTTCCCATATAAGATTGAAACTAATGAGGATCAACACAAGATAGATGGGACAAGTAATCTGTGGAAACCTATCAGAAGATAACTACTAAAGAGATGAGTGATGTGCCTGATCTAACTAGGATGAGCTCAAAGGTCACAACAAGCCTAAGGTGTACTCCTAGAGTCAGATCTTGGCAAAAAGAATAGTTACCTCTGGGAAAAGGGAGGGCTTCTAAGATATTTTGAAAGTTCTACCTCTTAATCTGATTTATGGGTACATACGTGTTGGTTTTATTGTTATATGTTTTATTCACTCTTCGATGTGTATCATATGAATTAAAAAACGTGACTAGAAAAAAGAGGAGTCATGTAAGTAGAAAGTATTGTGCTATGTCAAAGAACAACTCAAGTTCATGTAATATCATCATCATTTAGGTTAAAAAAATCACTTTGGAATTTCTACCTTTTTTTTCCCTCCTGCCATTCCCAGCTCCTTTTGGAGGTGCTCCAGTCACAGATTAGGGTAGAGATGGGACTTAGGGTTGGACTGGTGTTAGCTCTCTGAGTCTCATCAGGAATGCCAATACTTCCAGAGTTCAGGATTTTGTGTTTCCTTCCCTCAGGTTTTGTCCACAGAGATGCACAAGCAGGTATTCTGGTATTCCAACTACAAATGAACCTATGCTTTTCTGCCACTTGTCTCTCTCATGGCTACATATTTGGTCTCCTTTCTTCCTTATCTATATGGGGAGGCATCATTTTCTACTTTCTTTTCATTGAAAACATCAGCTTCTGTCTTCTGACCCATTCTGTCTCTCACTTTCCTGGAGCTGCACTGTGGTTTGAGACTCTTATTACCCAATACTCCTGTGTCTCCCATGGACCACAGTAAGTAGTAGATTATGGGTCTATTTTGAAAGAAGTAGGGCAAGCTATGGAAACCAAAAAAGGCAAGCATAAGCATAAACACTATGCCTGGCCAAATAGACATCCTTTCTGATGCATTGTGGTCTGAGGCTCTCCCCACCTTTTTTTGCTCCATCTCCTTTAACCTTCACAGGCTTTTCCCCCAATATGTTTACATATCTGACCCCATAGTTTTTGGCAGACCCAAACAGACACAAAGGAGCACTTGGCTACTTGGCTTTTCTTTCTGCCAAAAATATAGAAAACCACTTTTTTTTTCCTCACCCCTTTGGCACTCCCCACACTGCCTCAGTGAATGACCACAGTGAGCGGTGAATGACAAGCACTCTCCTGTCTCTTCCCTTAAGCACTTGGCTCATAGCTTGGAGAGTTAATTTCTCTCTGCGCTTTGTTGTAGATTTTGTGGGCTAGATTTATTTTTCTGTTATCTTCCTTCCTTACCCCAGTCACGAATTGGTTGTTTAAAAAAGACAATGCAAGTTGTGGAGAAACCCCACAAATCTACTTTCCCAGGATTTCTGGCTAAGTTGGGCTTTAGTTGAGACTTCTAAATTAAAATCCAATAGCCCTCAGCCAAAACAGAGCACTGTGCTCTATAGAGAAAGTCCTGGTCTTCACCATACGGCTCTGTCTCCCTCATCAGGGCCTTGTAACACAGTAAGTAGTAGATTATGGGTCTATTTTGAAAGAAGTAGGGCAAGCTATGGAAACCAAGAAAGGCAAACATAAGCATAAACACTATGCCTGGCCAAATAGACATCCTTTCTGATGTATGACCATCTAATGAGATCAGGATTGATTAGTTACATTAAACTTAAGCACAGTCTTCAAAGTCAAAATCTGCAGGATATACTCCTAGTATATGGACTGACTAGTTTATGGACTTCATAATAAATAGTCCAAACTGACTAGTTTATGGACTTCATAATAAATAATCTGCCTTCTCTAAATTATTTTAAGTGTTTGGTTGGGTTTATTTAATTATAATGTTTAATAACAAAGAGTTATAGCAATGGTGATAAACTATAAGGAGTGTGCTCATATCCTATTCTCAGGTCTGAAGCTGTCTGCCTGCTTCATGATTCACAATGTGTGCACAAGCCTGGAATCAGAGCCAGAAGTCAGGAGACTCAAGATGTTTCTCAGTGCCAGTCATTTTATAGCCTTGCTGAACACCCAAAGCTCCAGTGGGAAAATGGGGGGTTCACCCATATCTACTATATAGGCCCTGGTGGTTGGGGTATATGTGCATTGGAAAAGCTTCTATTGCTTTCACCTAAGTGCCTACATACAAACTGTATGGGTATGGTAGAGGAGGGAGCTGAATGCTCAAGGAATTACTGTTTGGAAAGGAGGCCCCAGGTGCCTGGTAGGTAGGGAGATATCCTGGACCCCTGTTGTACCAGTTTCACAGAGAGAAGAGTTATGGGGCGATGAAAGAGTTGGCTGCAGTTGCCAGGGACAGTGGGATGCTCCATTAGTTTGTTTGCTTTTTCTTTTAAAATACATTTTATTGATTTTTAACAGAGAGGAAGGGAGAGGGATAGAGAGCCAGAAACATCGATGAGAGAGAATCATTGATCCACTGCCTCCTGCACACCCACACTGGGGATGTGCCCGCAACCAAGGTACATGCCCTTGACCGGAATTGAACCTGGGACCCTTGAGTCCGCAAGCCGACGCTCTATCCACTGAGCCAAACCAGTTTTGGCAGTTTGCTTTTTCTGAGGACTTGTCTGTTTTGTTCTTTTGGAGCACTCAATTTGTACACTGTAGAATATATCATATGGATTGTTCAATCATTCTTCACTGCAATGAAATACTGTGGCTGGAATATGCTCACAGTTTGCCTTTGATAGCAGTCACACAACACATATTTAATGAGTATCTATCATGATTCAGGCCCTGTGCTGTGATAACATTATTGGACAAGGTGGATACTGTCCTTGTCCTTCTAGGGCTGGCACACTTATATAATGGAGACACACTTAAACAAGGATTTGTAATACAGATTGATAAGTGATATGTGAGAACATTACAGAGTGCTAAATAAAAATAACAGGAGAACCCAACCTAGGCTGGGGAGGGTGGATGGTTAGAAGAAGTTGCTTGGGGGAACTAAGCTTCAGGTTGTGACCTAAAGGATGAATAGATATCTAGGTGAGGGGTGGTGGGCACAAAATTGCCTAAGTTTCCAAATCACTATTATATACATCACAGTTTCATCCAGTATCACTCCTAAGACCTGATGGATATTCAGATTGTTTAGAGAGATTGATTGCAAAATGAAGCCTAAGTATCTGGGTTCTCTCTGGAAAAAGGTTGCTTTCTGGAGTCACAGAGTTATCCAAAGAGTGTCGTGCTACAGTGGATAGGGGCTGGGAGGATGAATGAATAATCTTCACATTTCTGTTCCTAACTTATTAAATTCAAGAAAGTTTTTCTTGAAGCTCTATGACATCTTTCACTTTCAGCTTTGCTTGTTGAAAATTAAATTACAAATCAAAGCAGGAGCTCCAAAATGTTTTTAGTTACTCACATGGTAAAGTTGGGTGTGTCCTATTTATAAAACAATCTGTTGTAAATAGAGAAAAGAGTGCTGAGAAAAGTCCAAGTCCTAAATGTCAGAATAAGAAGGGCCCATAGGAGTCATCTACACCAGAGGTTCTCAAAGTGGGGGTCCTTGGAGCAACAGCACTAGTTGGAAATCTGTTAGAAATGTAAATTTCTGGGCTCCACCCAGACTTATGGAATCAGAAACTCTGGGGGTGGAACCCAGTAATCTGCACTTTAACAAGCCCTCCACGGCATACTCAATCAAGAACCACTGATTTAATCCAAGCCTCTCATCATACAGAATAGGAGACTGAGTCTCAGAAGGAAGGAGCACTTGACTTGTGTCAAGCAAGATATGATCTGAATGTTGGGCCAGTGATCACTGTGTGTTGCTTTCCAGTTTCCTCTTTCCAAAAGGGTGTTGTTTGTTCTTCCCTGTACTCCTGCTCTTTCTCTGCTGAGGTGAGCACAGTGGGCAGGCATCCCTAGAATACAAGGAGTAATGTAGTGACCAAAATGAGAGGATTGCATGTTACCTGGAATTTCTAGTTTGGAGCTGAACCACTTTGGGGAGAGGGTAAATAGGTTTCTGTGAGTCGAACTTTTTGGGTGGCATATCCATTAGAAAGAGGGAACATATTGATGTGAATGGCCAAAGAGGTTGATTGTAGCAAATATAGTTGGTTGTTTAGCCAACATCTAGTCTTCTTTCTCTTTGTACCTTCCCCAGTTTTCATTCAGGGAGCCTCACTTGCCCCATGCTGCCTATATGCTTTGGGGAAACCTGGCTCCACCTGGTCCTAAAGGTGAGGCACTTAGCTCAGCTCACATGAAGCAGCATAGTAGACAAGTGATTAATTCATGCTACTATACCAAAAGTTTCTAGGAATTTCTGAGAAAGAAGTTTCCTTACACTTGTGGCAGAGCTTCTAGAAGCAACTGTCTCTCCTGCTCCCCTGGCTGAGGGCAGGAGAAAGCTTGTAGCCCCAGGAATTGCTGGCAGCTATCATCTGATCACTAGGGGGAGTCAGCCATAGAATGAAGCTGTTGCTAGGGAAGGCTGAAGAGAGAGCTGGAAAGAAGCAGCATCTTTGGTCACACTGTTGAGCTGTTGATTTAAACTACCCCTACAATCTGCTCAACTGCTGGACTTCCATTGACAGGGCTCAGTAAGTCCCTTTTATTGTTTAAACCAGTGTGAATTGGTTTTTCTGTTACTTGCAACTCAATATATCTTAACTTATAAAGAATCTAGCCTGGTCCCTCAGACCACTGAGTTCATGAGGACTGCACTATACGTCCAGCCTCACATTGAGAAGCATCCTATTACAGATGATGAAAGCACAAGTGAACCTTGCTCAGCTTTGAGTCATATTTCTTTACCCACAAACCAGTTAATTTTAAAAAAAAGAGGTAATAAATTCAGACAATGTTAAATGTTTTTATTGATCTTTAGAGATAGAGAAAGGGAGAGGGATAGATAGAAACATAAATGAGAAAGAGAGAAACATCATCGATCAGCTGCTTCCTGCACGCCCCTTACTGGGCATCAAGCCCACAACCTGGGCATGTGCCCTGACTGGGAATCAAACCAGTGACCTCTTGGTTCATAAGTTGATGCTCAACCACTGAGCCACACTGGCCAGCCACAGTTCATTTAAGGAGAAATCCAACAGACCTGACCTGTCTGTACAGCATGCTCCAGCAAATACATCTAGTGTGGATCAAATACCTAAATCTTAGACTCCTCATTCAGATTACCAGTGTGGTACTCAAGCTCTTAAATACTCTATTTTGCATTAGTTGAATGTGATACACATTTTAGAAGCAATAGCTTAGCTTAACAACATTAAGGATTTCTAGATCATATTCAATTCCAAGGCAAACTCGAATATGTACTTTGTGGGTTTCTGTGAAGAAAATAATTGATGATCCAAACTGGAATTCATCTATAGAAAATAGGCAGTGCCAACTCCTAAAAGCAATTATTGGCACCAAGCCCCTGAATTTTTAAGTCCCTTGAAAAGTCCAAGAACATACCAGAAACTCGAGATTTGATTTCAGAGGCAATAACTGTAAACAAAAAATTAAAAGCCTGTAAGAGGTGTTTCTGAGTAGCATGCTGATAGCTCTAAAAACAATCATGAGGGTTCATTCTCTTTCTCAATCCCTAGTCCAATATTATATCAAAAACTTCATCTATCAGGAGAGTTGGAAATAGACATGAATCATGTGTAGGGTTACAGAGAAATATTTTGCTTTTAGGAACCTCTTCTGGGAGGGGAAAGTTATAAGCTGTAGTTTGCCTGGATAATGAGCTCAGGCAGGGCAGATGGGGAATGTGGTTAAAACTAATGAAAGTGAGATTTAGGGGTGGGGCAGAAACAAAATGGTATTAATGGGAACAAGGAGAGTGAACCTCTTGCTTTCCTCTGTGCAGGGTTAATACATCTTCAGCACTTTGGTCAGAGCCTTATCCACCTAGAGGGCCTCACTCTGATATCATGTGCTTAGTTCAGAGACAAGCAGCCAGAATTGGGGCAAAGAATTGGGCAGGGGAGGGAAGACTCAGTTACAGTTGTCTTCACATTTCTAAAAGGCTATGACGTCTTGCGGAACATATTGGACTAGATCTAACGATATCAAGATTTTGTAGTTTGCCTAAAAAATGGGGCATGGAAAAGAATTATAAACCCTAAACTGGATGTCAATCTAGTTCTGACAACTCACAAGCAGATATCCTGCTTGCAGTAGAACTGTGGAGTCTGTTAAGTTCCCAAGGCCATGTCATCAGTCCAAAGGCTGACTAACAGTTTTTATCTAGGGTCTTCTGTTACAATCTTGTCTTTTGCAGTATGGGGTAATGATGCATTGACAGAGCTCAGAACATATGTCCTGACCACCAGCTGCTAAGGAAAGAGCCAGATAGAACAGATCTTTGTGATTCTAGATCTATATGAGTTCAGAGGGAATCAACATGGTCAAGGCCATTGCCAGAGGCTGCCCCTTTCCACCCCATTCTGTTCCTTTGATCTGTGTCTATCTTGAACTATATCAGTTAATAGGACAATAAGGAAGACAGGAGAACTTTCTAGGAGGTGGTGGGAAAGAACTGCCTTGTGATGTAACTATTCTAAAGAAAATACTTTCAAAGGAAAACTTAAAAAGCAAGTAAAAGTGACTAACAATATAGTTGTGAAAATGATAAAACCAAAAGAATCAAAACAATACCCCAGAAAGATAATTTTTACAAAGGATATAAAAATCTGTGCTTATGAACTAGTAAAATAAATTTCTTAATTTGAAAAAAATTAATCAATGGTGGCAGCTTATTCAAATATAACCGAGTGTCATTATAAGTTACATTTTAAGCCTGATAGGAGAAAAAATATGTTGAACAACCTTCAAAACATTGACACTGAATACTGTGTTATCAGAAGAAGAAGGAGAAGAACAAGAATAAGAACATGAACAAGAAGAACAAGATCAAGAAGAATAAGGAGGAGGAGGAGGAGAAGAAAAAGAACTGTGTGAAGTGAAGACCATTCACTACTCTCAGGATTGACTGAAATAGATTGATTTATATTAGAAATATTGGTGCTGCCCCAGAGTGGCATAAATGAATCTTAACTGAGATAAAAGCAATGCAATGAGTAGGCTGAATTTATAAGTCAGCTCTTTAAAAATTTTTTTCTTATTTTTATTTTCTTACTTTTCTTCTATCATGTGCTTTCTCACTGTGGTATATGAAATGGCAACCAGATGTCTTTTTTTTTTTTGTACTTCTAAAATGCATGAAACTACCATCACCACCACAACAGAACAACCGGTACATATTATCACTGGAGGGATACAACTGTGTATTTGTTGGAGGTTGAATAAATCACATGTATTCAGATATCACACTTGTAGAACAGTAGGCAAGGGTTTCCCAAGTTCTATAGAAGGACAAGAGCCCAATTGGACCAGAAAAATGGGTCATGATGAGAAGGTGGGGGCTCTATGTGCCGATGCAGAGTCCTCCCTTTGGCCCAATATGGGAATATGAGTTCATCAGCCTCCAAGACTTGAAGACTAGGAGTACCTATCAATAATCACTCTAAACCACTCAAAAGAGTCTCAAGAGCTTAATTTTTCAAAGGCTAACAGATGCAATTTATTATTAGTTCATTCCTTACTGTATTCATTCATTCATTCAAAGGGTCATTCATTCAGCTCACTTTTATAGAACTAGAGAAGACATCTTCCTGTAGCTGAGGAGTCTGCTATCAAGTGGGGTGCAAACAAAACACAAATAACTTTGGTTAAAAAGTGGATATCACCAAGCCCTGAAGGGCAGAAACCAAAGTCTTGGGAGCTGAGGTGTGAGTAGGGACACAATGACCAGGTGTGTCAACTTTCCAAAAGATATTTGGGCATTGGTCAGAGGTTCTTTTTTTCTACTTTGAGTGCCAGTGCCAAGGCCTTAGGAGCTGGTTCTGATTGTTGTTTAGATCCTTAACCTTTCCAGAATTCTACACCAGGTCCTAGCACCTACTCCAGAGGGACAGTTTGCATAGAAAGCAAATCACAGACAATGAGTCCCTAACATTATTTTGTTGGCTCTTGTATTAATCAGCAAATCATGAGTCATCCTAGTGTTTCCAGACTTGCAGATGCACCAGAGAACCAATGAAGCAAGTGGGGTTTTTTATACCATTCAGATACAGATAATGTTCTTTCCTGTGTACAGTCATTTCTTTGTTCCCCCACCCACATGTTGTAATTTCTCCAAAATGCACAGAAAAGGACAGAACTTGTGTTCAATTTACCAGGAAGTTATTTGTAAGCCTATGCCCAGGCACCCTATCCCTAGCATTTAACATGTATGCATTTCACTAAGACATCCAGAAAACCCAGCTGGCTCACACAAATGATGAGTGTGCTTGCAGTCAATACTGCTCCTCTCTCCAACAGAAAACAGGCAGCTTGGCTTGCTGCTGCCTTTATATCTGGCGCTAATGTTATTTGAAAATAAAACACTGTTTTTGATTAAGGAAGATTAGCTAATGTTTTAAAATGTCAGTTTTTCCTTTTCATTCATTTATTGTTGTAAAATTTGCCATTTTGAACCATTTTAATTGTACAGCATTGTTGTGCAGCCATCACCATCCTTCATCTGCAGAACTTTTTCATCATCCCAAACTGAAACTCTATTAAACACTAATTCCCCACCCCCCAGGAACCCACATTTTTTCTCTCTGTTCCTATGAATTTGACTACTCTAGGGACGCCCTAGAAGTAGAGTCATACAGCATTTGTCCTTTTGTGCCTGGTTTATTTTACTGAAAATAATGTCTTCAAAGTTCATCCAAGTTGCAGCATTTGTCAGAATTTCCTTCCATGCTATGGACATACTGCATTTTGTTTATCCATTCACCCACTGATGGGAACTTGGGTTGTTTCCACCTTCAGGTTATTGTGAATAATGCTGCTATGATATGGGTGAACTTGTTCAAATTTTTGGGTCATATGGTAGTTCTGTGTTTAATTTTTTGAGGAACCACCATACTGTATTCCACAGTGGCTGCACCAGTTTACAATCCCACTAACAATGCACAGCATTGTTTCCAATTTCTTCATATCCTTGCCAATACTTATTTTGTGGGTTTTTTTTTTATATAATAGCATCTTAATGGGTGTCAAATTTTTGTATTTTGAGGACATGAAATTAGAAAGTCATATTTAAGTGTTGTGTTTATATTCTTCAGAGCTCATCTTTGAAAGCATTGCTTGATACAAGGAAAGGGTCAAGGCATTGACCCCACTTATACCCACTCAGGGTGGTTAGGGTCTCCCACATTCCAAAGCTTTGTCACATGGAAATAAATGATCATTACTCAAAATTGCAAAAGAGGACTCAACCTTCACCTATTGTTCCACAGAGTTGGCTGGCTTTAACAAATTGTCTTCATATGCCACCCAGACAAGGGCCTGCAAAAAGCCCTAGCTGCCACAACTATGCTCACAACCTCTGTTCATAAATGGAGAATGGCCAAACTTGGTAGCAGGTGACAGAGGGCAGGGGGAAGTCAGATAGAACCTGTGCATTTAGCCTCAAATCCAGAACTCCCAAAAGCAAATCAAGAGTTGGAAAAGTTTCTAATGGAGCAGGGTTTACATCTTTCAGGCCTTCAGGGCTACATGACAATTTCCTCAAGTGCCCACTTGCCATTTTCCTGTGCACCTACCTAGCTCTAATAACTGAATCAAGATCTGTAGACTCTGGGATTTCAAGCTGCACATTTTCTGTTCTAATAAGAAGTTCAGTTAACATGAAGAGAAGGACCGAAATGTGGGAGAAATGGATCAATGCTGAACTTTTATTCCACTGTCATAAAAACTGCGATTGCATTGGTAGTCAGGAGACAGGGCCAGGTCTGCTAGGAGTATCCATTTTTTATATTTTGCTAACTTTTCATTTGGGTTATTGCACTCAGTGACAATGCTGGCTGTAGGCGTTAGGGCCACAGCTGAGTGGAGCAAGTCCACTATGATATTCCACCCACCTAAGACATTTTTTATATTTTGCTAACTTTTCATCAGCATGGCCATAGACATGGCCCTGGGGAGGGGGCTTGGATCTTTACATTACTTTTAGCTTTTATCAACCTCACTGCTTTTGATGAGAAGAACTAAGATGATAAACCCTCATCTAACAACAGGACACAAATAAAACAGACAAATTAGCACCAGTCACTGTGCGCAAGTTATTGAGATCAAATGAAAATCCAAACTTTGTCAATTCCTTAGGTAAAAGCAGAAAGTTTTTCTTTGGGGTTGTGGGTGGGGTGTTTTAACTGTAAGCAATGTTCTACCCTTTGCTGTCCCCTTCAAGTTCACAAGTAGTCAGATCAGAACACACACATGTTTGCTTTACACAGGAGGCCCAAGGGACAGAGGAAGCTAAAAGTACAAATGTACTCAGGAGAGGTTTCCATAAATCTGTGATATGGGCCATTAATGGATTTGAGAGAGGGAAGTTGGGGAGGGTGCAGGAAGGAGTGGAAGAATGCAGTCGAACCCTTTTCATACCCATCCCTTGCTTGCTTGGATGGGTCACATCTCTGACCCACATGGCTACTCTGGTGCCATCCATTCTTGCACTCAGTGACAATGCTGGCTGTAGGCGTTAGGGCCACAGCTGAGTGGAGCAAGTCCACTATGATATTCCACCCACCTAAGACATTTTTTATATTTTGCTAACTTTTCATTTGGGTTCATAATCTGAAATGGGACTGCCTCTCTGTGTGCTGTTCTACATCTTGGGCTTGTAAATATTCATGAAGAGTTACAGTTTAAAGGAGCACGACATAACGATTAATGTCTGCCCTCTTCTACTTTCTGAAAATGGAAATGAGATTCCTTTCCTTGCTTTTCAGTGACAAATATGCAGGATGTTTTAATGAATTTAGTACAAAATAATTTATACACTTTGTTTTTAAGATGTCTCATTTTGGGCACCTCAACTTCAGAAAAGTTGATTGTTTCTCTTAGATATGTTAAGACAAAATGAGCAAAGAAAAAACTTGATAAAGACTTCTGAAAAGGGTTGCCTTTTCAGCTTCCATAAATCAATGACTAAGTAATTATAAAACTATATTGATTGACCTGTATTATGTAGGCATCTATATTGGGGGGATTTTTCCATTCTAGTAAATTTTGGTGTTGATCTCACTGAGTGATGGATACTCCAGGGCCAAAAAGTAATGTTGCTTCACTGCAATATGTTATCTCACTCGTTCAACTACTGACAGAAAAAAATGTTGATTTTTAAAAGGTTAATTTGACCAGAAGCTCATTTCAAATTTCTGCTTTGTAAAAAAGGAACATAGCATTGAGGTAGAGGATCATTAATAGTTCTCAGAAAACAAAAAGAAACAACAACAATCTAATTCTTGGTAACATTAGTACCAAGTGCTGAGCCTGTATTTCCTAAATTCAACAGCCTATGGAGTTTCATTTCCTGGCAATTCAGAGTGACTAAAACAAAACTTGTTCAACACTGAGACATTGGTTCCTAAATTTTCAAAATATGTTACACTATGTCTAATTATATTTCTTCCCAAAGCAGTTAAAAAAAAAGTTTCCCCAAACTAAATAGTTCTTTGAGGCCCAATTTAGAAAGAAAGTAAAAACTAAGCGTGTATGTACAATAGTGTTTAAGTACAAAATAAAGATGCTTATTCAGTAAAACTTTGGCATATCTGGTAGAGGAGATGTGAGCAGGGCAAGATCCCAGTCAGACAGAACTCATGGGCTCTTTGAAACCTGACTTGTCTCTCCGTCCCCTCCCCCCAACCCCTTACTGCAGCACAGAGCTTCCCTTAGAGGCCTTTGCTCTTGTGTTTCAGCAGAACTAACCTTTGTAATGAAATCTGTGACTCCTTGCCAGAATTAGTAAAAGATAAACGCAAAGAAATGTTTCTCATAACATGGGGAGCAGTATTGCTCTCCCACAACCCTTATCCTCAAAACAAGAGAAGAACTAAAGGGAGCCAGAGAAGGGACTTGCAAGTCCAAGGTCACAGGCATGTTTTTGAAAATATGTGGTGCATCTGATTCTGGGACAGGGATGGAAACAGGATGGGGGCGGGGGAGTCAAGTATTTTGGCAAGACAATGGTCATTTACTTTTAAATGTCAATGAACAATTTTTGAGAATAGGAGAAGGCCCACTGGCTGCCATCTCTCCTGACTTTCCAGTAGTAGATGGAACTGATGTAACTTTGACAAGATTAGGGGATTGTCTTGCTCCAAGTAACCTGGTTTTATCATTTTTATTTTCAGAGATCATAGCTCAAATGTGAAGATTTTAATTTGCAGTGCTAATTGAGACAGTAGTAATTAAAGGTTCTGCTCTACTGAGCAGGTGAATCCAGCCCTGGAAATCCAAACAAAAAGGAATCTTGAGTTTCTGCAAAGGTTCTTTTTGGAGGCGCTTTGGGTGCCCTGCATGCTGTAGTATCCATCCGGGGCCCGGGGTTTGAGCAATGCTCCAGCAACAACAACAACAACAACAACAATAAACCAATGCAGGCCAGAAATACCAATTCACCAATGCCAATGACCAAGCAGAATCAACATTCCTAGAGGCATTGGTGCTGGGCAGCTGGCAAGGCTGGCCTGCATTCTTCTTCCCATTCACTCTCTTTGCCTATCAATAGAGGGCCCTCTCTCTGTGTCTGAAAACCAGGGGTGGCCCTCAGCCTGCTGCAAGCAGTAGGGTTAGTATTAAACTGGCTGCAGGTAGAATTGGGCTTCCTCTTACCCAACTCTCTGCCCACCTAAGTCATCCTTGGGTGTCTATTTGTTACTCAGTATCTATGCAGGATAGGCAGCACTCATATGACCCCTGGAAGCTCTGCTCCTTTCTGGGGTCACCAACTTGTGTCTGCCAATTGGTTTTCTCTCAAGCACCTGACAAATGTTGTCCCTGACACCCCTAGGAGGCACTCTCCTGCTTCTCCTCTCCAAGTCACCACCTACCCCTGGAAGCCAAAGAGAAACCTGGACATGGAGGCAGTCTAAACCCATTCCACTGGGTTACTGGTGTTCTGATTTTCAGGAACTTTCTTGATATAGTAGCAGCTAACATTGATGAGTATTATTGTATGACGGGTCCTGTGCAAGCACTTTTACCTCATCTCATTTAATCCTCCCAGCAACCCCATTAGATAAGTATACTAGTATCTCCATTTTATTGATGGGGAGACTGAAGCTCAAAGGGTAAACAGCTTGTAAACACCTTGAATGAGGCAGAGCTGGGATTGGGACCCAAGTGATCCAAAGCCTGGGCTCTCTTGAACCCAGCCTCAAGCCAAGCCTCCAAGGCCTGTGCCCTGCCAAGGTCCAAAGACCAAAGCCTTGGCGTCCCCTGCCCTTTGCTAGCTCCCTTCGGCCCTGGGTGCTGGGAGTTCTGCATTTTGGAGTGCTCAGTTCATCAGGGACAAGAGTAGCCAGTGTGTGAGGGCAGCAAGAGGAATTCCCCAATGCCCCACCTCAGACCGAGTTGCCCAGATGCCCATCAAAGGCCCCTTGAGGAGGGAAGATGGCAAGTTCTGTAGATTCACCCATCATCTCCACAATTGCTGGATTTTCACAGCTGCCTATGATAAGGATATGGGAGGTTTACCTTAAAGGTAGGAAATAAAGGAAACCTGGGAACAGCCAAGTCCAGCCTTTTCTTGCCTCTCTCAAAATCTGTCCAAGCAATATCATGCGCCTCTTTGGTCTGTTTCTCTGCAGCTGCCCCCTTCCTCCGGTGCTTTGGCCTGCCTCAAGGATCAGATTACAAGCCTTTTTTGTTCTTATTCCAACTGGCCACCCTCCCATCTCTCCTCCCCATGATGCTACACTCCCAGCTTTTCAAATGTGCCCTGAAGGCACTCTGGGTACCCAACTCTCCCAGAGCACAAGTCCCATTTCCTTGATGTACCTGTTTCAGCCTTTTGAGGTTAATTTGTCAATGGTAAATTTGGCTGATGGTAACACTGAAGTCCTAACACTGATTGTTCGACATTTCCAATACCTTAAAGTATCTCTAATAGTCTTCAGAGTAAAGGGGCATGAAATTAAATTTCATTTTGCTTCACTTTGATTAAAAACAGAGAGATGTCATTGAGCCTCATAAGCAGGGTGGGGAATACAGTGAGGAGATCTGAGGTTATTAAAATTCAACACACCAGAGCTGGGTGTCACAACTCTGAAAGGAGTCCCTCCCTTAGTAATGCCAGGTCCACATTCTGTATCTGAAATTTCCTGTCCAAAAAGCTCTGAAAGCTTATTTTATTTTTGTAATTTTGGTGACCAAGTTTGACCTGGAGTTAGTTAAATATTCATATTTATTTGCAAAAGTAATAAAAGGCTGCCCAGATTCCATTGGAGGGTTGTGTGATTTTTGGTATATGCACTGTATTACCTTTTTAAAGTACCAGATGTCCTGAATTTGGATATGCATCTGAACCCATGGGTCTCAGACCCAGGCAGGACCAGGAGCTTGCAGCAGTCCTGACTGAGCACGTGTTGTGCACAGGGCAAGGGTCTACTCAAGTTCAATTTAGTGTCTCCTTTGTCATGTAATGCCCTAAGAGATGGGGATGTGCAGCTGAGGCTCAAGGAGATAATAGACATTGCTACCGGCACACGGCCCAGTCAGTGTTGGTGCCTGGACTTGAACGCCAGTTCTGTCTGCCTCCAGTGCTCTTTCTTATACCACCATGCAGAACTGCTGCCCAGACGTCAGATGGCATTTGCCTTTTACCTTATCTTTCACTCAAATGGTAAAGTGAAATTTCCTAAGATTGGAAATATTAGTCTGCAAATAAGAATGGGCTCCTCTAGATAGCTGAATTTGGCATTTCTATTTATTCATGAGGTGGTTTCTCATCTTACATTTAGAAACTACAACTTTAAAAAATCTGGATCAAAATGAATGCCCAGTTCTCCCATAGTGACCACCATTGTCCATGGAAGATCAATGAGCTAGTCAATGCCATATAGTCAGCAAGAAGTGTCTGCTGGGGCTGAGTATGGCCATCAGTAAAACTTGACAAGTTCACCATGCTGGAAACAAGAAGCATGTCCTTCCCCACCACTAGGGCTGCTGTCTTGTCCTTGAATGGGTGACCTAGCTATTTCCTCAAACACTTTCCTTTTCCTTTCTTTTTTTCTCACCCCTGTAAGACTGGCCAGGGCTAAGTTCTTAGGCCTTAAAGTGAATGAGTAAAGGCCACAAGAAGGAACAGCAGAGCTGTTCATGTGCCCAGCTTGGAGTCCTGCTCAGTGCATTTTGGCTAGAAGAATGCCATATACAGAACAGGGTGCTATGTAGAGGGGTAGAGTGAGAGTATGAGAGAGCTCCAGAGAAAACAAAAGGGAAATCCCAGCCAGTTGAACAAAAATGCCCCTTTTTCTTTTTCCACCTTGCCTGGAGTTGTCTAGGTGGGGCAGGGCCTAGAATAGGAAGAGCCCATAAAGCTAGTAGGCTCCACAGCTCTTGTCAATCTCATAGTGGGCATGGAGTCTAGAGAGAGCACTCTGTGTACTCTGTCCTGAGACAGCACCAGTTTTGAGAATCACATCTTAGCTACCAGAAAATAGATCTGGAAGCTCAGGGTCAGGAGTTAAGGGTCATAGTTATAGCAAAACTTTATTGGCAGGTACTTTGTGCCAGGCCTTGTTTGAAGTGTTTTAGATGTATTAACATATTTAATCCTCAAACAACCTATCATCATGCCCAGCCTCTGGAGACAGTGCCCTGTGCATGAGGTTATGAGTGTGGGCTCTGTAGTGAGACTTCTTGCTCTGGCCCTGACTTGCTGTATGACTGTGGGTAACTGATGACTTCTTTGCGCCTAAATTTTCTCAGCTTTAAAGGGAGTGATAACAGCCCCTTCCTCTTAGGATTAAAATGGGAAATGGCAGGTGAAGTACTGTATTGCATGCTTAGCCTGTGGGCACTGGCTGGTGCTGGCTTGAGAAGGCAGCTTCTGGCAGCAAGAGAATCCTATTCAGGGAGTCCAGCCTTGTGCCTCTCCTGGGGGAGGCAGCCTGAGTCCTTCCTAGCTTCAGGGAGCTTGGGTACTCAGTCTTTCTCCTGAACAATTTCTCCAACTCCACCTAGGTAATTGGTTAGATGTGATTTTTATAACCCCAGTTATTAAGAATTCCCCCTCTGATCCAGCTCTGAGGCAACATAATCAGGCTACAATGTTCCCCATTGAAGACATAGAAAAACCAAAAGGCTCACAATGTTAGATGGTGACATAGCTCTAGGCTGAGGATCTTGCCTGCCAGAGTAAGAGTTCCAGTGCTGATACTGGCACTCCACTGAGACAGCTGCAGAAGTCCATGACCACACATGACCTATAACAAAATCAAACTGAAGTGCTCACGAACTGTGGACAAAGGCCTGAAGCTCATCCTGCCACCCCCACAGGAGCTCTGCTTGCTGTGTGCATCCACTAAAGGACCGATTCCCTGGGGTGGAGCACTCTGTTTGGTTATGCTTCATGAGACATGGATGAAAAAGGCATAGTCTCTATCCTTCAGGGGCTACCAGGGTCACACACATCCAGGGTGTTCAGGAAAGAGGGCAGCCTGACAGGTGTTTCACTTGGGCCAGATCCCTGGCTAAGCACATTATGGCTACCTCTTCCTTTACAGAGGGGAAGGCAGAGTGGGAGAGAGAAGTACCAAGGCAAGCCAGGGAAAAGCTTCCTGGAGAGGTGCCTGAATCTTAGGGATTGTAAGAGTGGGATAGGAAAGAAAAGGTGGTAAGGGAAGGCCAGGTAGAGGGAATAGTGGTGGTAAAGGCCAAGAATGGGCCAGGACCTGCAAGCACTTCTGGGTTATAGAAATGAAGTTCCAATCAGGGCCCAATGGAGACTGCCAACGAAATTGATGGAGCCAGGTTATGGGCCTCTGGAAACTTCTGAACAAGTATGAAACATGATCAGGTCTCTGTTATAGCAATGTAATGCTTAGAGCAAAGAATGGATTATTGGGGGAAACTAATGTAAGAGTCAACTGTATGAGTTCAGACAAAGAATCAAGAGGGCCTGGACATAAGCAGGGCCTGGACATAGGCAATGGGAAAGAGGGACCATGGCATAGTATCCTGGCAGACATCACTGATCCCTGCCTCCTGGTATTTACATCTTCATGTAATCCCCTTCTGGTATTCACACCTTCACACTTGCATCTAATGAACAGAATATAGCAAAAGTGATGGAATGTCACTTTCAAGACCAGGTTATAAAAACTGCAACTTCTGCCCTAGCTGGTTTGACTCCGTGGTTAGAGCGTTGGCCTGCAAACTGAAGGGTCCCAGATTCAATTCCTGTCAAGGGCACATGCTCGGGTTATAGGCTCAATCCCTAGTAGGGGGCATGCAGGAGGCAGCCAGGCAATGATTCTCTCTCATCATTGATGTTTCTATCTCTCTCCCTTTCCTTTCCTTTCTGAAATCCATAAAAAGATATTTAAAATACAAAACAAAACAAAAACCTGCAACTTATAACTTCTTGGCATTCCTTCTGCCTCTCTTGTTGGCATATTTCTGTCTTGCTCACTCAGATGAAGCCATCTGCCATCTTGTGGGATGCTCTATGAAGAGAACCTCATGGAAAGGAATCATGGAAGGCCTCTGGTCAATGTTTCATGAGGACTGAGGCTTCAGTCCAGCAACCTGCAAAGATCTGCTTCCTGCCAACAGCCATGGGAGTCAGCTTGGATGTAGACCCTTCCCAGATGAGCTTTGATATGATTACAGTCCTTAGAAGAGACTTGAAGACAGAAGACTCAGCTAAGCAATGCTAGGATTCCCACCCATAGAAACCATGAGGTAATGTATATATGTTGTTTTAACTAGATGTTTTGAGGTAATTTGGTACATGGCAATAGATAACAATACAGGTAGGGATCAGAACAATGAAAATTGGGAACTATGATCAACACCACCCAGGCAGAATCAGCTGAATTTAGTAATTGATAAGACTGTAGAAGTTGAGGGAGAGAGAAGTCACGGTAATTTGGAGAAAAGCAGAATCTGGAGGGTGACTGCCTGGGTTCAAGTTCCTGCTCTGCCCTGTTAACTGTGTGACTCTGGGCTAGTCATTTCAACAATCTGAGCCTCTGTTTCTTTGTGTGTAAAATGGAGATGATAAAAGTAACTACCTTACATGCATCTGTCCTTTCCATTTATGAACTGCTTCAGCATCCAGCACAGTGGTGAATAATAGTACACTGGAACTGCTCAGCAGAAGTCTGCTGTGGCATTTCTAGAAGGTTAAGTGTTTAGCCTTATGCCAGCAAGGACAAGATTTAAATGCTTCAGTGCAATTTTCTTGCATCCTTTGAAGCTTTCACTGGTCCTGTGTGAGGGAACATGTTCCATTACCCAGTATAGGAGAAGGCAGTTCTGTACAATTGTGACTTGTCACTCCTCGATCGTTCGCCTGGCAGCACCTGTGGGTGCAGCTTTCCTCTTGCACAAGAACTGAAACCATAACCTTGGCCTAATTAATTCTGTGTTTCAACCAGCCAGAGTTAGCTGGCTTCAACAAACTTTTCCAGAGTCAAGCCTAGTCTCAGGGAGGACTAGAGCTTGGAATTGCCTCCAAAGCCAGGTATCAATAGTATGAGACACGGTCTTACTTCCAAAAACCAAGGAACCCAACCAGATATAAGGCTGTCTTACCTGTCTTAGCAGAGGAGGCATGGATTCTGAAGCTGCTGACCGCTGAAAGCGCTGGGGCTGCTGCATCATCTGCTGCAGAAGGAACGAAGAACGGTCAGGCTGCTGCTGCTGCAGCTGCAAAGTGGCCGTGGCGGTGGAGGAGGCAGTGGCAGAAGAGGCCTGAGTCAGCATAGGCTGCTGCAGATAGTGGAGTAGAGAAGGCTGCCTAGAGGTGGCAGGCATGGAGGGCATCTTCTGGGGGCCCGGCTCAGAAACGAAATGTGACAAGGGCTTGGTGTTGCCAAAAGTAAATGGCTCCGGGGCTCCTGGCCTGGAGCTGGCCAGTCCCTGCTGCATGATCATGCTCAGGGTCTTGGGTGAGTTAGTGGCCATGGGCTTGAAGATGGCATTTGTTTGCTGGTGCTGTTGCTGCTGGCTTAGTGGATTACTGCTGGGAGTGAGGCTCCGGATCAAGGAGCACTGTGGAGTGAAGGACTGCTGTGGCAAGCCTGGGCTGGAAAGCTTCTCTGGGCGGTAGGGTGGGGAGGGTCCTGGGTTGCTGGTGGGTAGAGCAGACATCAGGTGGCCTTGAGGGCTTTTCATGGTAGAGGACACTAGGTTGGCAAGAATGGAGCTCTGTGGGCTGAATTGTGGTTGCTGATTGAGAGATGGGCTGGGGAGCTTCTCGGGAGCATAGGACATAGTGGGCCCAAGGGCAGCATTGCTGCTGGATGCCATGCTTGAGAGTAAGGCATTGGGAGAGCCTTGGAGAGTGCTCCCTGGCAGGTTGCTGGATGACATGCAGGATACCATTAGGCTCTGTGGGCTGAAAGGTGGTGGCGGGTGTGGTGATGGCACTGGGCGGTAAGGTGGGGAGAGGCCTGGAGAGGTCAGGCTAGACCAATTGGATGTGAGCCCTTGCTGCTTTGTAGCAGATCCTTGCTTGCTGGCTGCCAACACCTTCAGCTGGTGGGCATGATGCCACTGAGGCACCGGGAGTGGGGGCAAAGCCACGGGGAGCATTGCCTGGACCTGGCTCTTGGCCTGTGTTATTGCAGAACTGGGTGTGACCATCTGTTTACTAGTGGAGGGAATAGCATAGCTGATCCCTGCAGAGGAGGGTGGGATTTGAAGTGATACACCAGTGACCTGGCTGCAACCAGAAGCAAACTCCTTACTGGAACCAAGGTTCTCCAAGTGTGGCATCTGAGCTGAAGCCTTGCGAGTTGTGCCCAGGGTTCCCTGGGAGTGATCTAAGACTGGTGGTTCTTCTGGCTTGCTTCCCAGTATCTTCTCAAGATCTAGCTCATTTGGAGAAGGGTCTTGAATTTCTGTTAACTCCTCTAGCAGATCTTGAAGTTCCTGGTCCTGCTCCGCAGTCATCATGCTGTTGGTTTTGTCATAGTAAGGAACAGTGGGCTCTTTGAGTCCCATTTCTGCATTTGGTTGTACCACAAATGGCGAGTCCATTATGCTGCCATTCATGGAATTATTTTCGAGTAATAATGAATGGCCTGCTGCTCCCATAGCTGAAGGGCTAGGGTTCATTGTCAATGGAGGAACCTGCAGCTCTGCACAGGGTGTGCTGGAATGGGCACCTGGGCCCATAGAAAGGGTGACATCTTCAAGGCAAAGCCGCTTGATTTTATTAGGGTAACCCCCGTCAGCCATGCCTGGAAACTGGAAGTTGTCTCCTTCCTGTCTCCTCTTAATGGTTCCCTGTGGCTGAGAGAGAGGGGGAGGGTGGGTAATTTTTATAAAGGCTTGGCACAATAAATCGAATGAACAGCAAAACTTGCAAGATAAAACATTTTAGTTTCAAGACTTATAATTGTCAAATTTCTACAATACAGACTATCTCTTTGGGACCATAATGCTTGTTTCTTTGTTGCTATGTTCATTTAAACTGTCTTGTTACATTTTAAACAAGGCATTATGCTATCAGTAATACTAAATATCACAGAAAGTAACTCAGAAAGTCAAGTGATATTCTTTGTCCACTTAGAGAGCAGCAAAACTATGCAGAAGTCACTAAATAAAATGTGCTGTCAAAGGCAGGCATTTGAGAGCAAGCTAGAAGTAGCTAAGATATTTTCAATTTGCACCTATCTACAGATACCCAAATTTTTAAAAAAGGAAAACTATAACATAGACATTCAACTTTTAGGTTGTTTCCCTGTCTTGGTTAAATTCATCATGTTGCAGTGATAAAATGGAACATAACAGAACCTTTAGAGAAATGAAGGAGCTCTGGGTATATTCTTTAGGGCAGCTGTCTAAGATACACCGTTTAAAGGAAAATGCAAGTTGCAGAACAGTCATTGTAGCATGGTTCCATTTATTTTCACACACACACACACACACACACACACACACACACACACACGCACTAACACACATTGGTATGAGCATATAAAAATAACTTGGGAAAACATATATGCAATCATTTGGAACAGTGACCTCTTGGGGAGGACTGGCAATTCCCTTTCTATTCTCCAAATTTTTGTATTGCTTGTTTGTTTTTAATGAGAATGACTTGTAGTGCAAAAAAGTATAAAGCTATTTAAATAAGAAATTCTTCTCTGCAGATGCATCCTCAGGTTGGGGAGATATGAAACAACAGGAAAAGACCCCAATCTGGGATATGCACCTTGGGGGAGCTGCTTACCATTTTATAAAAGCATATCTTTGGGAACAAAGCAATTAGAAATGCAGTATTTCCTACTCTTTCATACTCTTTCAAGATTTATATAGTCACCTGTAGTTGTCATGTTAATGGCTATGACCTGCAAGTAACGGGGAAAGGGAGTGGATTGAAGGAATATGAGTGGGTAGAGAGGGGCTTGAAAATCACCTAAATACCAACAGTCTAACAGATACATTTCTCTTCAAGCATTTTTCATGTAAGAAACCCCCTTTTAGCTTTGGCAATCTTACTGAGACATCCAGTACTGTCCCCTCATATTTGGCTCACAGGGGAGTAAACAGCTGTGTGGAGCCACCTGCTAGCACAACAGTGATCATGACTCTCACGGCAGACTGAATATCATAAGAGATCCCCCAGGTCTACATGTCTACAGCTTGCTGCACATCAGAATCACTTATAGACACCCAGATTCCCAGGCTCTCCCACCATAAATGAATTAGTTCAATATCATCTGGGGTGGGGCCCAGGTTTCTGAAAAATTTCAAAGCTCTCTGGCTGATTCTAAGTGGACAATCAAATTGAGAACCACTGGCCCAGAGCACAGTGGAGCCAACGTGGCATAGAGCCCTGGTCCCAAGGCAGAAACACCTAAGTCTTTGCCTTTGCACTTAATATCTCTGAGCCCCAGTTTCTTCATTTGTAAAATGAGCATAATTTTAGTTCTCATTCATGATACTGCTCTGACTCTTATGTGGAAATGGGACAGATTCTGGGGCACCTAGTAGATCTAGAAGGACCCTGGGAGTCCAACCCTGTCCTATTTAAGACAGGGACCCTGAGACCCAGGGATGGGGCAGGACTTGCTCAGAGTTGCTCAACTGGAGGGCAGATGCAGGGCCCCTCCATGACCATTCAGCTGCCTCCAGACCCATTGCCTTAATCCACCAAGGGGGCAGGACACTGACTACCTCGTCCTTACAGAACAGGCTCCACCACTCTGACTGAGGGGACTTGCCTATTTCTTTTGAAATGATCAGGTCACATGTTTTCCTGTCCATTCATTCAATCAATATGGAGCATCTCACCAACAAGTCACTGGTTCCCAAACTGAAATTTGGTCTCTTTTACATTCTGCCAAAAAAGGTCAAAGAAACCCAATATATTGAATAGACATGTATGAAATGGATCAATAAGGAATGACAGTGTGGGTTTTACACACTGTAAAGAGTCTGTAAAGAGCCTGAGATGGCAGTGGTTGGTCCCAATGTGCTGTTTGTAATATCTTAGACTGCAAGACAGATTTAATGACAGTGAAGGCTATATACAGTCAGGCAGGGGAGGGATGGGGTTGGAGGATAGGAAGGAAGAGAGGGCAGGGGCTATGAGTAGCAGTGTCCTGGAATCCCTGGCAGATTTTGTGTGCTCCTGGAGCTTTCATTTAATGGTGGGTATTCCATTAACCTGTTGGGCCTAAGGTTGAAGGAGGTAGAGAAAGCAGGGAGTGACCCCGGGATGCTAAAAGTAATATTAGGAACCATTTGCAAAGGACAGGGGTATCCAACTTTCAAGGAACCCATCAGTGAATTCAAGCTAATATTCCCCCCTCAATTCCAATTCCAACCAGCTCCTCAATAGCAAAGTAGACACCAGGATGCCCCTGGGAGATGTTAATGGCAGTCCCAATGCTGGTGGATCCAATTGCTGCAGCAGGTGCTACTCTTGTTGTGCTAAGTCTGCAGCTGGACAGCTGCTCACCTCATTGAATACTTTGGGAGCATGTCTAATCAGAGGACAGGCTGGTCTTATTGTCCCTGGGTGCACAGGGTTGCTAGTCAAGGCTGCAGTTTCAGCAGAGGGGCAGATGGGAGCCTCTACTGAGCTCTCCTTTTTCAGTATATGTGCTGCCCAAGAGAGCACTGAGTTCTCCTTTTTCAATGGACTTAAAGAAGACTCAACTTTGTTAGAAGCTGTGCAGCTTTGCATTTGGAATTTTATAGTGAGAGCTTTCAACAGTTGGCCTACATCACCTTGGCTGACTGGCAAGAACTCCAGCCAAACTTAAACAAGGCTCGGGAAGGTGGCTGCATTTACATGAAACTACCCAACCTTGCTCTAAATTGCATCTGCTTTCACCAGGCATTGGTGAGGTGTGGAAATCTATTATCCAGTTAATTTTTCCCATAGATATAGGCTTGCCTTAGTGCCTCCTCTTGCACAGTCCCATGATTTGTTACTTATCTCAGTTGCAAGAAAATGGCTGGGCTGTCTCCCATGCTTGGTACACACTGACACCTTCACTGAGTCACCTGGACCAGTGGGTAATGGGCTGAGGTCTGCCTTCCTGGACTAGGTGTTGACTGATTCCTGTGGCCAACAGTTTAGATCAAATGCAGCAGATAGCTTGCTACTCCTGAATGGCTTACCCTATCAACTTTGGTTTTGGGGATGGAAGGTCCCAACCAAGCTTTCAGACTCTTCTAAACAAACCTTCCAGCTTCTTGCATGTACCATTTCCAGTCTCTGTGGACTCCATGACAGCAAGCTATTGGTCCAAGCTACCAGCCAACCCCTACTTCATTCAGGCCATCTATTGCACATGATCCTGCCCACTCACTGAAATTTCTAATTTATCTTTTTAAAAGAAAAGTAAACCAGCAGACACTGGCAGGATTTCTAGAGAGCACATTTTAACCTCCTCTTTTTACACAAAACAGAATGGGATGTGATTTGCTTGTGGCCATACAACTAGTTAAGATATAATGACAACAGTAGACCACAGGTGTCCCAACTCCCAGCCTGAGACCTCACAGGTCCTGCCTTTATTGTGTGTGAGGGAGGACACTGGGAGGGGAGGGGTGGTTCTCTGGTATTTTTAAGAAAGGAATGACTTTATCTCTATCCACAAATGCCTAAAGACTCCCATTTCATAATCAGGCAGACAAAGCCACCAATGTGATCACCACGACTTTATAAACACTCATTAAAATGCATTTAAAAGCATGTGATGGTTACCCCACCCCCTAAATAACGATAAAACAAAGGCAACCCTTCTGAATGGGACCAAGTTCAGCTCTGAAGTCAATATTATTTCTGGTTCTCTGTGAACAATGACATATCGGCAAGTCTTCCCTTTTCTACACTTTTAGTTCAGAATGCCACAAAGGGCAAATATTTCTTCGAAAAGGTCTAGATTATAAGAGTAAAGTCCAGACTCATCAAATGGGCATATGGAGATAAAGAATATAATATACATAAATATATTACTCTTCTCAAAGAAGTCGGTCAGGCTGTTATAATCACTTAATTTTGGACACTCTAGCTGGAGGTTTAACATGGACACCAATGAAAGGCCAGTAAAAATATGCACAGGTCCTACTAGGTAAGAATGTAGGAGGTGGAAGATATCCAGGAGAGGTGAAATCAGTGAGCCTCATTATCCCTCCAGAGGGCACTGAGCATGTAGGTTCTGGGCAAAATAGTCAAAAAAGGGGAAATAGTTTATTACCGTCCCCTTTCTCTTTCTCAAGTGCCTCCTCTAGTTCGGCTCAGGCCAATCTGCTTGCTTGTTTTTCATCTCTCTCTCACAAGTGCATCCATTCTCTATCAACACCCCTATGAGTTCCCTAGAAAATGATGTTCGCCAAGTAGATTGGACTTCAAGCCCTCGGAGAGAAAAGTGGTCCCTAGTATACTTGCTCAGAAGAAAGAAATAAAAATATTATGGGACATGGTGTAGTTAGTCCCAGAAGAGATAAGACAATGCTGCATCAGTATTAGGTTTACAGAAAGAGAGAGAGAATAGGAGAGAGAGAAAGGATATACCTGGAAATATACATGGGATCAAATTAGTATCTGTGTACATAGTATAAATGCTTATATGTGGGCATATGTGTCATTTGCATGTTTGTTTTTCAGAAAAATGTTCCCACAAACTAAAACTGACCTTTCTGTAGAACAATCAGGATTTTCAGTGTTTCCAGAATTGCAGGACATGAGGCTCTGGGGAATCTCAGGGTAGCTGGGAATTGCAGGGAGCCTTGAATGCTGATTGGCTTCAAGAGGAGTCAGTTTGTCTTAAGGACGAATCTCCGCCAACAGATGGTTTGGAGTAAGATTCTTGGCCCATAAGAAGGGGATTTCTTGGTGCCTCTGGCTTGCCGAGCCCACAGACTGCATGCTCAGCACCCAATGCAGGAAGAGGCCAGGTGGGGTGGAGGAAAAAGCCCTGGAGTAGACACCAGACTTGCATTTAAGCCCTAGCCCTTCCATTTGCTGTGTGACTGTGGGCAAGTCACTCCCACTCTCTGAGCCTCAATTTATTCTTCTGTAAAATATGTGCTCAGGCTGCCGTGTGTGCCTCACGGCGTTGTTGAGACATGCACATTGGGAGCAGTAATTGTTACTGATGTTATTATCCAAGCCTTGGGTCCCCAAGCTGCCATATTGCCCTACAGTATGGACCTCAGTTTGCTCTTTGATCAATATGGACCCATCCACTAGGATGGCACATCATGTGGGGGTGGGGTAGGGTGAGTGGCCTAGTCTTGAAGGCACTGACCTGACAATCAGCAGTACTGCCTTAAAATTTCACCTCCTGCTGCTCACCACCACCCACTGCTCTCAGTTCCCCCACAATGTCTACAGCACTCATTCCAACCTGAGGACTTGTGACTTAGACAAGCTTCAAGCAGAGCTATCTGAGTGGTGGCCCCAACAAATGCACAAACAAGCTGGCCTGGGTGGGGGATTTTCTAGCACTGTGTTCCCTTTCTGTAATGTAAGCACACCAGTTGGAAGTATTGGCAACTCTAACAATAGCCCTAAACCTATAGCTGCATATGCATTTAATAAACTCATATGCATAGTATACCACCCCCTGAGAAGATTTGAAGTATCGGTCATTAAACAAGCCTTTCTTGAGTGCTAACCTATTCCTGGACTGTAAGAATGCCAGGGCCTTGGAGACAGGCTGGTCCCTCCCACTCATGTTAGAGCTGGTGAGGCCCAGAGCTAGGAAGACATGTGTCCATGGACAAGTGTCTCTGACACCCAGTTTGACCTCTTAGAGAGAAACCCTGAACTGGTCTACAAACACATTCCCATGCAGCATCATTCATGGGATGAAGATGGTTACTTGGGGGAGAAGAAAAAGATAGTTTATTTCAAATTGCTGAATGGACTTGGCAAGGCTGGCCTATAGATAAAGCAGGTGCTGTCTGGGGGCTGTAATAGAAGCTGAAGGTCAAAGCCAAGGACATATTTTCAGTTCAGAAAACTGTCTGTTCAGGACCCAGGTTAAAAAACGTCATCTGTGTTTCACCTGAATTAAGCTGATGAGGCCAAAATCATATAGGGAAGGGGAAACATGGAGGCAGAGCTGAGGTTGGAGGCAGCCAGGGCCACTGCGCAGACCTGGATTTCTATATATGAAGAGGGCAGAAGGGATCATTTGGAGTATGTGGAAATTACATACCATATGGAGTAGCCCTGGCTTTCCATCCATGAAATCTTTAAGACTTCTGCTTATGACTGGGTCAAACATTATCTCTCCTTACAGCAAGGCCCAATAGGATTGCAATGGTAGGATCAGGACCAACATGACAGTCCTGACTTTCCAGGAGGCACTGCTCCCCATCTCCAGGGCACCAACTTGAGTAGTTTAAATGTGGCAAAGAGAAAAACAGTTGCTGATTGCTTAGTACCTTCTTCCCTGTACCCAGGTACATATTTATGCTTTGTGGGAACTGAAGTTTATATGATTTTGGGGGCCCTCTTTTTGAAAGAAAATATAAGGTTAAATGCACAAAATTAGATACCAGGTCTTAGAAGGTTTGAAGGATAAGTCTCTAAGCTTAGGCACAAGTGACTTTGCATCTGTGTGTGCCCCAACAATGAGTTGAATAAAATGGCAAAAGGCATTTCACTTTCATGACAGCTGTGCAGGTGGGAAAAGAATCCTAAGACACCTGGTTAGTCCAGTGCATTCAGATGGTCATACTTACAGAATAAGTACATTTTAGCCCCCGAGCACCAAATTCTGGCTCTGAAATCTAACAGTCCACAGATGAACCTACTCCAGTTACTAGATTTTTGAGCCAGCCTATTTGAGCTCTAGAATGCCATAGAAGCAGAGGCTTGGAAATAATATGTCATAAAAGCATCAGATCAGTCCAGAGAGGACCTCCCCATGGTCTAGGTCCTCTTCTTTTTCACCTTAAGTGAGGTATGATTAACAAAATAAAAATTGTATATATTTAGGTTGTACAATGTTATTTTTCTGAAAGTGTACAATGTGATGATTTAACATATGCATACATTGTGAAATGTTTTAGGTCCTTTTTTTTAAATTGAGGTAAAATTCACAGAGCATAAAATTAAACTTTTTTAAAGTGTACAATTCAGTGGCATTTAATACATTCAAAATGCTGTACAACCTAAATGAGGAGAGTGAGGCCTGCCTCACAAATTTGTTATAAAGATCACATGAGCTTATACATGTAAAGTAGCACAATGCCTGGCATGGCTTACATACCAAATAAATATTCTCCATCTTCTCACTCTTGAAAATGCAAACACATTCTTGGTGATCCTAAAATAGCCTTTAACATGGTTTATTCAGCAGCATTTGCCATTCAAAGCAGATCTGCCTTTACTCATTGGCTGCACTCCTGAATAGCTGTGTGTAAGGCTAACTTTTGTAAACCAAACCATAATAAAATGCAACAAGAATTTGCCACTGAAAGGAAATCCTCAGTAAATTCTTTCACAAAGTAAAAGATCTCTTAGCCAAACTTATCTTTTCTGAAAGGTGTGCACTTAGTGATATTGTCCTTTCTTGTAATGAATCCTAATTTAATTTTGGCCACACACATGTGCTGATGTTCCACATCCCCAAAGCACACAGCAACAGGAGTAGGTTACATATCGAAAATAATGACTGTCTAAAAATATTTCTTTCTTTCTGCGATTGCATCATGGAATGAGTCAATACCCCCTGCCGCTGTGTGTGTGTGTGTGTGTGTGTGTGTGTGTGTGTGTGTATGTGTGTGTGTGTGTGTGTGGTGCTGGTATAGATAATGGTGATAGTAATGGAGGTGAGGGTAGGTGTGGTAGTGATGGAGATAGGTGGTGGAGATTGTGGTGGAAGAGGTGCTGATGATGAGGGAGTGTTACTACAGGATATGTCTTTCCTTCATTACCTCTTTAAGAAGCTCCAGTGACTGGGTCAGAGGAAGAAGACTCACTTTGAATGTGTTATTAACAGAAACCTCAAAACTGTCTCCTTGCAGTTAATCATAATTATCTTTTTCTAACCTGGATAACTAAAGCTGAATTACTTGTAGAAACATGGGAGATTTTTATTTGTTAAAATGTTGCCAATAAAACAATTTTATGTCAGACTTAACTACAGGAAAGGGCAAGGCATAAGTTCCTTAACTGTCATGTGGCTAACAAAAAAAAAAAAAAAGATGGGCAGCAGTTAGCTACTGTACACTTAGCTCTTTGAAGCCATATATTCAGAAAGCAGATGTTGGGTGTTGGTGTTTGGAGGCTGGCTTCCTGGAGGTATTTTATATCAGCCAAGTTCATTGTTCTAAACTCCAAAGGCTTGACTTGAAAAAGGAAAAGAGGCAAGAAAATGTTCAGATTTTCTGACAATGTCACACAGACACAGCCCTAATACTAGATAACTTCAGTTCCTGAAGTTTATTCTACAAATAGAGGCAACTAGAGAGAGTGGCACTGGACTTCTGTCTACTACAGAGATGAAAGCTTCTAATTGTACAAAACAGGGCTTTCTAGGAGTCCCAGAATAGAAATCCTCCTCATAATGAGCACACACTAGAAAAGCAAGTGGTGAACCAGACTAAGAAGGAGCTGGAACGCTAGTGGGAAAAAAGTAAGTGAACAAGAACAAGAACAGAGTGTGAGTAGTATTCTTCAAAGGAATGAAGAAACAGTGATGTGACAGAGTGGCCAGCAGGCTGTTCTGAAGAAGACAAATTTAGGTGGACATCTAATGCAGTCCAGGACATAGGCTGGGAGCAGAAGGTTCCAGGAAAGTGGGAAAAAGTGAGAAGGTCCTGGGGAGAGCTCTTGGTGTGTTCCAGGGAAGGGCAGGTGGCCAGTGGGCTTGGTGCACAGTAAGCCCAGCAAGCAGATGTGAGCTCGCAGAGGGCTTTGCTGGCCATAGGGAAGGGGGTGGATTGTAAATTGTTGGCAGTGGGGAGCCATTGGTTGGTTAAGCAGAGGAATGATTGACTTGATCTGTCTGGTAAAATGTCTTTCTGGATGCTAATGGGAGAGGGAGAAATGGATGTTATAAAAAGGATAAGGACCAGTTACAGAGGCAAAGTGTCTGGAAAAGGGACAGGATCTAGAGTGGAGATTGGACCAGCTTTGACAGAGGAGAGGAAACAGAACACTTGGGGAGGTGTGAAGATCTGTGATTTTCTCTCAAGCAGCACAGAGGGGAGTACCTATGTATTAGGGAAAGCTATGGCCTTGGAAAAAATGAACCAAAGCCCAGTGACCTAGATCAGGGGAGGGCAAAATTTTTCTGTAAAGGCCCAAATAGTAAATATCATAGGCTTTGCAGGCCATGTGGCCTCTGCTGCAACTGTAGTATATAACATGTTAACAAGTTAGTGTGACTGTGTGCTAATAAAACTTTATTTACAGAAACAGTCTGTGGGCCAGATTTAGCTCATTGGGGCAGAGTTTTCCAACCTTAACCTAGAGCATGAGCTGAGCATCTTTCTCCAGGGAAATAGTTATTTCCAAATTGCCCCACTCACACTTCAGAGGGCCACATAGTCCTACTGTCATAAGAGAGTGGTTAGCAACATTTTTGGAATTATAAAGCTTCAAGATTTAGACCATCATACAAGTGAGATGACCAATTCTGAGCTGGATTAGATATGTAGTACTCCTAAGTGCCATGTTTCACCTTCACTAATGACAGTTGTTATTATTGAGCATCTGATGGTGGGTGCTCAGCAGGTTCCAGTGAAAGGAGAAAACACTTTCTCTACAATGCCCATCTCTGCCTTGCTCATCCAGCCTTTCTATACTCTTGAGCAATGCTCATGTTGTTCAGCAGATTAAAGCATACCCACCTCCCTCAGGCCTTCATGAGTCTCTATGATAATATGGCCTCAGCTTCTACTCCTTCTATTCTCAGCCTGGTCGGTGCTCTGGCCAACCTCAAGGCTGCCATGTTAGGCTTCTGCATTTCCTGTCTGCACAAAACAACTCTCTGAAGGCTAGGACTGTTTCTTCTTCATCTCTGTACCTCCAGAGTGCCTATCCTCATAACAGGGCTCAGCTGGCATCTGCAGATTTAAGTTAGCCATTGGAGCAAAAGTTTTCCTGCAAATTATCTTGTTCTTTTCCCATTTCTAGCACAAGGCCAAGATACAACCACTTTTCTAAAACTGTAATGAATTTACTAACTGGCCCAATGACCTTGGACACGCCCCTTCTCCTTTGTGTGTTCTTGACCTCTTGGGTCAACAAAAGAGTGGCTGGGATAATTTCTAGCCAAGAGAAACAGCAGCCTATGCTTATTGAGGATTTATTATGTGCCAGGTACCAAGCCATGGAAAGAAGGACGTAAGAGCAGGAGATCTCAGGGTCATGGGAGTGGCTATGCAACCTGACAGCCTTAGGAAGCAACCAAATAGAGAAGCAGCTCTGGATGAGGAGTCAGGAGAGTGACCAAGCCCACAGCACTGGAGGGAAGCAGACAAAGTCAAGTTTGTTTATAGAAGCAGGGGTGTGGGAGGTAGTGGCAGTGGCAGGTATGCCTGATCCTTGGGTCTGGGTTCTCAGCAGACATGTCCAGCAGCCTGTGGCTCCTGCTTGCCTTTCTAACTTTGGTACTTTGGGGGTTGGAGATCTGGTGAGAGGGGAGGCAGGAAATGAGAAGGAGAAAGGAAAGGCAGGAAGGAAGGGGAGGAGAAGGAAATCAGGCAAAAGGGGAGGAGGGAGGCCTTGGACAAATTATTCTATGTCGACTGTAACCCAGACCTGAGGAGCACATGCTTTCCCTCATCCTGAGTTCTGGAACTTGGCACTCTACCGGCAGCTTACAAACCAAATATCTGTCTGCAAGCAGAGTCACATTGAGCTCTCCAGTTGGGGATTTTCAGCAAAAGCAAGGGGTCTCAGCTGTCCCAGGTTAGCCCAGAGTTTGGAGAGTCCCAAACCCACATCCTAGGGATGACTTCCCGGTTTGCACACATGCTAGAGAAAGATGGTGTCTGAGCCTCAGCTCAGCGAAGCTCTTCTGCAGCCCTTATCTAAGGTCCAACAGTGTCTACTCTCCTCCCCCAGGGAGTTCAAGCTCCGGACACCTATCACCTTGGACCTAATTTCAAGGAAGCTGGGGGCAGGAGCCAAGCAGAAATGCAGACAAGGCCAGTGTAGGCTCCTGGAAATCCAGAAATAGGCAATGCCAAGCTCCCAGATGCCAGCAGAAGCCAGCTGCCAAACAGAACTACCACTCTCAACATCACCTCCTTCAAACAGATTGTGATTTTCAGGTCAATGGTTTGGTGGACTGGGCTACTCAGGTAGGACCCAGATGCAGAGCTAAGTGGTGTGGTGCAAGCTGAGCAGTTCTCAGCTATGGCAGGAGAGATCCATCTGAATGCAAGACCTCTGACAGGTGGCCTTCCCTGGTTGGGTGTCTAGAGCAGGAAAGGATCCTTACTGCAGGAGGAGGTGGAGGGAGCAAAGGGAGCGAACAGCTGCCTGCTCCATGGGAGGAGCCCCAAAATAGAAAGGCACATATGCACTGCAAGCCTTGACCTAGAATGCTCAGAGCTACACCATCAATCCAGCTCTCCTCAGTGCAGTGGGGCTGTTGATGAGATTGAGATATCCTCAGGAGTCATGTGTGTTTCTACCAGAGTAGGAAAGACAAACATTTCCCATTGCCCTTCTGAGCCAGTTCCAACCTCTCATCATTAAAAAAAAAGTGCTAATGAAGTTATGCCCTGTGTGGTTTATATAGCATTTATATCCACTTCTTGTTCATCATAATCCAGAAACCCTGATGTGGGCAGAGGTCAGATTATTAACCCTATTTTACTGGTGCAGAGGCTGAAACACAGAGACTCATGCAAGATCTGTGTCAGGAACAGCAACCTCTCCCATAACCTGTCCCTGGACCACCTGGTGCCTGGAGATGGAGCCACATCTGCAACATGCCCACAGCCTCCATGGAGCAGTGGACACCAGCCTTCTTCTCTGGGATTCCAAGAGGGCTGTTTAGACAACTCAGCCCAGGTCCTAGCTGACTGTTCTGACCTCCCTATGGGGGTGTTTAATCAGCCTGGTTCACTGTTTTCAGGCTGGGTAGTAGATTGTGGTGGCCAGAAGGTTCCAGTGAGCCATCAGGATGAAATAAAGATGCTTCCACTCTTGCTCTGTTTGTTGGGTATCTGCACTGTAATAAAATCTCCAGGTAATCTAAGACTCCGTTTTACCCCCAAGTGTCATGCCAACCTGCAGAAGGCCTAATTATCTGAGCTCATAAGATGGGAATGGGAAGCAGTAGAGGGGAAAGAGCTTTGGAATCAAGTTGTGTGGGTTTGTGGTCTGAATTTCCTGCCTACTGACTGTGTAACACTAGAAAAGTCCCTATTGTCTTGGAGCTTCAGTCTCCTCAGTGGTGAAGTGGAAATATTAATCCCTCTGTCACAGGAAGAGATGAGCTAATTTATACAAAGTACCTCACATGAGAGTCATCAAACATCATCTCCTCACCGTTGCAGAGCAGGATGAGTAGAATTACAGAACAGGACAGAGTTGTTCCAAATGGAGGCAGCCTAGAAATTGTTTGCTCCTTGTCTGTGAACTGCTGTCGTCCAAGGTCTAGCCCAGGGCTTGACACATAGGAGGGACCCCGGAAATGGGGCCTCTACAAGGAAGGGACTTGTTGAAGGCATCACAAAGCACTGGTTACATCCTTGGGATCAGATTCAAGGTCTCCTTACCGACTCCTATGCTCTGTTTACAAGGAAAAGCATGTGCCCCCAAGGATATTGAATACAGAACCTAAACCCAACCACACACTGCAGAAGGACATGGACAGACCTCTTTCTGCTGGCCATTACTAAGTTTATCAGTTTAAAGAAGAGGGCCAGTTAAAACAAGGCCAGTAGTTTTGTAGCCATCTAACTCTCCACATTCCCTTTTACACTCAGGCTTCCTTCCTCCTCCTTCTTCATCCTTCTTAGAGGTAAGAAGAAGAAGGGGTGAGGAGTTAGTTTTGGTCATACTGTGGGTGGAAAGCAGGCTGCACTAGGGACAACCCAAATGAGGACACTTGATATAGCTCTCCACCTGCTTGATGGGCATCTTTCTGCAGGTCACTGGATTTCTCAGACTTTAGTGTCCTCATCCATCAAAATGGAGAATAGTTGGGAAGCTCAGAAGGAATACCCACTATGCCAATTCACTGTAACCTATAGAGTGAACCATTTATTGTCATTAAATGATGAGACACCGAAAATGAGCAATAAGCAGTATCTCCTTCCTTCTCCAACTGTCTGTCTAATGCCCTCAGCTATCCCATTTTGTCTGGCACTGCTTTGTGAACAGAATAGGTCGCTGCTCAGAGCTAGGAAAGATTTGCACTTACAGTGAGGTGTCGACTGAAAGAGAGATGATGTGTGATGTGTATACTGGGTTCCAATTCCATGCAAGCTCTGGAGCACTCCCATCAAAAGCGTTAATAATTTAGAGATTCTCCCACTAGTACTCAAATCAACCCACTGATCTAGGGAGGAATGGATATCTTAATTTCAAAGGGAAAGACCAAACATTCCCCTTCTGCCTCCTGTTAAAACTGCACATACTAACTAGAAATGGGATGCCTTTTTAACCTTGGGTGGGTGCCCAAATGTTTGGTGACTTTGGCCAAGTTGTTTAATCTCTCTGAGCCTCAGTTCCTAGAGACATCCTCTTCATCTCAGGATTATTCTAAGGATTACAGGAGATAATGCCCCCCAAATGCTTAGCAAGTTCCTGACATCTAGTCAATGCTCAATTAAATGTGGCTATTCTTATTCCTGGTTCACTTGATCTTTGTCAAGGACAAATGATGGGCAAAGCCCCATAGGTAGGTAGGGGCATAAGCAATACTAGAATCCAGGTGTCCTGAACCCTGGTCTTAGGCCACAAACAATCATCGCATCAGATGGATGTTTTCCTGCAAGTGTTCTGTCAATTATTCACATGGAAATCCCAGGGCTGTTTACATGAATTCTCCTTTGGGACTGAGAATTTTATTTACAGACCTAGATCTGAAACATGGTTGTTTTTGTTGTTGTTAGTTCGATTTTTGGAAAGGACAAGAGAACCAGGTAAGCTGAGTGTCTAAATCAGATTTTCATATTGAGTATGATTACAGGATGGAGGAGAGTGGTGTAAGGGATGTGCTTTCATATGTACACGGTTCCCTGGATCTGGGGTACAGGGTGTTGTCCCTAGACATTAGGAAGCATCAGAGGGAGAGCAAGAAATAGAAACACCTGAGATCCAGTTCAGGTCACACCCTGGAAGTGCAAGACAAGCTCCTGCAAAGGACCTCTTGCTGCTGATCATTCTGGGCCCTGCATTAACTTGTTTGGATAGCAGGTTTCATGGTGAACTGACAGGCCCTTCTGCTTTTAATCCATCTATTTATGTCCCTCAGTCAGCAAACACCTGGACTGCTGATTTCTTCAGCACATGTAGCAGAGCTTCATGTTAGCACCAGGTGTCTTCCTGAGGTTGCAGGGATTGACCAGCCACGAACATTCTTCTGCGCTCAAACCAAGAGCTGCCCTGGTTGCCAGCTGAGGGTATCAGCAGCGCCTGACTTGGCCAGATTCCATGTACAACTCTCAGGCTGGGCCAATGGAATGGGTACCCTCACTGCCATCCTGTTAGAGACCATATGCATCTTCCAAGAATACAAATATTTTTTGTTTTGTTTTGTTTTTACTGTGAAGAGGATTCATTTGAGAAGAGTGGCTTTTGTAAGTGTGAGACATATTTTTTAATCCCCTCAACTGCGGCAAATCCTGGGTTTTCTAACAGCTTGGACTATAAGAAACAGGCCACGCAGAGCCAAAGGCAGAAAATAAGATATGCCATAAGAAGAGGGAGAAGGGTTGATTTCAATCAAGCACAACGTGTGACTCTAAAGTAACATGGTGAATTTTGGGCAAGGCTTACAAAGGGCTCTAAAGGTCACATACAAAGAAAAGTCAAGCCCGGAAATGGCATGAGCAATGGTAACGTCTTTAGAGTGAGGGCACAGATGGCCACTCCAAAGACCCATCTAAGTAAAACCCTTCTGACATGGAGGTTTAAACTGATCAAAACCAAAGAAGTTACTTACTAGTCACACTTTTTAAAAGGGTATTGGTAGGGTCCCTGAGGAGAAGGGGAAGAGGACCCTTGAAACTACAATTTACCCACCCTTTCCTCCAAGGAATGGAAACAAGTGTGACACAAAGGAGAAACTGAAAGTCATGCCGAAACTAATCATGAGCTGTAGATGCATTACCAAGAGTTTGTTGATTATAAAAGATAAATAACAAAACAGTAATTGGGATGGAGGTTAGAGATTGCCTTCTAGAAAATCCCAGGCAGAAGGGCTGGCAATTTGGAGGACAGACCACTGGCCAATTAATTGCTCCATCTTTGCCATCTCCTCTGTCTACCATCTCTGTGAGAGCTAGAACTCCAGCAAACAAAGTTTTGTAAATGTCTATATACTCAACTTGGTACCACATTCTCAATACCTTGTTTGTGAAAGACAATGAGGAAAAAAAGAGAAGCAAAACTTCAACAATCTGCTCTCAACCCTGTGCACATATGAGAATCCTAGACTAAATAGAAAACCAATTTACTGAAAGTGGACTGCCCTTGGGATTGGAGCAGCCAGGCCCTCTAGTTATGCGAAATGACATTATCTCAGAACTCTGAGCTCCTAGTTCTCTGAACAGGAAGGAAGCAGACCCACGGCTCTATAAGAGCCATTTCCTCTCTGCTCTATTAATTTCAGAGATTAGGTCTGTAGACCTAATACACTGAGATAACAACCATTGTGTTTGCTGCAACTCTTACTAACTGAGCCAATCTTGGTAGTTTGGCGATGATGCAGGCTTTTATTGTCAAATTCAACTAACCAATGGCTTTCATGGCCCCTTCTGTCATTCTGGATCCTAGACCTACTGCTGGAAACCCTAACCCTGATTTTCTAAAACATAGATGATGTCTGGATTCCAAGCGAGGAAAGTAGAAATTTGTCAAATGAGTTTTTAAAAGGACATACTTGTAAAGGCCAAAGAGTTTAATAGAAATATCTTTCTATACCCGACTTACGGGCTTCCTATTCTCAGTGATATTAGGAAGCTAATGCAATACATCTAGTGCCTGCCATTCCCACACTCCTGATTTCTATGAAGAGAAAAAGTAGGCATTTCTTCCCTCTCACTCTTCCTCTCTTTCCATTTCAAGGGGTGCATTGCAGAGATCACTGGACTGGGAGTCCATAATGGAGCCTTGGACTGTATGTCCTGTTCTTCCAGAAACTCACAAGGGGTAGGGTCAGCTCATCTCTTAGATCTCTTCTATGTCAGATTCCAGCTCCTTACATTTTAAGTTGGTTCCCTGCCATCAATTTGTACAGAGAATTTCAATAATACATCTTACATTCAAGTTTAAGGTTAGAAGCATTCAACATCCCCCACCCCCCAATAGCCCATTGTCTGACCGATTCCTGGAGCTTTCTGGGCTCCTGACGATTTCCCACCATGGCGATATGGGGAAGCATGCTCTTGATTACAAGCCGAGTTTTCCAGTCATCCATTGTTTGACCTGCAATTTTATTCTTGACTCTCCAAGGTGCTTTCCCAAACGACCTAGACACAGGGCTTAGGAGACAAAAAGTACACTGTTTTTCAGATATGAAGATGAGACCAATGACCCCGTGAATCACAGTCTTTCACTCTGAGGGACAGGTTTGGGTGAAGTTAGCCACATTCTTTTTCCTGTCTCTCTCCCCATCCCACCAATCTCATTGATCCCCTCTCTCTTCCACAGATGAGGGGCACTACTGTGAGGCAGTTGATTGGGATGGCCATGGGGCAGAGCAAAGTTCACTGGAAAGCTGAGGGATGGCTGGAGAAGCAGCCTGATTTTACTAAAATAACACTGGGCTAATGGCAGGAGATGTGGGTCCTAGGTCTGGCTTTACTTTTGCATGGTATGTGGTGAGGTCTGTGGAATGGCTCTTCTGTTCTTGACACAGCTTTCTTATATGGAAACCCTGTTGGTTAAGACCAGGTGATGGTTTATAGCTGGCCCCTTCAGCTCCATTAGAGCAAGCCATATGGCCCATAGAAGTAGCAGTTCCTACTCCTGTCCATGTTAACACCCAGCTAAGTGAGTTAACATTTCAAATCCTGACAGTCAGTGGAAGGAAGCAATGGCTGTTGGAAGGGGCTCATGAAACCACAGTGGGAGGAAGGAGAAAATGGCGACGGAATAGAGTCGGGTTTGGAGTCTGTTCCTGGGGCGGAGAGTCGGAGCAGCAGAGGCTCGCAGAGGGAGTGTATGTGGGCAAGCCAAGGGACAGCTAAACTCCAGGAGAAGGCAGGGGAGTGCTGGGCAGTGTTCCTCTGACCGCGCAGCACCCACAGGGGCTGGGTCCCCTCCTGGAGCTGCGGGCTCGCCGGGCGCCTCGCCATCTTGCAAGGAAAGGAGGATTTTAGTGGAAACCTGACTTGCCGCGACAACTGCAAACACTGAACTGCTGGGAGCACCAGACCACCGGTCCCCTATCAGCGCAAACATTCGGATTCAAAGAAACTCTTCACTGCACCACGGAAAGGTCAGATTTCGCCAGAAATGAGGGGCGGTTTCTAATCCCCATGGTGGGTGAGGGAAGCGCTGGGTGAGGGAAGCGCGGCAGCCGCAGGACCGGCAGGAGCCGGGAGGTCTGTGCCTAGAAAAATCGGCGGCAGTTGGAACTGCCGTGATCTGTGAATGAGGAGGGGGGTCTTCTGAGCTGCTAACAGAAATGACCTCTTGAAAGCAACTCATTTTAATCTGACGAGGAGGGTCAGACTAAGAATTTTCAAAGGAGTGCAGGCTCCTTAGTCTGGTGCACAGACCCACAGTCGGCACACCTGGGCTCTTTCCGACTCTGATTGCTAAGCCCAACACATAGAAAAACCCAGGTGGAAACCCTGAAAGACTGCAGGGGGAAGGTGTTTTTTCGGCACACCTCCACAAACCGATAGAGAGTGCCATAGAGGGGGGAAAAAAAAAAAGAGCTAGAGAGGCCCGGAAGTCAATTCAGAAACACTGCCACCCAGGGGCTGAAACGCTAATTGTCTCTGGTGTAATAAAAAATAAATACGAGAAATTAAGATACGGCTGGCTTAAAAAGCAGGATTGGCTTCCAACACTGAGGAGCCCTGGAATGAAGCTGAACTGAAATACCGCCCAGACTGGGAAAAAGGCGTACCAAACAGAATAATAAAGGAAGTGAATGACAGCCGCTACTGCACATTTTAGTCTTCCTATTTTTTAATTTTCAATTCTTTTTTCAATTTTTTAATTTTTTTATTCTCATATTTTTTATTTGCATTTTTTGCATCTTTTACTTAATAAACTAATTTTTTTTCTTTTTCCTCACTCGATTTTCACCTTTTTAATTATTACATTTTTATTTTCAATCAGCAATATTATTACTATTATTTTACTTTTTTTTTTTAATGTCATTTGATTTTCTCTTTCTTTTATTTTTGGATTAGTGTCCTACATTTGATTTGCATCTTTCCCTTACAATCGCTTTACCCTATCTCAAAGCTAACATTATGCCATCACTCTCCTCCTAACCTTTCCCCCTTGGTCCCCAGTTTATCTTAACCCTTTCTGGCTTTAGATTTTCCCTACTTTTTCAGTTTACTCCCTGCTAAAACTTCACCCTACTTATATATCTAATTCCCAACCCCCTGCTCCAAATCCATACAAACCTCTCTCTATGCTACCTTAAAAAAATTATTTTTCTCTTGGGCCTTTTGTTGTTGTTTGCTTGAATGTTGATTAGATTGAATTTTTATGCTTTTTTATGAGATTGTTTTGACTATTCTTTTTGTTGGTTTGGTTGGTTCTTTTGTTTGCTTTGTTTTTGTTTGTTTTTTACTTTTGTTTTCCCTTGCCTCACTTGATATTAGCTGCTGTTGCAGTTTGTATTAATCTCAAGGCTCGTGTTGCTGGAATTTTCTGGGAATAGTGGTTGTTCTAGTGGAGTTTACTCCCCATATATATAGTTTGTTCCCCTTCCCTTTTCTCTCTTAGTATCATTCTTGTCTCTCTTACTTTTTTTTTCTTCTTTTCTTTTTCTTTTCTGTTATTTCTTTTTCTTTTCTTTCTTTCTGCTCTTTTCCCAAGTTCAGATTCACACTCTGTGTTTTTTTTTTGTTTGTTTGTTTTTTCGTTGTTGTTCTTTCTTTTTACTCTCCCTCTTCCACTCCTATTCCCTAATTTGTCTTTCTCTGGTGGTTACCTTTATTGGAGATTATTAATATCGTGAATACAATTCTGTTCAGTGCCTTGTCTGTTGTGCCTGGTTGTGTTGCATTTTATACCTTTAAATCAATGCCAGAGAGAGAAATCTATATAACCAGACATCCGGAGAAGAGAGACAATGGGGAGACAAAGAAATAGCCCCCAAAGGAAAGAGAAGCAGGCATCACCAGAAAAGGAAGTAAACGAATTAGAGGCAAACAACCTATCAGAGAAAGAATTCAGAGAAATGATCATAGGGTGGCTGAAAAGGATGGAAGACAAATTCGACAATATGAGTAAGAACCAAGAGGAAATGAAGAAGAACCAAGAAGAAATGAAAAATGACATCGCTGCTGTAAAGAACTCAATAGAAAGCATCAAGAGTAGACTAGATGAAGCAGAGGACAGCATAAGTGAGCTAGAAGACAAGATGGAAAAATATACCCAATTACAACAGCTTCTAGAAACAAAAATTAGAAAGATTGAGGAGAGCGTAAGGGAACTTCGGGACAATACAAAACAAAACAACATCAGGATAATAGGGGTGCCAGAAGGAAAGGAAACTGAGCAAGGAATAGAAAACCTGTTTGAAGAAATAATAACAGAAAACTTCCCTGATATAGGGAAGAAAAAACCCACACAAATCCAAGAAGCTCACAGAGTTCCAAGCAAAATGAACCCCAAAAGACCGACGCCAAGGCACATTATAGTTAAGTTGGCAAACACCAACGACAAAGTAAGAATCTTACAAGCGGCCAGAGAGAGACAGACAGTTACATACAAAGGAACCCCCATCAGACTAGCAACTGATTTCTCAACAGAAACTCATCAGGCCAGAAGGGAATGGAATGAAATATACCAAGTCATGCAAAGGAAGGGTCTAAATCCAAGAATACTGTACCCAGCAAGGCTATCAATCAAAATTGAAGGTGAAATCAGGAGCTTCACAGACAAAAAAGGACTAAGGGAGTTTATCACCACCAAACCAGCAATGAAAGAAATGCTAAAGGGTCTGCTGTAAAAAAAAAAAAAAAAAGAAATAGGAAGCAAAGAAGGTACACAGGGGTATAGAATAAAAATGGCGTCAAATAAGTACCTATCAATAATAACTTTAAATGTAAATGGATTGAATGCCCCAATCAAAAGACACAGGGTAACAGACTGGATAAGAAAACAAAACCCAGATATCTGCTGTCTACAGGAAACCCACCTCAAACAAAAGGATGCATACAGACTGAGAGTAAAGGGATGGAAAAAGGTTTTCCAGGCAAATGGAAATGAAAAAAAAGCTGGGGTTGCAATACTTATATCTGACAAATTAGATCTCAAAGTGAAGGACATAACAAGAGATAATGAAGGACACTTCATAATACTAAAGGGAGAAATCCAACAAGAAGAAATAACTCTGGTAAACATATATGCACCCAATACAGGAGCACCAAGATACATTAAAAAACTCCTGGAAGATATCAAAGGAGAGATTGACAGTAATACAATCATAGTAGGAGACTTCAATACCCCACTATCACCATTGGACAAATCCTCTAAACAAAAAATCAGTAAAGAAACATCAATCCTAAATGACTCACTAGAACAGATGGAATTAATCGACATCTTCAGAACATTTCACCCCAAAGCCACAGAATATACATTCTTCTCAAGTGCACATGGGTCATTTTCAAAGATAGACCATATGTTAGGACATAGGCAAAGTCTCTCCAAATTCAAGAAGATAGAAATCATATCAAGTATCTTCTCAGATCACAGTGGCATAAAACTGGAAATCAACTACAATAAAAACAACCCAAAGAAATCAAACACTTGGAGACTAAACAGCATGCTATTAAACCATGACTGGGTTACCAAAGGCATCAAGGAAGAAATAAAAAACATCATGGCAACAAACGACAATGAAAACACAACAATCCAAAATCTATGGGACACAGCGAAAGCAGTCCTGAGAGGGAAGTTCATAGCTCTACAAGCCTACTGCAAAAAACAAGAAACAATGGTAATAAATTACCTAACCCAACAACTCAAAGAGTTAGAGAGAGAGCAACAAGATAAGCCCAGTGTAAGCAGAAGGAAAGAAATAATAAAGATCAGAGCGGAGATAAACGACATAGAGACCAAAGAAACAATACACAAGATCAACAAAACCAAGAGCTGGTTCTTTGAAAGGATAAACAAGATTGATGGACCTCTAGCCAGGCTCACCAAGAAGCAAAGAGAGAGGACCCAAATAAACAAAATCAGAAATGAAAGAGGTGAAATAACAACAGATCCCGACGAAATACAAAGGATTGTTACAAAATACTACGAACAACTCTATTCCAACAAACTGGACAACCTAGAGGAAATCGACATATTCCTAGAAAAATACAACCTTCCAAAACTCAATCAGGAAGATTCTAAACAGCTCAACATGCCAGTAACTATGGAAGAAATTGAAGCAGTCATCAAAAAGCTTCCGGCAAACAAAAGCCCGGGGCCAGATGGCTTCACAGGAGAGTTTTATCAAACTTTCAAGGAAGAACTAAAACCTATCCTCCTCAGACTATTCCAAAAAATTCAAGAGGAAGGAACACTTCCAGGCTCCTTCTATGAAGCCAGCATCACCCTAATACCAAAACCAGATAAAGACAACTCAATGAAAGAGAATTACAGGCCAATATCCCTCATGAACATTGATGCCAAAATCCTCAACAAAATTCTAGCAAATCGGCTCCAGCAGTACATCAGAAAGATCATACACCATGACCAAGTAGGATTTATTCCAGGAATGCAAGGATGGTACAATATCCGCAAATCAATAAACGTGATACATCACATAAACAAATTGCGAGATAAAAATCACATAGTCATATCAATAGATGCAGAAAAAGCATTTGACAAAATCCAACACCCTTTCTTGATAAAAACTCTCAACAAGGTGGGAATAGAAGGCTCATACCTCAACATAATAAAAGCTATTTATGATAAACCCACAGCAAACATCATACTCAATGGGCAAAAACTAAAACCATTTCCCCTAAGAACAGGAACAAGACAGGGATGCCCACTCTCACCACTCCTGTTTGACATAGTACTGGAAGTATTAGCTATCGCAATTAGGCAAGAAGAAGAAATAAGAGGCATCCAAATTGGAAAAGAAGAAGTGAAGCTGTCCTTATTTGCAGATGACATGATATTGTACATAAAAAACCCAAAAGATTCCATCAAAAAACTAATAGACTTAATAAATGAATTCGGCAATGTAGCGGGATACAAAATTACCGCCAAGAAATCTATGGCTTTTCTATACACCAATAATGAACTTACAGAAAGAGAGACTAAAAAAGCAATCCCATTTACCATCGCACCAAAAAAATTAAGATACCTAGGAATAAACTTAACTAAGGAGGTAAAAGACCTATACGCAGAAAACTACAGGACACTGAAAAAAGAGATAGAGGAAGACGTAAACAGATGGAAGAACATACCATGTTCCTGGATTGGTAGAATCAACATCATTAAAATGTCCATACTACCCAAAGCAATCTACAGATTCAATGCACTCCCCATCAAAATACAAACAGCATATTTCACAGACCTAGAAAGAACTCTCCAAAAATTCATCTGGAATAAAAAAAGACCCCGACTAGCCTCAGCAATCCTCAGAAAGAAGAATAAAGTAGGTGGGATCTCAATACCAGATTTCAAGCTGTATTACAAAGCCACTGTTCTCAAAACAGCCTGGTACTGGCACAAGAACAGACATATTGATCAATGGAACAGAATAGAGAACCCAGATATCGACCCAAACCACTATGCTCAATTAATATTTGACAAAGGAGGCAAGAACATACAATGGAGTCAAGACAGTCTCTTCAATAAATGGTGTTGGGAAAACTGGACAGATACATGCAAAAAAATGAAACTAGATCACCAACTTACACCATACACAAAAATAAACTCAAAATGGATACAGGACTTAAACATAAGACGGGAAACAATAAAAATACTAGAGGAATCCACAGGCAACAAAATCTCAGACATATGCCACAAGAACTTCTTCACTGACACTGCCCCTAGGGCAATGGAAGCTAAAGAGAAAATTAACAAATGGGACTACATCAAAATAAAAAGCTTTTTTTACAGCAAAAGAAACCATCAACAAAACAACAAGAAAGCCCACTGCATGGGAAAACATATTTGCAAATGCTATCACTGATAAAGGTTTAATCTCCAACATCTACAGGCAGCTTATGCAACTTAATAAGAGGAAGATAAATGATCCAATAAAAAAATGGGCAACAGACCTAAACAGAATATTTTCAAAAGAAGACAGAAGAAAGGCCAAGAGACACATGAAAACATGTTCAAAGTCACTTATTATCCGAGAGATGCAAATCAAAACAACAATGAGGTACCATCTCACACCTGTCAGAATGGCTATCATCAACAAATCAACAAACAACAAGTGTTGGCGAGGATGCGGAGAAAAAGGAACCCTCGTGCACTGCTGGTGGGAATGCAGACTGGTGCAGCCACTGTGGAGAACAGTATGGAGTTTCCTCAAAAAACTGAAAATGGAACTCCCATTTGACCCAGTAATCCCACTCCTGGGAATATATCCGAAGAAACTAGAAACACCAATCAGAAAGGATATATGCACCACTATGTTCATAGCAGCACAATTTACAATAGCTAAGATTTGGAAACAGCCTAGGTGCCCGTCAGCAGATGACTGGATCGGAAAACTGTGGTACATCTACACAATGGAATACTATGCTGCCATAAAAAAGAAGGAATTCTCATCATTTGCAGCAACCTGGATGGAATTGGAGAACATTATGCTAAGTGAAATAAGCCAGTCAATGAAAGATCAATACCACATGATCTCACTCATTTAGGGATAGTTAAGAACATTATAAAATGGTGAACAAAAAGATAGATACAGAGACAGTAAAGCATCAAACAGACTTTCAAAGTACAGGGGGAAAGTTTGGGAAAGGTGGGGGAGTTATGAAATCAAACGAAGGACTTGTATGCATGCATATAAGCATTAACAATGGACGCAAAACTCTGGGGGGGGAGGGCATGTGTGGGTGTGGGGTGGGGGGGTAATAGTAAGATATGTACACATATAATACCTCAATAAAAATCTTAAAAAAAAAAAAAAAAAGAAACCACAGTGCACTGGTTTAAAAAAAACACACTATATGAGCAGGCTGTGATTGTGGCCACCCCAATGTATACCTTCCATAACAGATGAGCAGACATGTATAAACTCAGGTAAAACTGTTCTTTATTTTGTTTGGTTTCATTTGTTTTTCATGATATAGAAATGAAATAAGAGCCCTACTGAGGATTCATATATGAGGGAAATGCTCCTTCTCATTAATCTCCTTGGTAGTATAGAACCAGGTTCTAAAATTTCAATGTCTAGACTTCTGACTTTGACAAAATGGAGAAGTACTTTTCCCATTTTCCCACTGAGCACAACTAAAACCTCTAGACATCTCTATATATAAAAAGCCTGATATGCAAATTGTCCCCTCGGGAGACTGGGAGTTCAATTGTTCAAATGTTCACTATGACATGTGCTGACCCCCAGGGGGTGGCATGAAACGAAGGAAGGCCCTGGCCGGCAGCTGGAAGGCCCTGATTGACCCTGGTCACCAGCCAGCCTAGGGACCCTACCTGTGCATGAATTTCATGCACCAGACCTCTAGTTATATATAAAACAAACTTAAGAAGACACTGGAAGGTGGTGATATAAAGGTAAACTGGATAGAAAACGTGGGGCCTGAGGGACAACATAGTGGTGAGCTCCCTGGGTTTTCTTTTTACCTCAAAGATCCCAGACATGGTCCTGAAGAAGCCACAACCCAAAACGCCAATGGGCACAGACAAAAAGGCCTCAGCAAAATCCTGTTCTCTTTAGACAAAGTACCAGGAAAGGGGCAGCATGCCAAGACAGACGATTTTTATATAAGAATGGCTCTAATTCAGCTAACCACCATAGAAAAAAGTGTGGCCCCCCAAATCCCATCAGCAAAAGTCAAGGGAGGCCTAGACTGCCGCCCCATCTAGCAGTAATGACTCATCTCTCCCTGTCCTTACTAGGTTGGTATTAAGAGTAGTTGGTATCAGTGAGTCAGGTAATGAGTCCACATCTCATCCCTGCCAATGTCAGTGGAAATCACATGGGTAACAGTAATGAGACAGTCCTACCCATTCCAGCCATGGTGGCATCAGTAGAAGCTTAGTGGAGAACTGGTACTGTCACCACTTCTCAGGAGTAATGAGGAGCCCAAACCTACCTGGTGTCAATGAAGACTAAGTGGGAAACCTGAACTTCTATACCACGTGGCAGAAATGAGATGGTGGCCCCTCCCTGCTGGAGCATTATAAGCTAAAACAGAAGATTTAAGTAAGTGCTAATATAACAGAACTGTCAACCCAGAATCCTATACCAAATGAAAATAAGCTTTATCAGATTAATAAAAAATAAGAGGATTTGTTAACATCAGACCTCTCCTAAGAAAATGGCTAAATGAAGTTCTCTAAACAAAAAGGAAATTATTAAAGAAAGAATTTTAGACATCACCAAGAAGGAGAAAAAATGGAAAAAGAAAAAATATGAGTAAATACAGACTTTTTTTCTCCTCTCAAGTTTTTAAATTATCTTTGATGCTTGAAGTACCAACTATAACATTTCATGTTGTGGTTCTAAATGCATGTTGAAAAATATATGTAACACAATCTATATATATAAAAGCCTAAGCAAGCGTTAGGACTGAATGACCAGAATGACCAGTTGACCAGTTGCTATGACGCATACTGACCACCAGGGGGCAGATGCTCAATGCAGGAGCTGCCCCCTGGTGGTCACTGTGATCCCACAGCCAACCTCCACGGCTGGCCAAGTCCCCCAGTCCCTCCCCGCAGCCAGCCGGCCCCCCCATCAGCCTGATGGGGGGGCTGGCCCGCCAACCTCCCATGGCCCCTCCCCCCGGCTGGCTGGCCCCAATCGGCCCTGATCGCTGGCCAGGCTGAGGGACACCACCCGTGCACAAATTTGTACACTGGCCTCCAGTTACATTATAAAAAGAGGAGGGTGAAGGGTAAGAAGATAGGAAAGATTTCTATTCATCACTGGAACTGGTAACATGTTAACACCAGTAGACTGTCATAAAGTTATGTATACATGTAATACCTACAGCAACAACTAAAAATGGTGAACTAAAACATTAATGCAAAAACACTATACATGAATCCTCAAATGCATTCTAAAAAATGTTCATGTAACCCATATGAAGTCAGGGAAAAGAAAACAGAAAACAAAAACAGAGAATAAACATAAAATAAAAATAAATTGGCAGAATTAAGCACTAACATGAATATGTACATTAAGTGAAAATCATCTATTAAATCCAATTAAAACACAGAGATTGGCAGAGTGGATAAGAGAAAATGACTCAATTATATGCTCTTTACAAGTTGCTCACCTCAAATATAATTATATGGGCAGGTTGAAATAAAAGGATGGAAAAAAGATACATCATGAAAATGTAAATAAAAATAGCAGATAAACTTCAGAGCAAAGAAAATTACCAGGGACAGAGAGGAGCATTACATAATGATAAAAAAAGGTCAACACACCAAGAAGGCACAATAATCCTAAATATGCATGTACCAACAAAAGAGCTACATGATATATGAAAAAAGAGAAAAATTGAAATGAAAAAATATAAAAATTCACATTTTTGGTGAAGACATTAATATCCACTCTCAAACAATAGAACAATTAGACAGAAAATTAGCAAATATAGAAAAACTCAACAATGCCATCATCTAATAGGATCTAATTGACATTTATAGAACAATTCACAACAAAAGAAACAGTAAAAACTACATTGTTTTCAAGTACCCAAGGAATATATACCAAAATAGATTTATTCTAGACTATAAATAATCCACAATATTTTTAAAGAGCTGAAATAATATATGGTGTTTTCTTTGATTATAATGGAATCAAATTAGAAAAGAATATCAGAAAGACAACAGGAAAATCTCCAAACACTTGAAAAGTCAACACACTTTTAAAAAACTAACGAGTTAAAGAGATTTCAAGATAATCCAATACAATAAAGAGGTAATATGCAAATTGACCATCATTCCAACACACAAGATGGCCACCCCCATGTGGTCAAAGATGGCCGCCCCCATGTGGACACAAGATGGCTGCCACAAGATGGCCGGCAGGGGAGGGCAGTTGTGGGCGATCAAGGCCAGCAGGGGAGGACAGTTGGGAGGAACCAGGCCTGCAAGGGAGGGCAGTTGGGGGTGACTGGGCTGGCAGAGGAGGGCAGTTGAGGGGACCCAGGCCTGCAGGGGAGGGCAGTTGGGAGGTACAAAGCCTACAGGGGAGGGCAGTTGGGGGTGACCAGGCCAGCAGGGGAGGGCAGTGGGGGTGACCAGGCCTGGGGGAGGACAGTTAGGGGCAACCAAGCCGGCAGGGGAGGGCAGTTAGGAGCGACCAGGCTGACAAGGGAGGGTAGTTAGGGGTGACTGGGCTAACAGGGGAGGGCAGTTGGGGGTGACCAGGCCTGCAGGGCAGGACAATTAGGGGTGACCAGGCCTGCAGGGGAGGGCAGTTAGGGGCAACCAGGCTGGCAAGGGAGGGCAGTTAGGGGTGACAAGGCCAGCAGGGAAGGGCAGTTAGGGGCAGTTGGGCTGGCAGGGGAGTAGTTAGGGGGTGATCAGGCTGGCAGACAGAAGTGGTTAGGGGCAATCAGGCAGGCAGGCAGGCAAGTGGTTGGGAGCCAGCAGTCCTGGATTGTGAGAGGGATGTCCAACGTCCCTCGAGGGGTCCCAGATTGGAGAGGGTGCAGGCTGGGCTGAGGGACCCCCCTCATGCACGAATTTCACACACCAAGCTTCTAGTTTTAAATAATACAATGATCTAGACTTATTGTGGTGATCACTTCATAAGACAAGTAAATGACTAGTCACTATGATGTGCACCTGAAACTAACATAACATTGTGTGTCTCCATACTGTTTTCCATAGTGGCTGCACAAGTTTGCATTCCCATCAACAGTGTAGTAGGATTCCATTTTTGCCACATCCTCACCAGCTCTTGTTGTCTATTGATTTATTGACAGTAGCCATTATGGCAGCTGTGAGGTGATACCTCATTACAGTTTTAATTTGCATCTCTCAGATGATTAGTGATGTTGAGCATTTCTTCATATGTCTATTGGCCTTCTGTATGTCCTCTTTGGAGAAATATCTATTTAGGTCCTTTGCCCAATATTTTAATTGGATTGTTTGTCTTCCTGGTATTGAGTTGTATAAGTTCTTTATATATTTTTGAAATGAACCCCTTATCAGATGTATCATTGGTGAACATGTTCTCCCATATAGTGGGCTCCCTTTTCATTTTATTGATGGTTTCTTTTGCTATGCAGAAGCTTTTTCGTTTGATGAAGTCCCATTTGTTTATTTTTTTGTTTGTTTGTTTCCCTTGCCCTAGGAGACGTATCAGCAAAAATACTGCTGCAGGAGATGTCTGAAATCTTACTGGCTGTGTTTTCTTCTAGGATTTTTATGTTTTTTGTGACTTTATTTAAGTCTTTTATCTATTTTGAGTTTATTCTTGTGTATGGTGTAAGTTGGTGGTCTAGTTTCATTTTTTTTTCATGTACATGTCCAATTTTCCCAACACCATTTATTGAAGAGACTGTCTTTACTCCAATGAATGCTCTTGTCTCCTTTGTAAATATTAATTGACCATAAAGGCATGGGTTGATTTCTGGGCTCTGTTCTGTTCCACTGACCTATTTGCCTGTTCTTGTGCTAATACACAGCTTTTAAAAAAATTATTATTACAATGGCTTTGTAGTATATTTTGATATCTGTTATTGTGATCTCTCCAACTTTAATCTTCTTTCTCAAGATTACTGAGGCTATTCGGGTTCTTTTATGGTTTCATATACGCTTTTGGAATGTTTTCTCTAAATCTGTGAAATATGCCATTGGTATTTTAATAGGAATTGCATTGAATCTATAGATTGCTTTGGGTAGTATGGACATTTTAATGATGTTACTTCTTCTAATCTATGAACATGGTGTATGCTTCCACTTGTTTATATCTTCCTTTAGCTCTAATAATGCTTGTATGAAATCAAATACATCATCTCAAATAAATTATATTTTAGGGTATATGGAGTAACTGTAATGTGATGTGAAAAATATCTGTGATTTCCTTTGGTGACAAAGTCACATACTAGTAAAACTACTATGGTTTGTTATTTACATCCATAATAGAAGGAAATGGTAATTTTAATTAGAGATTGGTAAAAATAAAGGTATAATTCACCCCAAACATGTTTGCTAACTATACTTAAAAAATAAGTTAAAATAAAAAAACATATTAAACTGAATAAAAATACAATATACCCAAACTTGTGGGATACATGTAAAGCTATGCTGAGAGAAAAATTTATAGCCCTAAATGCTTACAATAGAAATGAGAAAAGGTCTAAAATCAACCATAGAAGTTTCTACCTAAGGATCCAAGGAGAAAAAAAAAAAAAAAAAGCACAGCTAAATAAAACCAAAGCAAACAGAAGGAAGGAAATATTTTTTAAAAAAGATATTGTCATTGAAATGATATTGAACACAGAAAAAAATAGTGAAACCCAATTGGAAAAAAAGGAATTCTCTAACAAAATTAAAACAACAACACTGAAAAACCTTTAGCAAAAGTAACAAAGAAAAAAAAGGGAAGGTACAAATTATCAATATTTGAATGAAAAGGGAAATATTACTAATGACCCTCTAGACATGTAAAACATACTAAAGGACTACTAAAACCATCTCTACACACATACATTTATAAATTCGATGAAACGGGACAATTATTCTAAAAGCTCGAACTACTAGACCAGGGACCAAGATGGCGGCATAGGTAAACATGTTACTCACATCCTCCCACAACCACATAAAAATTACAGCTAAAATACAGAACAACCATCTTTCAGATTCATCTGAAACTGGATGAATGGAAGCCCTACAACTAGAGAATTAAAGAAGAAACCACATTGAGACTGGTAGGAAGGGAGGATATATGGAACAGGCTGGTCCGACACCCATGTGTGGCAGTTTAAAATAAGGTGGGTTAATTTGGCTGAGGAGGCCTCCCAGGAGAACAAGGGGTCCCAGCCCCACACCAGAACCATCAACACAGGGTTCCAATGTCAAGAAGATAAGCATCTATAACTTCGGGCTATAAAAATCATCAGGGATGTGGCTGAGTGATGCAGAGACAGCCAGAGGCCTAGGCAATTCCTCTTAAAGGACCCATGCAAGGACTTACTTGAACTCACTCTTTCTGAGCTCCAGCACTGGGGCAGCAGCTTTAAATGATTTAGGGACATAAATTGTCTGGCATCAGGGCAACAACTGGGGAGCAGCTTTCTCCCAGACAAAAGTGCTGGCAGAGGTCATTATCCCTCTGCTGAGACACCCCACCCCTGCCCTGCCACAGAGCTGTCAGGTGCCATATCTGAGTCTCCATCAACATGGCCCACACTGTTCACCCTGCCCTGGTGATTCCATAAGATCCCACCCCACACAATTTGCAGCCCCACCCAAGCTATTTGCAGTAGCTTTTCCATATGAATGACCTGTCTTGTTTCAGGCTTCAGATTTTCCTTAAATCTCTCAAACAAGTAGCAGGTGGACTCAGCATGACCCATAACTCTCAATAAGTGGTCTCAGGCCTGGCACTAGCAGTAGCTTGCCAAGGTTCACAGATTGGCATTTCCTGGGCACCTCCAAGCCCAACACAAGTAGCAGATCTCTGCAGATCGTTCTTTAGCTCATTCCTGGTGGCCCCAGGCAGGGCACAGAAAGTGGCTGACTTTGCACCTCCTGGGAGGCTACAGAGCCAGTGCACCAGGTGGACAGCTTCAGACCATACCAGTTTACACGTCTACCACATCCATGAGCAACACACTCAAGGAGAAGACTCAGCAAGCACCAAAGCCCCACTGAAGCAAGTCCTGCTGCATAGGGGTACCTCCTGCACAGCAGCTCTTCCACTGTAGTTGCAGCTGGTCCTCACAGACAATTGTCCTGGGGGTTCTTCCCCATGATGCCAACAGAAATGAAGGCTCAACTACAACAGGATAGTGCACACAACCCATACAGGAGTGCACCTAGAGTGTACAGCTCAGGTGACTTGGGAAGCTGAGCCATTGGGCCCCACAGTAAATCTACTAAACAAGGCCCTCTACCAATTCCAGGATACACAGCAGTTTTACCTAATACACAGAAACAAACAGGGAAGCAGCCAAAATGTAGAGACAAAGATACCTGTCACAAAAAAAAAAGAACAAAAGAAATTTCCTGAAAGAGAACTAAATGAAATGGAAGCAAACTATTAGGTACAGAATTCAAAATAATGATTACAAGGATGCTCAAGGATCTTAATGAGAGCTTCAAGGGACTTATAATTTCAAGGATCTTAGTTAAACTTTCAAGGAAATTAGTGAGAATGTCAAAGATATGAAAAAGGACCAGTCAGAAATGAAGGATACACTAACCAAAATGAAGAATAACTCACAGGGAATCCACAGTAGAAAAGGCGGAGAATCAAATCAGTGATTTGGAATACGAGGAAGCAAAAAGCACTCAATCAGAAGAGCAAAAAGAAAAAATAATCCAAAAATATGAAGATAGTGTAAGGAGTCTCTAGTAAAACTTCAAGCATACCAACATTGGCATCATGGGAGTGCTGGAAGGAGAAGAGAGGGAGTGAGAAATTGAACACCTATTTGAAGTCATAATGACAGGAAACTTCCCCTATCTGGTGAAATAAATAGACTTACAAGTCCAGTAAGTGCAGAGAACCCCAAACAAGAGTAGCCCAAACAGGCCCACACTAAGATACATCATAATGATAATGCCATAGGTTAAAGATAAAGAAAGAACCTGGCTGGAGGAGGGCAATGGGGAAAAGGAAAGGGGGACATCTGTAATACTCTCAACAACATTTTAATAAAGATTTTAAAATATATTAAAAAATAAATATATAAATAAAAGCTCAAACCACCAAAATTCCCCCATTATTAAATAACCTTGCCAGCCTTACTTATAATTATTAAAGCAATTAAATTAATAACTTTAAAAAATCTCCAGAAAACAAAAACTCCGAGGAATGATGATTTCATTAGAGAATTATACCAATTGTTTAAAGAAGAATTGTCACCAATACTACATAATCTTTCTAAAAAATCAAGAGGAAGGAACACCTCCCAATTCACTGTGTTACTGTCAGCAAAGACAAAGACTATAAAATAAGAAAATTACAGCCTAATATTTTTATGCATATAGACATAAAAATACTTAACGTTTCAGGAATTTATGAGAAGTATTGTACACTATGATCAAGTTGGATTTATTATAGGGATGCAAGGTTGGTTCAATATTTAAAAGTCACCCCACATTATCCACCATACTAACAGGCAAAAGAATAACAATCATATGATTGCATTAAAAATATTGAAAAGGAAGAAGAAGTTGGAAGATTCATACTTTCCAATGTAAAAACAGTATAAGGCTACAGTAATAAAAACAATATGGTATTGGCATAAGGACAGACATATAAGCCAATGGACTTGAGAATCCAGAAATAAACCCACAAGTCTGTGGCCAATTGACATTCAAAAAGGGTATTAAGACTATTTGGTGAATGAAAGAATAATTTGTTTAACAAATCATAATGGGACAAATGTATAATCACAAGCAAAAGAATGAAGTTGGACCCATTACTACATACCATATACAAAAATGGATAAAAAACCTGAACATAAAAGCTAAAACTATAAAACGCATAGAAGAAAACAAAGTAAAATTTTCATCATATTAATTTTGGCAATGGATTCTTAGATATGACACCGAAAGCATAAGCAACAAAAGTAGATAAATTGGACTTCATTAAAATTAAAACTTTTGTGCATCAAAGGACATTATCTAAAAGTGAAAAAACAATCTACAGAATGAGAGAAAACATTTGCAAATCATATATCAAAGAAGGATCTGGTATCCAGAATATATTAATAACTCTGAAAACTCAACAATAAAAAAAAAACAATTAAGAAATTGGCAAAAGGTTTGAATAGACATTTATCAAAAGACTAGAGGCCTGGTGCACGAATTTGTGCATGGGTGAGGGTCCCTCGGCCTGGCTGGTGATTGAGGCCTATCAGGGTGTGGGGTAGGGGGGATAGTGGGGGAGGACAAGCCTACTGGGAAGAGGGGCCGCAGAAGGTTGGTTGTGGGAGTGCACTGACCACCAGGGGGCAGCTCCTGCATTGAGCGTCTGCCCCCTGGTGGTCAGTGCGTGTCATAGTGACTGGTTGACCAGTTGTTCCAGTCATTCAGTCATAATGGTCGCTTAGGCTTTTATATATATAGAAGACATGCTTATGGCCAACAAGCAATGTAAAGGTGCTCAATATCATTAGTTGTTAGAAAAATGCGAATCAAATCTATGATATACCACTTCCTATCCACTAGGATGGCATAATAAAAAAAGGAAAATGATGAGTGTTGACAAGAATGTGTAGAAATCGGAATGCTTATACATTACTAGTGGTAATGTAAAATGTTACAGCTGCTGTGGAAAATAGTTTGCTGGTTACTCAGAAAGTTATCATCTGACCCCACAATTCCACACCCAAAATAACTGAAAATAAGTACTGAACTACTTCTACAGCAATGTTCATAGTAGTAGTATTCACAATAACCAAAAGTTAGAAACCACCCAAATATCAATCAATGTATATAAATGGATAAACAAATTTTGGTATATATATCCATACCATGGACTGTTATTCAGCCATACACAGTAGTGAAGTACTTCTACATGCTACAATATAATGAACTTTGACATTATGCTAAGTGAAAGAAACCAGTCAAAAAAATTGTATGATTTCATTTATGTGAAATGTCCAGAATAGGTAAATCCAGAGACAAAGAGCAGATTGTTTGTTGCCAGGGGCTAGAGGAAAGAATGGGAACTAGCTGTTTAATGAGAATAGGAACTTATTTTGGGATGTAAATGGTTAGGAACTAGATAGAGGTGATGGTTTATACATTGTAAATGTACAAAATGACATTGAATTTTTATGCAAATTTCACCTTTATAAAAAAACTAAGGGTCCAGTGCACAAATTTGTGCACCTTGAAAGGAACTGTGGGCTGCGAGGCTGCAGTAGACACAGCGGTGGGTCTTGGCCCATCCTCCATGCCCCCGCCTGGCCCCTCCCACCACGGCCCCTGGTCCCCTGTCTGCCAGCAGCCCCACTCCCTCTGCCACCGCTCCCATGCACTGATGGTGCCAGCCTGCTCACACCTGGTGCCAAGCAATCACCTGGTGCTGGGCACTGGCAGTGGGTGCAAGCTGCGGGTGTGAGCGGGGCTGGCAGTGGGTGCGAGCAGTGGCTCCAGTGCCGGCAGTGGGTGCAAGTGGGGCTGGTGCCAGCAGCAGGTGTGAGTGCCTGGAGGGACCATGGCACATGGGAGCAAAGAATTTTCACTAACCACCAGAGGCTCACCCCGATGACAGCCAATGGTGCCCCTCCTTGGTCTGGCGCCCCTGCTCACCTGCTCCACCATCCTGCCGTGGCCGATGCCCGCCATGTTCCACGTGCATCCCCTGGTGGTCAGCACACATCATAGCGACTGGTTGTTTGGTTGTTCGGTTGTTCCGGTTGTTCTGCCGTTCGGTCTATTTGCATATTAGCCTTTTATTATATAGGATAGTGACAACACCAAATACTGGCTATAATGGGCGAAACTAGATCACTCATGCATTGCTGGTGGGAATAAAATGTGGTGTAGCCATCCTGAAAAATTATTTGGCCATTTCTTTAAAAACTATATGTTCCAGCAGTTGCACTCCTGGTTATTTATCCCAGAGGAATAAATACTTGTGTTCATACAAATATTCACAAATGGGGCTTTATTCATAATAGCCCCAAACTGGAAACAACTCAGAAATCTTTCAGTGAATGAATAGTTAAACAAATTGATATATGTTTAGTATGGAATACTACCCAGCAATAAAAATATATGACTGTGGATGTAACAATGATCTGGATAAATGTACAGAGAATTATGCTGAGTCAGAAAAGCCAATCCCCATAACTTATATACAGTATACTGTGATTCCATTTATATAACATTATTAAAATGACAAAAGTATAGAAATAGACTAATTAGTGGCTGCCAAGGATTAAGGAGGGGGTGGCTGTGAGAAGGAAATGGTCCATAAAAGTGTAATATGAGGATGTGATGATGGAAATGTCTGTACCTCGACTGTTCCAATGTCAGCATCCTAGTTTTAATATTGTACTATACTTTTACACAATTTTATAATTAGAAAAAGCTGACTGAAGGGTACATGGGATCTATTTGCATTATTTCTTACAATTGCATATGAATCTACAATTATCTCAGAACAAAAATTTAATATCATATGATTATATAATTTGATACAGAAAAAGCACTACACAAAATTCGTCACCCATTCATGATAAAAACTCTCAGAAAAACAGAGGGGGCCTTCCTCAACTTGGTAAAGAACTTCTATAATAAACTTACAGATAATATCACCCTTAATAATAAAGACTCAATAATTTCCCTCTAAGATTGGAAATAAGGCAAATATATCTTGTCTCTTCACTGCTTGTATCAGATCAATATCTTGTATACCTCAAACTTACACAATGTTGTATGTTAAATATATCTCAAAAGAACAACAACAAAATAAAAACATAATACTGGAAATTCTGATACATGTTTAGTATGGAATACTACTCAGTAATTAAGGCAAGAAATGAAATAAAAGACATACATTTTAGAAAAAATAAGTAAAACCATCTCTATTTGCAGTTGACATGATTGTCTATTTGAAAAGTCTTAAAAATTTTACAAAGTGACTCCTAGAAAAAAATAAGTGAGTTCATGAAGTTCTCAGGATATAAGATCAATATATAAAACTCAATTGCATTTAGCCCTAGCTGGTTTTGCTCAGTGGATAGAGCATTGGCCTGTGGACTAAAGGGTTCCGGGTTCAATTCCAGTAAAGGGCACATGCTCTGGTTGTGGGCTCAACCCCCAGTAGGGGGCGTGCAGGATGCAGCAGATCAATAATTCTCTCTCATCATTGACATCTGTATCTCTCTCTTCCTCTCCCTTCCTCTCTGAAATCAATAAAAATATATTTAAAAAAAATAAAACTCAATTGCATTTATATATACCAGCAATGAAAACACGGACAATAGAATTAAAAATACAATACCATTAACTATTGCTCAAAATTTCTTAGGTGAAAATCAAACAAAATGTACAGAACTGATGAAAGACATCAAAGAAGATCTAAATGAATTGAGGGATATCTCATGTTCATAGATTGAAAGACCCAACATAGCAAAAGATGTCAATTTCCCCAAATTGTTATACAGCTTTAACCAAAATCCTATTAAAATCCCAGCAAGATTTTTGTAGATATAGATAAGATTATTTTAAAAGCTATATGGAAAGACAAAGGAAATAGAATAGCTGGAAATAAAAAAAAGAGTAAAGTGGAACAAATCTATCTCCCTGGTTTCATTACTTAGAATATGACTACATTTATCAAGATTGTGTGGTATTGGCAGAAGGACAAACATATAGATAACTGGCACAAAACTGAGAACCCAGAAATAGACCCACACAATTATGCCCAACTGATCATTTTTAATTAAAAAATTTTTTCAATTACAGTTGACATACAATATTATATTATTGTATAGCATAGCGGTTAGACATCTATATAACGTATGAAGTGACCCTCCTAATAAGTCTAGTATCCACCTGACATCATACATAGTTATTACAATATTATTGACTGTATTCCCTATGCTAGACTCTTATTACTCTATCCACCCCATTTACATGAAGCCAGAGATCATTCTATCCCAGGCAGCTCTGAACCAGAGCACCTGACACAGTGCTTTTCTCATGGAAAATGCTTTATAAACTTTTGTAGACACAACTGTGGTATGGGGGCCATGTGGAAATGGAGAGAAAGCAATGTGAAGAAGGGATTTCAGATGAAGATTCACTTGGCTCGATAGCTGGCTGCACACAGACCAGGAGGCTAAGGCTACTGCTAATTCCAGACTTCCAGCCTAGACTGTGATAGGCAGAGAACACTGCATAAGGAATAGACCCATCAACTCTCTGCCATCAGCCATAGCTACTTTGGGCTCTGATCACAGATTTCCCTACTCTAAAAGGGACTGGTTAACTGTTACTAATACTATCTACCACTTACAATATTGGTGTTAAATTGGGCATGAATCAAGTAGAATGCCCTGGTCCAGCAGGAGCCAGACCTGAGAGAGGCAGGTAAGAGCCCAGGCTGAAACAGGCAGGTCAAGGTTTAAGAAGGCTTGGCTTCTCTATGTCAGTAGAGTCAGAGCTTTGGAGCCCAAAGACAGTCCTGAAGCAGGAAGGCAATCTTCTCAGTTATGAGTTATGGGGCTCTGGGAAAACAGCTTAACCTCAGAGACTCAGTTTCCTCATGTGTAAAATACAAAGTTCTATAGAGAAATGCAACAGCTGCCATTGGTTGCCCACTCTAAGCCATGCATCTGGTTTGGCAATTTACATAGAGCATTTCACTGGCTCTCTCTAACATTCCTACAAAGTGCATTTGAATAACTCCCTCTGTGTTCCCATCACCCTTGGCAGGAAGTGCTTGTCTATCCTGTGGCTCTCCCTTTAGATTATGAGCTCTGTGAGGGAGGGAAGCATGCCTTATGTGTGTCTGCAGCTCCACAGTGTTCAGGGCACATAGTAGGGGATCAGGAACAATCTACTGAGTGGAACTGCAAAGTAGTGTCAAGCTTGGGTAGCGGGCAAAACTAGAAGCCTCTGAAGGAGTCCCTCAGCCTAGCGCCTTGATGATGTGGTGTATTGGAGACCATCTGTTCTTAGGAATGCATAGTGCATTGTACAGTATTTCTGTGCATTTGAAAGGACTGTTTTGGCAGTATGTAAAAGCTGCAAGGCATATAATTATAGTCTGTGCTAATAAATATATCAATATCCTAAAACACCACTTTTAGTTTTTTAAAAGTTGACTTGAAAAAGCCCAAAGTAATGTGGAGAAGTTCGAACCCTCATATATTGCTAGTGGGATTGTAAAATGGTACAGCCACTCTGGAAACCAATTTGATGGTTCCTGTATGATCCAGCAATTCCACTATTGGAGATATATATATATATATATATATATATATATATATATATATATATATATACACACACACACATATATAAATTTGAGCACATGTCTAAACAAAAATTTATACATGAGTGTTCATAGCAACACTATTCCTAATAGATGGAAACAACCTAAATGTCCATCAACTGATGAATCTGGTGAATGGATAAGAAAATGTGGTCTTATTCATACAATGGAATATTATTCAGCCATAAAAAGACTGAAGTGTTGCCATGCTACAACATGGATGACCCCTGAAATTATTATGCTAAGTACAAAATGCCAGGCCAAAAAGGTCACATATTGCAAGTTCTATTTATAAGAAATGTCCAGAATAGACAAGTCCATTGAGACAGAAAGCAGATTTGTGGTTGCCTAATGCTGGGGAAGGGAGAGAATGTGGAGTGACTACTAATGGACACAGGGTTTCTTTTGAGGGTGATGAAAATGTCCTGGAATTAATTGTGGTGATGGATCCATATCTCTGTGAATAACAACACAATTAATTGTACACTTCAAATAATAAATTGTATGATATGTGAATTATATACTAATTAAGATTTTTTTATAAAGCCCAAATTGTTATCACTCCTTAATCTAATTTGGGATTTTAGAAAGATGTTTCTTTTAGAGAATGGATGAAGCCAAACCTTTTCAGATTTTGGAGGAAATTAAGTTCATATCCTCCTTTCTGGTACCTGCCCACCTCTCAGCTTTGGACCTGAAGTCACACACCCAAGCAAGGTTCTGCTCCCCCCTTGAAATGATTTTTAAAAACAATGCTGTTTCTATACTTATTATATAAGCATAATGAAATGCTGGGCTAGGGAGGAGGAAAACATTGGAAAATGGTTTGGTTTTGTAGTGATTTCAGCAGTTAATAGCTTCAGAGTATAGAAATAGCTTGTAAACATGTGCCACTTGGACCCAGATGCCAACCATAACAGCAGGCTGAAAAAAGCAAGTATGGTTTGCAAAGCACTTTTAGCAGGTGGTTTAGGAGAAACTGGGCGGAGCCTAGGAGCCTGGGAAACCTTGGTTCCACTTCCATCTTAAACAAATCACTTGACCTCTCTGAGTCTCGGGTTCCTCACCTGTAAAATGGAATTGATTCACTTTGCTCTTTTTGTCTCACTTGTACTGTGTGAGAGTCGGATGAGAATTTGAACCTGAAAGCACCTGGGACAGAAGTGCAGGGGTGGGGGTGGGCATCCCTGTCTGCAGTGTAGGAAATGGAGCCAAAAACTGAGCTGAAAGGTAGCCATCCTTTTTTGTCCTCCCCGTCCTTTATAATAAAGCTTGGTTAGAATCCTGGAATGTTAATATTGGGAAGGAAAACTAGAGATTATAAGGTAAACCCCTTCTTGTATAGATAAGGAAATCAAGGCAGAGACTTGTCCAGAATCACAAGGAATGATGGCCAGGGAAAGCTGACACTAAAAGTTAGGTTCACTGAATCCCAAGTAGGGGTGCGATTGCAGAGGGCTAGACTGAAGGCAGACACTCAATCTAATATTCCCTCAGATCCACACTCTGAAAAGGTCTGGCAGAAGAAGCCTAATAAATCCCTGAGAAGGCTTCTCAGGTTGTCTGGTGACCCTGCCTTTCTTTAAAGAAGTGCAAGAACATTGAGGTTGCAGCCCTTCCCTGCCAAGGCTGAGGAGCCAGTCACTTCACCTCTCTGGGTTTCACTTTCTTTCAATATACAAAGAGTTTGGCCTAGAGGACCCTATGTAGCTTGCCAGCTGGCATCATCTCTGCCTTGACTTTACTCTATGGTCATCCACTATTATGACTTGCCAGTGAGAGTAGACAAACAGACTTCCTTTCAGTGGCTGCTAAAGAGATCCTAGACTGACTCCAGATTCCTAGTGGGGTTGGTTGGAGTTTGGGGTGCCCTCTTTCCACATTAAATGAAAGACTCGTGATCCCCCAGATTCTAAACAAGACAATGTGGGGAATCAGAGCCCTGGAACATTAATTAGGGCAGTACTCAAGAATTCTTCCTCAGCCTCAGAGCCCAAAGTGCTCTAAAAAAGAAAGTGGAAGAAAACAAAGCCACGGTTAGGAGAGAAATGTGGGCAGTTGTCACTGGCCATTGCAAGAAAGTGTCCCATAGGCCTGCATCCACACCCCAGCCTTGCATCTCCAACTATACTTGTGGCGGGTCCAATGAGAAAACTACCTAAGAAGGTGGGTTGGGGAAGGGAAGGATACTTAACAAGTGGTCAAAAGGAGCAGTGCGTTAAAAGAAGAACAGCCAGTTTTGTGTGTGTGTGTGTGTGTGTGTGTGTGTGTGTGTGTGTGTGTGTTTTAATGAAGACTATTACTAGCTAAGAAAATATTTGTGAAGAGTCCATGTTATGGTTGTCTTCCTTAATGCATTTCACTCTTTAGATGGATTTCAAATAAGAGGAAAAAAACCTAGTGTTGCACTTAGAGACTTCGTGCAGAATTTCATTTGATGGGAGGAAAATGTGCTTTCAGTACTTATTATGACGAATTAAAATCTCTCCATTCTTGGAAATGTTTTGCAAATACTTTAGCTATTATTTCACAAATGAAATAAAATAGTCAAAGCTACTACCATCAGCTTTGGAGAAAACAAACTAATTTTAAAGATATGTATTGCAAGATGGCAACAATGCCTCTGGTTTTCAAAAACAGTGGAAAAATTGCTGTGCATTTCAGAAATGGTTGCCAGACACTTCCCTTAGAGAACACAGTCAACTAAGTGCAAACAAGCAGGCATTAAAGATGAATGCAATTTAATAGGCAACCATTCCTCTGCATGACATGCTAAATAGGCAAGACCAATGTTGTGCAGACAGCCAGCTCAGGCTTCTAAAACAGCTGAAAAGGAAAAGTGACATGAATAGTGTTGGTAGGCTACTCTAGTTGATAGCAAGAGTGGATTTCCACAGTTCAAACTGTAGAGTCAGTTTCTATTGCAAGTCTTTTGCTGAGTTTGCCTATTTATCAAGCACAAAGCTCCATTGCTGTGATCCACCAGGAGCAAAGAATCCTGCCAAATCCCAAGTAGATCTTAGATTAAGTCATTTGACCATGGCTACTACTACTCCATCCCAAAAGCCAAAATGTTAATACTGGAGCAAATAAGACATATTGTATTGATCAAATCTGTCTCCTCTGAATCAGAACACACACACACACACACACACACACACACACACACACACACACACACACACACCATTGGCTGGATCTTAAATCTGTGGGGGTTACATGTGTAGAGTGTTAGGTGTTAGATTACCAGGAGTAGGAAGTTTCAGGAAAACAACCAGAGTCCTGCTTCAGGCTTATTTCATCCTGATCATGGGGTCCAGCTCTGTTCACCTGAGCTTAACTTTATCCACTGTATTTTTTTCTTCTGGACTGATTTCTTCAAAATCCAAATCAGTACCACCTCCACAACTTCAATAGTCTTTCTTGCTCTAATTTCTTCAGTGATAAATATTTAACTGCATTTAGGGATCAAATACAAATGTATATTTCTGGGGTTTAATGATACAAACAACTAGTGTTTGACAAGCATATTACTACAACACATCACAGACCCCCAGAGCTCCAGGCTCGTCAATAGAGTGTCATCCATTACCATTCCTCAACTGTGCACTGAGTTGATTAGGAACACAGAAACACTTCAAATAAACACTTTGCCAAGACTTTGCAGTTCACTCATCCAACCAGCCATCCATTTATTTATCCAATCAAGCAGCCTGTGCCATAGTGATTCATCCTTCCTCTTTTTGCTTACACAAAGCAAGTACGAGAGAGTTGTAGAAAAAGTATAAGAAAAGAGACATTTTAATTTTGTATTACATTGAAGTTCAAGTACAGCAAAGTTTTGTAAGCTACATAACCTTTGTGTATCCAAAGGTATTGTTTTAATAATGGTTACCTTTCAAAATGGTTAAGAAGCCTCAGATGGTTTAGGAAATTAATTTCATATTCATTAAAGAAATTGCTTTTTATGAGAAAGTATCTCTGCTGAGTTTCTGCTGGGCATTGGAAGTTGGAGGAGGTAGCCCACACAGAAAGGATCTCTGCTTTTCATAAAAATATCTTCCAAACTCTCAAAGCATTTGTCAATATACTGAGAAGTAAAAGAATAAAACAAATCCAAGGAGTGTTATTCAGTACACTGCTTACAAAATTTTGCACAGTTGTTCACTAAAATTCTCTGAAGTTGGGATCAGGAACCCTTGTTTCAAGTCCCAGTTTGGGGAGGTCACTGGCTACATGCATGTTATTTTGAGCTTTCTCATCACACTATCTTACACTATCCTGGCCACCTTTACTTGTCTGTAACGCTTGATATCAACTGAGCACTAGGCTCCAGGGTGGCCACAGCAGCTCCTTCACCTTCACACCAAACAGGTCACTGCTGGAACCCAAGGATAAGTTTTTATTTATTTTTTAGAGAGGAAGTGGAAAAGAGAGAATGAGAGAGATCAATGTGAGAGAGAAACATGGATCAATTGCCTCCCATATGCGCCCTGACCTGGAATCAAACCCACAACCTTTTGATGTACGGGATAACGCTCCAAACAACTGAGCCCCTGACCAGGGTAGAACATCTTAGTATTTCTGGCAAGCCCAGCTCACTTCTGAGTCATACTGAGATCACGGTTGACTAGAAGTCTCTAGTTTTTCGAAAGCCACGGTTCCCTCATCCTACATGTGGATAGATGGGGTTCAGAACCAAAATGTAAGATCTTCCATTTGCTCATATTATATTTTTCATATCAATTTCAAGCTTGTCAACATCTCTTTGGATCCTAATTCTATGCTACAGAAAATTCTCACCCTCTGGCACACTGTCAGGGGCAAATCTGGTAAGAGCGATTCTCTCTCTCATCTAGATCATTGAGAAAAAGCAAAGCAGCCAGGAGGGAGCCCTGGGACTTGCCTACAGAACTCCATCTCCAAAAGAGGACATTAATCCATTATCCATGGCCTTTGGATACAGTTCTTTAATTGGTTACACAATCACATAACTGGGCTGTAAATGAGGATTTCACAACAGATGCTGCTAAATGCTTTGATGCGGTCCAAAAGCACTCTCCTGCTTTTCTCTGACCTATCTGCCTAGTGAGCACTTCCAACAGAAAAGAAAGCTATTCTCACACCATGAGCTATTCCTCATGAACCCATGGTGGCTTTGACGGGTCTCTTCTCCTTCTGACACTGTTATAGACCTACTTTTTACATGCTTCTTTTTCTAAACATTCATTCACTCACTAGTTCTCTCATAGCATGTTCTACAATTTTTCCAGGGAGCCACATCAAAACCTATCCTACATAATAAAAGGGTAATATGCAAATTAACCATCACTCCACTACACACACAATTGGGCTGGCGGGAGGCGAGGGGGGCGGGACTTGGGGTGGCTGGGGTGGCTGATTGGGAGTGAATGGGCCTGTGGGGCCCAGAGCTCAGCATCTGCGCGGCAGGGGAGGAACCAGAAAAATGGATCTTTCCAGTCCCTGATGCTGACAGCCCTATTGGGTGCCGGGGTCCTCCACCTGCAGCCCCCAGTCACAGCCCATCAGCCCCAGTTGCAGACTGGAAGCTCCCTGCCAGCAGTCCAGACGGGACCAGTGTGGCGCCGGGGTGTTGGGTGTCAGCGGGCATGCTACAGACATCAAATCACTGCCACTGAGGCCACCCCCCACACACACTCGCAATTAATATGGTCCAAGGGGGTGACTCCTAAGGCAAGGCTCCCATGGCAGCTGATGCTCACCATGCCAGGTGAGGAAGCCAGACCTGAAAGCCCAAGCCCCCGAGTACCCGAACTGCAGGGCATCATGGGCCAGGGCCCTGAGGAGGCCCCAGGACAAGCATCTTCCCAGAGGCTGTGCAGAGGCAGGGGAGGAACCTCTGGCTAGAGGCCAGGGTGAGGGATGCTGGCGTCTTTGCAGGCCAAGACAGGGCTGAAGGACACCCCCCCACATACCCCCCCCCCCGTGCATGAATTTTATGCACCAGGCCTCTAGTAGCTAGATAAGATATCCAGTTTAAGGAATTATTTTCTGGAAACTTGGAAGTACATGCAAATTGGGGGGGGGTGGTGGTTATGGTTCTTTTTTGCAGTTCTGCATTATTCCGTAAAGGTACATGATAAAGTTTCACAGCCTTGTTAGCAACTACTCTCTCTCCCTTAGTGTCCTGGCCTATTGTTGACTCTGGCCATCAACCAAACAGCCCTCTCATAATCCCTTCGTCTATCATGGTCTTCAAGTCAAGCAGAACAGCATCACCCACAGGTTAAAGATCATTCTCTCCTATAAAGAAGCTTAAAGCTTTTCTCCAAAGAGCCTTCTTCTGAGGGACAAGTTTCTTCCCTAGCCAGTGACTCCAGGGGTGTGGTGTCTTTTAGCCTTCTTCTCTCTTTTGAGGGCACCCACTCCAGCTCTCCATTCCTGAATGATGCATCTTGGCTGCTTCCCTCAGATGCTTCTGCTTCTCCAGGAGGCCTGGAGTTTTTGTCTTGATGTGATGAACCTTAAACTGATTGTTTCTTACTAGTGAAATGGGGTTTCTTCCCATCTGGTCTGTCTCATGCCTCTCTTCATGTTCCTGACTTAATCTTGTCTTCAAAATACTGCTCCTGAGTAAAATGGGAAGGGGGAGCTGCGCCTCCATAACAAACTCATAAATGGTCAAGGTGGGCTTATTCTGAATTGCCCTGGGCTCACAGCCTTCCAGTGATGGCTGAGCATCATTTGCTGCATTTCCTAAACAGGAAGCATACAACGCTTACACAGAAGTGACAAATCTGAGAAATACTGTGCAAGAGAAGTCAACTGGGGACAACTGAGTAATCAGTGAAATAAAGAGACTTCTCGGATGATTTCTCAAGGTCCCTCAATTAGTAGAATAGGTGATCTGATCACCCACAATAACCGGAAGTATAGGGAACATCTCAAAAATTCCAAAGGTGGGTTTATGACACCTTATGTAGCTATGGAATGTTATGATAGGAATAAACTTAATAGTATTCAGTTTAATTAAAAACAAATTCATAAGTCTCTTTTTGAGAGAGGAAGAGAGAATGAAATTCATCTGTGAAATAAAATTACTGGGGGAAGTTGTTACAACTCCATGTAGGCTAGAAACAAAGCCCATCATTTCACATGGCATCCACTAGGTTGGGCTGGAATGGCCAACATGTTGTACAGCTGAACCCAGCCAGCGTGACTCAGTGGCTCACCATCAACCTATGAACCAGGAAGTCATGGTTCAATTCCTGGTCAGGGCACATTCCTAGGTTGCAGGCTCAATCCCCAGTGTGAGGCATGTAGGAGGCACCTAATCAATGAGATTCTCTCTCATCCGTGATGTTTCTATCCCTCTCCCTTCCTCTCTGAAATAAATAAAAATAATTTTTTTAAAAAGTATAAAAGAAAAAAAAGAGGGGGAGTGCACCCGGAGGGATGCAAGAAACAAAGACCCTCAGGATGGAACTGGAGAGGTTGATCTGCGGGAGCACTGGGTGGCGCTCTATCTGTGTGGAAGCCTGGAAGGGGAATGCTGGGGGAGGGTACAAAGCAAGGAGGGTTGGGGAGAGCTTCACATGTTGCTGCCTAGTTAATGATGAAACTGTGGAGAGAACTAAAAGCTTTCCCTCTCACACTCATGATTGTTTTGATATGTTCTGGTGTCAGGTCCAGAATTAAAGGGCCCCCATATTATTATCTGCAACTAAAAGTACCAATTTGGTATCCGAGTGCTGTTGATTTGCTGACATGTGGACTTTTTTCTTCATAATGAGTGATTGTTTCCCTCTATGAAAATCTGTATGAACACACTAACACTATTTGAGTTTTAGAACATTGTGTGGGACACTTTTAAAATCTTGGTTTTTAATACAGTTCCTAGATCATATGGTTTTAATCATAAAACTTTGATTCCCTAAATTTGACTAAAAAGAATGTCATTTGAAAAGCAAACAGGCCAGCTAAATAAAGTGGATTCAATTCACTGGCAGTCTGCTTGCTCCTCCTGTCAGTATATGCAGTTTCTGCTCCTGGGGCTCTGACAGCTTTCAACAGCTGGCTTGCTGGGACACGGGAAAGAAGAAAATGGGCCAGAGAAAGATGCCTTGGCAGCAAAGGGTCTTGTTGGGCAGGTTTATAGGGCAATCTTCAGATCAGGGCATTGTGGTATGTGGTGAGAGCATCCCAGACACATTAATAGACAGCTTCTAACCAGCCTCTGGTACAACTTGTACACTTCTCCTCTGCTCATCACAGTGGCCTTGGCTAGAGCTTGTCCGTCTGGCTGTGTTGAAGGCTAAATCCAACAGGCACTATTCATGCAAAGGCTGAAATGGCCTTGCAGCTGGCAAAATTGCTCCAAAGCCTGTGGCCACCAGCAAGACAACAATCTATCATTCTCTGCAAAACGTTGTGTCCCAGCTAATTACCCAGAGGAAGAGTAAGGGGGTGGTCAGTGCTGATAACTCTTTTGGGGGAGGGGGAACTGGTGTGATCAGAGCTGACACTTTGGAGCCTCACAATTATTCTGAGAAGCAAATGGGGCTTGGATTCTTATCTCAGAGGAGGGTGCTTTGGCTAGGAAGGGAAATGAGGTACTGGCAGTACCCAGATAGCATATGGCTACCTCAGACTTCTTTCCAGGGTGAAAATGATCATTCTCATTAGGGAAGATCTGGGACTTGATCCTGGCCTGGTTGTTGGGCCTTCCTTGAATTTGGTAGGGTCTAGACTTCAGATTCTGTGCCATCCAGAGAGGCAGTATAATAGCTGAGCAGTTAAAGCATGGACTCTGGCACACAATGGTCTGAGTTTGAATCCTAGCTCTGCCACTGGTTGGATGTGTGTCCTTGGGGAAGTCAACTTTTTGTGTGAATCTATTTCCTGATCTATAAAAAGAAACGATAATAATAGCATCCACTACATAGGGTTATGATGAAGATCAAAGGCATGATATCTGTAATGTGCTTAAAACAGAGGCTGACACATGGTAAGCCCCACTAAATGTTACCTAGTGGTACTGTCTTCCTCTAGGCCTCCATCTGGGTCCTGGTAGAGGAGCACTTGGTGCAAAATGGCTGCAGTGAAACATTGTCATGGTGCACAAAATAAAATTTACTGTTTTTCTGTCCAGTCTCTCCCCTCTAGAATGAGCCCCATGCTGAATACCAGTCTCTAGAAGAGAACCTGGCACCTGGCAGGTCCATCAGCAACAAGTGAATGAGTGAGTACAGGACTCCCTCCCTTATAGCATATGACTTTGGAAAGGTCCCAACATTAAAAAATTGCTAACATGGGTGACAGAGAGGACAGAGTGAAGAGCTGGCCTAGGAGCCAGGGGTCTGGGCTTTGAGAGGCTCTGCTTCTCCCTACTGTGGGGCCTTCGGCAGTCTCTGCCCCTTTCTGAGTTTCAGTGTCCTTTCTGGATGACAAACAATGTAAGGTGGACTCTGTTCTGCACCGTCCAGGAACTTCCTTTCCCATCAGGGCCCAGCATGCCTGTGCATGTACACACACATAGCATTGGCAAAACAAGAGGGGAAGGGACACACCCAGTTCCAACGCTTGGGCTTACCACTATCCAGTACAAGGTCAGACTCCATTTCTGACAGCAATATCCATACACCATTTCTATGTCACTTATAGGAGCCAATTTCTATGGCTTACTTTATACAATGTTCATTTTCCCTCCTTCCCATTCCTAACTGTGAAATATATATTTTAAAAAGACATTTTAGAAAACAGGTACATTTTAACAGGAAGGATTTGAAATTGCCACAGGCATAAACACATGAGTTGAGATTGATGTTTTGTGTGCTTCTGAGAGGACATATTCTGTGAAGAGGCAGCTCAGCTGGCCACTTTATCTGAAGTGCAGATCAGGCCGAAGCAGAGAAAAGGATGAACCCAGACTAGTTGAGTGCCTCACGTCATTTCAGGTTGTTCATTTTATCACTTTTGCTTCCAGAAACCAGATCCCATCTTGGCAGCCATGGTCTTCATCCCTAACTCCTTGTCATCTTTAGTTATTCACAATAGTAATAGCTAGTCCAGATGGTGAGGCTGGCATATTTACCTGCTGCCAAGCAGCCAGCCAAAGGTATTATCCAATCAAATGGGGTTTTAACAAGAGGCAAGATCAGAGACATGAACTGGTGTGTGGACCACAATGATGCTGACGACCCGGCAAGGAGGGTACCAAACTGATTGTACCCACATTTCATAAAAACCAATACCATCCAAGAGAAATAGCATTGGGTGGGGGAAATATCAGGTCGATAGCTGAGCAGGCCCCTGACATCTTAGTAGAGCTAGTCAAGACCAGAGGAAATTTTGCAGCACACTTGCCCTTTTGGAGCACACAATAGCATCCCCATAAGAGGTTGTCCAGTCCCTGCCAGGAAAAATGGATCTCCCTTCTCTGTTACATTCCACTTCTCCATAGTTGTAAGTTCTCTTGCTTAACATCCCATTGTATTTCCTTTCTCCATCATGTGTCAGCATATTTAATCAGTGGAGAGCAGCATACGCAAGCTAGCAGAGAAGCATTTGAAAAGGGCTCATGAACCAAATGCCAGTGTGTGAGTAAACCTCCATCCAGGACTGACTCCCCCACATACGCCCTACAAGTCTAGCTACTCAGCGCTTCCATTTGCAGATATAAACATCCACTTAGGAGTTCCTTCTGAAAATACCATCGAAGCTAACATTTGGACTCAAGTAACGTTAATAGGGCTGCATAATCACTAAATTCAGTTTTCTGCCATGTGCCTTTGCAATACTTGCTCAGAAAAATGTATAGGAATCTTATAGATAAAATTTGACATGGAAGTTACCAGTACATAGAAATATTTGATTTAAAATTTAAAATATTGTATTCTTCAGATAAAGAGAAGAGGGATTTCCCCCCTTATTGAAAACAGATCCTTTTGCAAAATTGCTTAAATTGAATTATCAGGAATGGAGAACATTAATCAAGAAAAACCTGTACTTTTCATGATGCAAAACTGTGTAGACGGAAGAACCAATAGACTGAAAATGACATTAACCTGGACCACAAAAATCATTTTGTTTTATCCTGTGAACCCCATTTGATGTTTCACATTTTCCTCAGACACAGTATAGGTTGCCACACCACCATTATGGCAAGAGCAGACTTCTACCCCCTCTCCCAGTGCTGTGCTAGTAAATGTTTAACAAGCAACTCTTCGGGTGGAGGAAGCTCTAATTCAAAGCTCTGTTGTAGCACTTGATGATTTCTGTTATAAGTACTCTCACTGTGGCTGATTTCAAACTACCATAATGATGTCAAACAACTCACAAAATCCCTGAAAATGTAATAATTGGCTTTCGGGAGCCAGTGTGAACCAGCTCCAGCACACTACTGCCCCCTCCCCTTTCTGTGTGTATCCTATGATAATTACTAAAGCTAATATTTATTAAGGGCTAATACAGTACCAGGATGGTTTGCAAGGATTATCTCATTTAATCCTTTTTTCAACACTAGGAGGTAGATACTATTATTATTCCCATTTGACAGAAGAGAAAACTGATGTTCAGAGAGGTTCAGCAACTCATCCAAAGTCACAGAGCTCATAAGTTGGAGAGCTAGTACTGGAATCTAAGCTCCCTGTTTGTGCTTTGTTAGTAATAAGAATGTACAGTGTAAGAAAAAGTTGTATGGTCAACAGTTTGACTTAGCTGAGAAATCGGGGGGGCGGGATCCCAACCAATTACATATGTTTCAGTTATTGCCTTAGCAGGGGGCTCTTAACCTAAGGTTCATGGGTATAATTCAGAGAAACTATAAACTCAAATGGGGGGAAAATCACATCTATATTTTCATTAATCTCTAACTGAAATTCAGCATTTCCTTCAATTATGAATGTTGGCAACAAACCACAGTAATACTTACAGAACATGTGGATTGGTCGCAAAGAGAAATCAAAGATATTTTTATTTCACATTACTGTCATAGCCAGAATATCCAAATATCACTACCTTGAAATTGCAGTAGTTCTGAGACCTACTGCTAGATCTTATTTAATGTGTTAAGAAGCACTTAAATAAACATATCACAAGTTTGTTTTGTTAATATAACTATTGTGATCTAATTTGTATCTTTTGTGATCCCATTATTTCACTTTGTGCATTTAAAACTTTATTTTTTTTGGAGAAACCAAGATGGCGGCATAGGTTAAACACCTAACCTACAGCCGGGCACAACAATTTCAAAAATACAACTAAAAGTCAAAACGGACATCATCCAGAACCACAGGAAAGCTGGCGGACTGAAATACCCACAACTAGAAGGAAAGAGAAAACCACAAGGATAATCAGAGGAGCCGTAAAAGCCTGAGGTATGGAGACACGGGTGGAGACATGAGCACACGCGCGTGCGGGGAGGACGGAGCCGGAGAGGAAGGGGCAGCTGACGGCCTGGCCGGCGTTCACTAGCAGGAAGGAGATAAAAGCTCCAGACTGCGCTGAACCCCAGCTCCGGGCGAAACCCTGGGAAGCCAGGCGCACGCTGGGGGAATGAATCTGGGCTGTGGGGTGCAGGCACAGAGGAACGGCGAAAGGCAGAGCTCCAGAGGCGCGCATGGGAAGGTGCGCAGAGGAGGGACTGTTGCCTGTGCCGCTGAATTGCCCTGGTGGGAAGGAGACAAAAGCGCCAGACTGCAATGAGCCCCAGTTCCGACTACACTGAACCCCAATTCCGGGCGAAACCCTGGGAAGCCAGGCACATGCTGGGGGAATGAATCTGGGCTGTGGGGCGGAAGCACAGAGGAGCGGCGAAACGCAGAGCTCCAGAGGCGCGCACGGGAAGGTGCGCAGAGGAGGGACGGTTTCCTGTGCTGCTGAATTCCCCTGGTGGGAAGGAGACAAAAGCGCCAGACTGCGCTGAGACCCAGTTCCAATTACACTGAAACCCAGTTCCAGGCGAGAATCTGGGAATCCAGATTCATTAGGGGAGAGACTAGACTGTTTGGCAGCGGGCAAAACTCCAGGGCGCGTTTCTCTCAGAGGTGTTTGCAAGGAGTACAGAGGGACACAGACACAGGAACCTCATAGGGCGGGGCTGACAGGAAGCCAAGGTTGTAGGCTCCACCCTGTAACTCCGCCCCATCCAAGCTGAGCACAGAGGCTTTTCCCTGCTGAGTGCCTCAGGCAGTAGCTGACCTACACTCCATTGGAGACCCAGAAACGAGGGCATCTAGTGGTCGGTGTGAGATGACACCAGATTTCAACCACTCACATAAGGGATACATTCAAGAGGCAGACTCAGTGAGCGCCAAAGCATTGCTGCACCAAGACCCGGCCCATAAACATGTCTCCTGCAAAACAACTCTTCTTTTATAGACAAAGAGGGTCCTCATGGCCAATTGGCCTGGAGGACAATTCCTCCCAGCAACACCAACAACAATCAAGACTTAACTATATAAAGGAGGACCAAGATGGAGGCATAGGGCAGAAGCCTGATTGTTGCCTACCACAACAATTTTGAGACTATGACGGGAGAGCAGAGCAGACACCATCCAGAACCACCGGAGGGCTGGCTGAGCAGATGCTCTACAACTAGAATAAAAGAGAGGGGTACGCGGGATGATGCTGATGCTGGTGACCCAAAGACCACACTTTAAGAACTATGGCTCAGGCGACACAATGGCAGCCTGGAACGTGCTCGGCGCAGTTCCCCCGGCAGTCTCCAGCTGAGGGGACAGCTCCACTCGCTGCCAAGCACGGACAGACGAGTCCCTGGGAGACATGGGGTGGGAGACTCCGTGCTTGCTGACCTCCGAGTCCTTCAAGAATCTCAACGCCCCGGAAGCAGCCAGGTGCGCATGCTTGGCGACCGTCCACCGCTGCAGACCCAAGGGCTGACGCAGCGACACCGGACCAGCCCGCCGCTGTGCACCGGGCACACTGGAGCTTCGCCGAGCCCGCCGCCCAACGAGTTCTGTGGCAGCCGCCCTGGAGCTCTGAGAAAATGGCCAAAGGAATTGCTGAGAGGGAATTGACCAACAGGAATTGGGATCAAGAAGACTAAACCCCGCTGGGACCCGGGTCCGAGCGAGGCTGTGAGCCTCTGGGCTCGGGTGTGGTCACACACCCTTGGGTCTAGGTGAGGCCTCACACCCCTGGGTCTGGGTGAGGCCATGCACCCCTGGGTCCGGGTGAAGCTGAATCCTGGGTCTAGGTGAGGCCGTGGGCCCCTGGATCCGGGTAAGGCTGGGTCCCAGGTCCGGGTGAGGCCGTGCGTCCCTGGATCCGGTTGAGGCCACGCGACCCTGGGTCCGGGTGAGGCCACATGCCCCTGTGTCTAGGTGAAGCTAGATCCCGGGTCCGGGTGAGGCCGTGTGCCCCTGGATCCGGGTGAGGCTGGGTCCCGGGCCCGGGTGAGGCCATGTGCCCCTGGGTCCGGGTGAGGCCACGCGCCCCTGGGTCTGGGAGAGGCCATGTGCCCCTGGGTCTGGGTGAAGCTGGATCCCGGGTCCAGGTGAGGCCGTGTGCCCCTGGATCCGGGTGAGGCCTCGCGCACCTAGGTCCGGGTGAGGCCACGCGCCCCTGGGTCCGGGGGAGGCCACGGGTCCCTGGGTCTGGGTGAAACTGGATCCCGGGTCCGGGTGTGGCTGTGTGCCCCTGGATCCGGGTGAGGCTGGGTCCCGGGCCCGGGTGAGGCCACGTGCCCCTGGGTCTGGGTGAGGCCGTGTGCCCCTGGATCCAGGTGAGGCCACACGCCCCTGGGTCCGGGTGAGACCACGCGCCTCTGGGTCCGGGTGAAGCCGGATCCCGGGTCCGGGTGAGGCTGTGTGCCCCTGGATCCGGGTGAGGCTGGGTCCCTGGGCCAGGTAAGGCCACGTGCCCCTGGGTCCAGGTGAGGCCGTGTGCCCCTGGATCCGGGTGAGGCCACATGCCCCTGGGTCCGGGTGAGGCCACGCTCCTCTGGGTCCAGGTGAAGCCGGATCCTGGGTCCAGGTGAGGCCATGTGCCCCTGGATCTGGGTGAGGCTGGGTCCCGGGCCCAGGTGAGGCCGTGCACCCCTGGGTCTGGGAGAGGCCACTCGCCCCTTGGTCTGGGTGAGGCCATGTGCCCATGGGTCCAGGTGAAGCTGAATCCTGGGTCCGGGCGAGGCCCTGTGCCCCTGGATTTGGGTGAGGCTGAGTCCCGGGTCCTGGTGAGGCCGTGCGCCCCTGGGTCCAGGTGAGGCCACGCGCCCCTGGGTCCGGGTGAAGCTAGATCCTGGGTCTGTTTGAGGCCGTGTGCCCCTGGATCTGGGTGAGGCTGGGTCCTGGGTCCGGGTGAGGCCGCGTGCACCTAGGTCCGGGTGAGGCCACGCGCCCCTGGGTCTGGGAGAGGCCATGCGCCCCTGGGTCCGGGTGAGGCCTCACGTCCCTGGGTACAGGTGAAGCCAGATCCTGGGTCCGGGTGAGGCCGTGTGCCCCTGGATCTGGGTGAGGCTGGGTCCCGGGTCCGGGTGAGGCCACGCACCCCCTGGGTCTGGGTGAGGCCACGTGCCCCTGAGTCTGGGTGAAGCCGTGCCCCTGGGTCCGGCCGAGACCAAACCAGAGGGAGTCGGACCTCCGTTACCACCATTTGTCCACCATCCAGAGATGAGGGGTCAGTGCTGACATGTACACATAAGGAACTGGTGGACATTGAAATTGGGTCTCAAAAGAACTGTTGGTCCAGAAAGAAACTCACTACAGACTGATTCATTTGCCTGTCAGCATAACTATTATTGCTCGTCTCACATTCAGTTCTTATAAGTATATCTCTAGTGACACATGATCTCGCTCATCTAGGGAAAATGATGAACAACATAGACTGATGAACAAGAACAGAACCAGAAACAAGAAGGCATCGATTGGACTATCGGGACTCAGAGGGAGGATAGGGGAGGGTGGGGGGATGGGGGAGAGATCAACCAAAGGACTTGTGTGCATGCATATGAGCCTAACCAATGGTTAAGTTCAACAGGGGGTTGGGGCATCCGTGGGGAGGGGTGTGGGATGGGAATGGGGGGATGAGGACAAATATGTGACACCTTAATCAATAAAGAAATTTAAAAAAAATAAAACTTTATTTAAAAAAAAAAAAGGCCCCTGAGCTTCACCAGAAAGCCAAGGGCACTCATAGCACAGAAAGGGTTAAGAATCCTGGCCTTAGTTTCACAAGCACCCAGTACTGATCTTCTTCCCTTCCAGAAGGTTTGAGAACCAGCTGGCTCCAGAGAGGCCAGAAAACACCCATCATAAGTACTATAAGGACCATATTCTGCCTGTGTCCAGGTATAATGAGCCTTCTGATGACTGGTTAAAGAGGTTCTCCTGGGAGCTCCATGTCTGGTTTCCAGACACAGGCATGCTTGTTTATTTGGGATGGCTATGGTTCGTAATTGTCACCGGCACTCCAACATTTTTCCCTGGTGAGACAGCTTGGGATCATGAGTCAAATCTTCCTTGGAAATGGCTGAGAAGCAGCTTTCAGAGATGAAAATGAAAATGAAGTGGGGAGAGCAACTGATGGAGGGGAGGGGAGAGCTGAGTCAGACCCCCAATTCCTGTTCTAGGCTATCTTAGAAGCCCTGCTCTATGGAAAATAAGTTCTGTCCTTCCCTCTCAGCTGGAATCACTACAGAAAGGCTCTGCTTCTATGCTTGTGTCTCCCTTTGTGGGGCCTCAAAGCTAGTCAATGTCTGTCACATAGAAATTCTAGAAAAAAGTGTGTTACTATATTGATGGAAAAAAACTAACAGGGTGAGTCTTCCGGGGAACATGGGACTCACCTTCTCTTGGCTTCAGCATCAAGAGATGCCACAGGCACCCAGAGGATCCCAAGGCATGAGGGAAGTAATGCTGCAGTTTGGGATTGGTGTAGTTCAGTATGGGTGACACTTGTTTTTGGTCATTTCTAGCCAGGTTCTGAGAGATGATGGAGGTCCGAGCAGCATGCCTTCCCTTTCTGACTTGCATGTTTGAATTGCATCTTGCTGGGAAAGGAGATCCTTGCACAAATTCTTTTTTTTTCTTAACAGTGCTGCCACTCCCTGGCTATGTGACAGGGAACAAAGACTTTACCCTTTCTGAGCCTAAGTGTCCTCATTTGTATAATGGAAGCAATAAAAATAGAATCTACCCATCAGGTGCTGCAAGGGTTAAAAAGAGCCACCAAGTGTAAAGTCCTGAGGACTATGTCTGATCCAGAGGGAGCACTGGTAAGGATCAACTGTTGTCACTGCTCTTCTTAATATGAGGAAAAAAGCATCCAGCACACATTTTTGGCTAAGAGGGCAGACCTTTCTCTTCTTCCTCATCTCATCACCTTAAATCCAAGGATGTCCTGAGGGAGACTGTATTTCACCAGGGCAGGAAAGACTCCATTAAGTGCAGCTAGCATAAATTTCTGAGATGCAGCCCTAACCAGTTTGGCTCAGTGGATAGAGCGTTGGCCTGCGGACTCAAGGGTCCCAGGTTCAATTCCGGTCAAGGGCATATACCTTGGTTGCGGGCACATCCCCAGTAGTGGGTGTGCAGTAGGCAGCTGATCGATGTTTCTCTCTCATTGATGTTTCTAACTCTCTATCCCTCTTTCTTCCTCTCTGTAAAAAATCAATAAAATATATTTTAAAAAATTTCTGAGATGCAGAGAAGAGCGGTATGATATAAGATGTCTGCAACAAACTCCCTTTGGAACTCAAGGACTAGAGTGATGCCTTGGAGCTGGGCTCAAGTTCTCATCCTTGGACCACCTAGTCTTAGATACATCCTGTACTTGGGAAAACTAAGGCCTAAGGAGGGGAGCAACCCAACAGATCTGGAAGAGCCGGCCCTTAGTACAGAAGTCTCCTACCTCCAGTTTCCTGAGAGCCACAGAGGCACAAAGCCTCTGTCTGGCAGGAGACTTCTCTGATAAGGCATGGTATCACCCAAGCCTCCTCCCCACCTTGACTCTTTTAAATCAGCCTTTAAAGAGATAGTAGGAAAGAGAAGAAGGGCTGTACAATACAACGAGCATTTGAAAGTGGAAAACAGGTAACATCACAACTGCCCTCTTTTTCTGACATTTTCCAAGGTGTAGGCTACATGTATGCTGCCTCATTGCAATGGGTTTCCAGACTCAGGAAATAACATGGTTGCACAGGACCACTCCAGGGTCTAGAAGTGGGTGCCCAGAAAATCTGCTCGTTCATTCTTCAAAAAGTTTCAATTTCTCTAGCAAGCAACCAGGAGAAAGGCTCTGAACTTTTGGCTGTCCTCTCCCTTCCTCAGCCACCTGCAGTTCCCAGTCTTCCCTTCAAATGGACCAACTAGACTCCTGCTGATGTTTTCTTATTTCCAAAACTCTGTCCTCCACATCGTTTCCCCTTCACCACTTGCCCCTCCTTCCAATCTTGTTTCATAATATAGAACAAAGGTTATTTCTGGATTCAGCCCAATGTCTAATTTGTTGCAGAACATGTGTGAAAAACCATGAATATCTGCCATCCCCATAGAAAGCTATGGATTTTTTAAAAATCACACCAGAATGAAATGTAATATTATACAACTTATTTGAAAAAAAAAACAAAAAACAGTTCAGGAATTTCTTAAAAAGCTAAACATACACTTTACGACCCAAGTATTCTACTGCTGGTCATTAATTAAACTAAAAGAGTATGTCCACAAAACACTTGTCACTTATGTTGACAGCAGCTGTATTTATATTCACCAAAAAACTTGAAACAACCCAAATGCCCATCAACAGGTGAATGGATAAACAAGTTGTGGCATAATCCATAGAATAGAATAATTCTCAGCAACAAAAAGAAATGAACAATTGGTACACACAACATGACTGAATCTCAGTCATTATGCTACTGGTAAATGAAAGAAGTCAGACCAAAAAGAGAGAGATCCTATTCTATGATTCCATTTATACAAAACTAGAAAATGTGAAGTACTCAGGATTAGGAGAAGACAGATTAGTGGTTGCCTGGGGTAGTGGAGAGGGGCAAGAGGGAAGGATTACCAAAGGGCAGAAGAAAATTTTTGGAGGTGATGGGTATATTCATTACCTTGACTGTGGTGATGGTGTAGACATGTGTCAAAACTGATCAAATTATACTTGAAATGTGTGCAGTTTATTCTATGTCAATTATTCATCAACTAGAGGCCCAGTGCATGGATTCATGCACTGGTGGGGGTTGTGGCCTGTGGGGATCAGCCCGCTGTGGGAGCAGCTGCTCATCCCTGTCAGCTGAGCAAGTGCTCCCACTGTGGGAGTGCACTGACCACCAGGGGGCAGCTCCTGAGTTGAGTGTCTGTCCCGGTGGTCAGTGCACATCATAGCGACTGGTCTACCAGTCATTCTGGTCATTCCACCATTTGGTCACTTATTTATATACTAGAAGCCCGGTGCACGAAATTCGTGCACGGCGGGGGGTTGTCCCTCAGCCCAGCCTGTACCCTCTCCAATCTGGGACTCCTGGAGGGATGTCTGACTGCCCGTTTAGGCCCGATCCCACCAGACATCCCTCTCACAATCCAGGACTGCTGGCTCCCAACTGCTTGCCTGCCTGCCTTCCTGATTGCCCCTAACCGCTTCTGCCTGCCAGCCTGATCACCCCCTAACCACTCCGCTGCCAGCTTGGTTGATGCTTAACTGCTCCCCTGTCAGCCTGTTTGCCCCCAACTTCCCTCCTCTGCCGGCCTGGTCACCCCTAACTGCCCTCTCCTGCAGGGTTGATCACCTCCAACTGCCCTCCCTTGCAAGCCTGGTCCCTCTCAACTGCCCTCCCTTGTAGGCTGGGTGCCTCCCAACTGCCCTCTCCTGCTGGCCATCTTGTGGTGGCCATCTTGTGTCCACATGGGGGCAGGATCTTTGACCACATGGGGGCAGCTATATTGTGTGTTGCAGTGATGACCAATCTGTATATTACTCTTTTATTAGATAGGATAGAGGCCTGGTGCATGGGTGGGGGCCAGCTGGTTTGCCCTGAAGGGTGTCCCGGATCAGGGTGGGGTTCCCTTGGGGCGTGGAGCGGCCTGAGTGAGGAGCCTGTGGTGGTTTGCAGGCCGGCCACGCCCCCTGGCAACCCAAGGGGAGGCCCTGGTATCTGGAATTTATTTTCCTTCTACAATTGAAACTTTGTTGCCTTAAGCAGGTGAGCCTGGCCAGGGTGTGCGGAAAGCTTTGCTTCCCCTGTTGCCGCCGGCAACCCTGGCCTGCTCTCGCAAGCTCCATTCTGCCGCCATTTGTTTGAATTTGTTTACCTTCTATAATTGAAACTTTGTAGCTTGAGTGGAGGCTTAGGCCTGCAACGGCTATGGAAAGCTTGGCTTGCTCTGTTACCTGGGAAACCTTGCTCACTGTGGCTGTAGCCATCTTGGATTGGGGTTAATTTGCATACTCGCCCTGATTGGCTGGTGGGCGTGGCTTATGTAGCGGAGTGATGGTTAATTTGCATATTACCGTTTTATTAGAGAGGATATAGATAAGGCATTGAAACAATACCTGAACGAGAACCTTTCCAGTTTTGGGTGATATCTCTGAGCCTCAGAGTATGGGAATATGGGCATTTTAGACATTTCATGGGATGTATCAATCACTCTGCTCATCATTCAGATGGGCCTGTGCTTTCTCAGCTTTCTGGATGAGATTCTCTAGTTTATTTTCACTGGAATTTTCTGGAGGGTTCCCAGGAAGCCAAAGCCTGGAAAGAAGATGCTTGTGAAGGAAATTACTCTTTAAACTCACAACCATTTGGAGAAATCCTTTCACAGCAATTAAGTCAATGCAGTGGGCCTTTCCTCCTTACACTTTGATTTTACCTCTTTCTACCACAGGGTGCAGTTGATCCACCCAGAAGTCAGATGGGAACATGTAATGTCCTGCCATGTAGGCAGCCTAGGGTGGCTCTCAGGATGGCTGGGCTACACTGCTCTTCATTCCATGTCACAAATTGGAACAAATGTCTACTCACTAGGGCCCTCTGTGCTGCCTGCTATTTAGCTGAAGGTGGTGAGACTGCCCTGCCCTCCTCAGGACCACATATAGAATTACTGATCTTGAAATGCTCAGAAACCAAGTAAGAAAATATGCTTTGTAGCCTCCAATGACTTTGTTTATTGAGGTAAGTGTCTCATAACATGAAGTTAGCTATTTTAAGGGTATAATTCAGTGACATTTAGTACATTCACAATGCTGTACAACCATAGGCTCTATCTAGTTCCAAAATATTTTCATCACCCCAAAAGGAAACTTTGGACCCATTAGCAGTCACTCCCCATCTCCCACTCCCCATTTCAGACCCCGGCAACTATGAAGCTATTTCCTGTTGCTATGAATTTGTCTTCTTGAGCCATCTACACTAATAAAAGAGTAAGATGCAAATTAACTGTACCTTCGTGACACCCATCAGCCAATCAGGAGTGAGTATGCAAATTAACCCAACAGATATGGTGGGTTAATTTGCATACACAGGTGCCGAGTGGCTGGGGGCATTCTGCATCGCCCCAGCCACTCTAGGTCTCTGGGCAGTGTGGGAAGGCGGAAAGGCGGCTCCGGCCAGAGCAAAGGCGATGCCGGCAGCCAGGGGAAGGAAGGCCCATTCTTGCACAAATCTTCATGCATCAGGGCTCTAGTTTCATATAAATGGGATTATACAATATATGGTCATTTGTGTCTGGCTTCTTTTCCTTAGTATGTTCTGGAAGTTCACCAATGTTGTAGCATATACTAGGACTTTGTTCCTTTTCATGGCTGAATAATATGCCAGTGTATGGGCAGCAATGACTTTTAATATTTTTGCTCTTTCTCTACTTTTGAAATCAAAATCTGCTAGAACATGTACTAGTCAATATCTGTATAATTGTCATAAATAAGAAATGAGATGAGTGGTGATGAGGTAGAGCAGGAAGAACACCCCCTGGAAGGTCTGAGTTTTAACCTCCCCAGGGATATTTCCATTTATTACCAGGCGATAACCACCTAAGTCACAGGGCAGAGTGAATTTGTATATCTCTTAGGAGACAATATTTCTCTGTCAATAACATGTGACAACATCTGAGAAACACCCAGTTTTGTTTTTTTTTTCTAATATGCCTCCCTTTAAAAAAGCAATGGGGCAAGCTGGGTCCAAAATACAAAATGATATCGTCCCAACCCACCAACACAGCCACTGCCAGATTTTTACACCACGAATGTCCCCTTATTACTCCCTCAATAGTCCCTGAGAGCCTGTTCAATTGTTCTTTCAGTTTTCTGTGGCTGCCATAAAAAATTAGCACAAACTGGCTGTCTTAAAACAAAAGAAATTTATTGTCTAACAATTTTGGAAGGTGGAAGTCTGAAATCCAGATATTGGCAGGGTTAGTTCCTTCTGGAGGTCTGCTGGAGATCCTTTTCCACACCTCTCTGATTCTGATGCTATAGGCGATCATTTGCATTCCTTGGCTTGTACTGGCAGATACATCATTCCATCTCTGTCTCTCTGTTCACATAGCCTTCTCCTTTTGTGTCTCTATTCCAACTTTCCCTCTTCTTATAAGGACATCAGTCATATTATATTAGAGCCCACCTTAATAACCTTACCTTAACTTGATATCATTTGTAAATATCCTAATTCCCAGTATGGTCACATTCATAGGTTGTGGGGTTAGGATTTCAACATATATATATATATATATTATTTTTTTTTTGCAGGGGCGGGGGGGACACAATTCAATTTAAAATACCATTCAAGTCTCTGAGTTGAATACCTTATACAGTTGTTAATAACAGTATTTCTGTCACAGATTCTAACCCACATCTCCGTATGGGTAAAACATCAGTCAAACCTGTCTTCGGAGTAATAGCCATCTGTTGATTCTCCCTCTCAACCATCTGTCAAGTCTATGTCCTTCCACTGCCCTGGTTCATCCTCATCTTTCCCCTGGACTCCTGCCACAGCCTCCTCCCAGGGGACCACCCCTGTCTCTAGTCTCTGCTTTTCAAATTATCCTCTATACTACAGCCAGAGTGATCTTTCCAAAACACTGATCTTACCATCTTCCCTGATCAAAAATATTGGTGCCACACTCCCTACAGGAAAAGTTCCAGAGCATGGCCTCTAGGATCCCCCACATTTGGCAATCCTTCTCTGTCCTGCTTTTAACCATCTGGACTCCCTACTGCTCTCAAACTCACCACCTCAGGGTCTAAGCAAAGGTCTAGCTTCTTGGCTTCTGCTTTGCATAGCCTTTTCTTCACTGCAAGTGACCTCTGAGCAATAAGTCCTTTTTTTCCCCCTGAACCTGAAGATCACTTGGTTTGGAACCATCTACCCCAATGAGAGTTTACTATGGGCTAGGCATTGAGTGTGGAGCTGAGTGATAGAAGTTGCTCTATGACACATCAGATAGCACTGGATACCACTTCAGATAGCACTGGATACCACTTAGAAGGACTTTGAGGGTCATAAAGCCTAATCTGATGGCAAGGTCCTACAAGGCAGGAAGCACACTTCACCAGAATTTCATACTAAGTATTTAGCAGAGTACCTGGCACAGAGCAGGTGCTCAGGAAATGTTTGTGGAATGAACTATGACTTAGGAGACTGAAGAAAACTTTCCAGGAGAAATGCCCTATGGGGGTTCATGGAGGAGGCAGCATTCTAGAGTGCTTTGTATTCATCTTCACTGATGTTATATTTATTCATCAGCCTGGTGTTATGATCACTGACTTTAAGATGCTGTTGCTGCCAGTTCTCTTTAATTCCTCTGATAGAGCATTAAAGAAGAACTATCCACAACTAATATTGATACAGGCCTTTGGAAAGCTAGTGAATTCTTGTTCTTTCTTCCTCCTCATCATTCTCCTTCTCTCCCTCCTTCTACTTCCTCTCCCTACTCCTACCCAGAGTAGCTGGAGATGATGTGAGAGAGGAAGACTGGAGTCAGCTAAAAAAATGCCCTGGATGTTAGACAAAGAAGTTTGGCCTTCAGTCTGTGTGTACTGAAACCTGGTAGAGCCATGGTCAGAACTGTGCTGTAGAAGAAATTCATTAGAATTCCAAAGACACATGGGAAAGAACCATTGTAAGCTGAAGAAGCAGTCCAGGAAAGGGTCATGAGTTAACTATTCACGGTGGATGCTGAAAAAGCACAGGGTGATGATTTTAGAAAGGAGATAATAAAATTATATATCCAGAATTAAAATCGATTGTCACATAAGAAAGTAAGTTTCCTATCCCCTGGACATATATGTTCAAGCACATGCAAGGAAACCACATAACGGAGGCATTAAATAGAGAATTTAGGCATCAGAAGTGTTGGTAGGCTAGATGACTCTATAATTCCATCTAACATGGATATTTCATGATCATGCCTTCTAAAATGCTAGAGAATCAAGACTGAATGACCAATTAGCTGGTGAATGAGTGTAAACAAATGTTAGAAGTAACTCCACAGTTTCTGGTGAGTGTTGCTATTATTGGAGTGAGAGTTGAGATGAGCATGGAAGAGAAATTGATCCTTCCATACACTGTACTGAAGGTGTGAGAGGGCTAACCAGGTAAGCAGGTAGGATAAATTGTTACAAATCTGGGTCTGGAGCTCAAGTAACAGGGATGGAGATACAGATATGAGAGTCATTGTTTCTTTGTTCTTTTAATATATTTTATTGCTTTTTTACAGAGAGGAAGGGAGAAGGATAGAGAGTTGTGAACATCAATGAGAGAGAAACATTGACCAGCTGCCTCCTGCACACCTCCTACTGGGGAAGTACCCGCAACCCAGGTACATAACCTTGACCGGAATCGAACCTGGGACCCTTCAGTCTGCAGGCTGACGCTCTATCCACTGAGCAAAACCGGTTAGGGCAGAGAGTCATTGGTTTATTTTATGTACTCAAACAACCAGAGAGGGGACACACACAATGGGAAAAAACTCATACTTACAAAAACAAGAAGTAAAATAACATCCTTATGAAGAAACAGAATAAGCATGTATAAAACTTCCATGAAGGAAATGCTGAAACATTCCAGAAAGACATGAAAGTAGACCTGAGCAAATGAAAAGACACTCTTTGCTCTTGAACAGAATGACTCAGCATCATAAAGGTGTCAGTTCTTTCTAACTTAATTTATAAATATCAAATGCAATCCTAATTTAACATGCCAACAAGCTTTTTAATGCTGCTAGGCAAGTTGATATTCAATTTTATATGGAAATATAAGCACACAAGAATAGCCAGGAAAACATAGGACACTTCTGGTTCTGATTAAGATGGATAACAGTCTCATTCCTCCAAAGTCCTCCCTCTTACAATTAAAAACACCTACATATTGCCCAACAATGTGAATACACTTAGCAATACTGACTGTACACTTACAAATGGTTAAGATGATAAATTCCAGATTATATGCATTTTACCACAATTAGAAACTTTTTGAAAAGCAAACTTCAGAAACAAACAAAACCTGGACATCATACAACAAACAAGCATAGAAAGACTCTAGAAGGCATAGAGAAAAAGTAGTCAACCTAGGGACCTACTGACTTGAGGAATAGCATAGCAGTGAGTTCCCTGCGTTTCCTTTTTGACTCCTATATATTCTAGAGAGCATGCTGCAGAAGTCTCCAACCTGGATCTGCCAACAAGTACAATAAATAATAATAATAATAATAATAATAATAATAATAGTAAAGCTTCAATGAAAGCCTTTTCCAACTTGTCAAAAGTAGACTAAATGAAAGAAAACTTTCTTGAAAATACCCACCCTACTCCAGCAAACACCAACAGAAAAGCCATCCTCATTTTGTGTTTTCAGCCAGGGAAAGTGGAAAGATGATATTCCAACTCCCATTCCCCACCCCCAGGCCCATGTAAGCAGATGGTTATGCTCTGATTCCTCTGCCCAGAGGTGCCAAAGGTCTAAGCATGTTCCCACTCTCCTACCAGGATAATGTCAACTCAACAAGCAATCACAGATATTCTTGAAACAAATGAACAAAATAGAAAATCTCAGCAAAGAAAAAGAAGCTGTAAAAAATGGAAATTATAGAACTGAAGAATACAATAACAAAAATAAAATACCTCACCGAATGGCTAATTAGTAGAGTGGAGATAAGAAAGATAGGATTAATGAACTTGAGGGCATATCAATATATTTCAGGCAATCTGAACAACAGAGAGAAAATAAACTAAAAAAGAATGAGGAGGGGGAGAAGATTAAGGTGCAGGCCTTCAGGCACCTGTGGGACAACAACAAAAGAGCCAACATTTATATCATTGGAGGCCCAGAAGAAGAGGAAAGAGATTGAAAAATTAGTCAAAGAAATAATGACTGAAATTTTTCAAAATTTGGCAAAATCATAAACCTACAGACTGAAGAATCTAAGATAATACCAAACATGAAACAGCCAAAGAAATCCATGCCAAGACATTTCATAATTAAACTTCTAATAATTAAAAGTAAAAAAAAAATCTTAAGAACAATCAGATAATAATGACACATTACTTATAGAGAACTATCACTTCAAATGACAGATTTCTTTTCAGGAACCATGGAATTGCTCCTGCAGAAGGAAGTGGCATAACATTTTTCAAGTGCTGAAAGAAAGAACTGTCAACTCCAAATTATATATCTGGCCAAAAAAAAAAAAAATCTTCAAAAATGAAGGGGAAATCAAATCTTCACATTCTCATCTGAAGGAAAACTAAGACATGTTATTGCTAATGATCCCACCATAAAATAGCTGGCTACAGGAAATTCTCTAAGCAGAAAGGGAATAACAGAAAAAGACTAGAAACTTCATAAAGGAATGAAGAAATTCAGAATGGGTGAAAATAGTGTAAGTATAATAAACATTTCTCTTTGGGAGTTTCTTAAATCACATTTGATGAGTGATGTAAAAATTATAACATCATCTCCTCTAATACTCAATATGTATAGAAGAATGGTTAAGATAATTATATTTTTAAAATGGGGAAGGTAAAGAAATCTAAACAGAAGATTTCTATACTTCACTCAAAGTGATAAAATGTAGACTGTAGACTATGATAAATTACTTGTGTTACTCTTATTAGAATAACACTCACAGGTAGAAAACTATACAAGGTGATGCCTGATTGGCATGGCTCAGTGGTTGAGCATCGGCCTATGAACCAGGGGGTCACAGTTCTATTCCCGGTTGGAGCACATGCCTGGGTTGTGGGCTTGATCCCAGTGTGGGGTGCGCAGGAGGCAGCTTATCAATGATTCTCTATTATCATTGATGCTTTTCTCTCTCTCTCCCTCTCCCTTCCTCTTTGAAACAATATATATATATATACAAGAGATCAACCAAAGACCTTATATGCATATATGTATAACTCATGAATACAGACAATAGGGTGGTGAAGGCCTGGGATGGTGGTGGGGGGGTGGCTAGAAGAGGAAAGAGGTCAATGGGGGGAAAAAGGGGATATATGTAATACTTTCAACAAATAAAGATTTTAAAAAATAACAACCTGGAAATTAACCAAAAAATAAAAAATAAAAAGCGCTATGTATAAATCAAAATAAAATCCTAAACCATGTCTATGTAACCCACAGGAATGCAAGGAAAGAGAAACATAGGAACAAAAACCAGAGGAAGCAAACAGAAAACAAATAATAAAATAACACACTTAAGCTGGAACATATCAATAATTACTTTACATTTATATGGTATAAACATGCCAATTAAAAGACAGAGGTGGGTAGAGTAGATTTTTTAAAAATTACTCAACTATATTCTATCTAATAAGATACTCCAAATACAACAGCATAGGTAGGCTGAAAGTAAAGGATGGAAAGATATACAATGCAAACATGAATTTTTAATAAGCAATAATGGCTACATTAATATCAGAAAAAGAATTTAAAACAAAGCAAATTATTAAAAACAGAAAGACATTACATAATGATAAAATAATCCACTAGTGAGGCATAATGATCCTGAGTATGTATTCACTAAACAACACTCTCTCAAGACACATGAAGCAAAAACTGAGAGAGCTAAAAGACATGGACAAATGCACACTATAGTTGGAGACTTCAACACCCCACACTCAGCAATAGATACAACCACTAGTCAGAATCAACAAAGATGAAGAACTCAACAATACTTCATCAACTAACAGACTCTAGATAACACTCCATTCAACAATAGCAGGTTACACATTCATTTCAAGGGCCCATAGAACATATTCCAAGGTAGACTATATCCTGAGCCCTAAAACACACCTCAACAAAATTAAAAGAATTGAAATCACAGAGTATGTTCTTTAATCACAATGGAATCAAACTATAAATCAATAACAAAAAGAAATCAGGAAAATCTCCAAACACTTAGAAATTAATGCAAATAATCCTCGGGTCAAAGAGAAAGTCTCAAAGGAAATATAAAAATTTATTGAAAGTAATGAAAATGAAAACACAACTTATAAAAATATGTACGACACAGTTAAAGCAGTGCTGAGAAGGAAATGTATAACACTAAATGCATACCTTTGAAAAGAGGAAAGGTCTCAAATTAGTATCTAAGCTAAATCAATAATCAAAGCTTATACTTCAAGAACCTAGGGAAAGAAGTACAAAATAAACCCAGAGCAGCAGAAGGTAAACAATAATAAAGATAAGATAAGAAATCAATGAGATTAAAAACAGAAAAATAGAGAACAATCAGTGAAACAAAAATCTGGTTCTTTGAAAAGATCTGTAAAATTGACCTCTAGCAAGATACGGTAGACAAGTAATAAAGACACAAATTACCAATATCAGAAATGAACCAGGGGCTATTATTTACACTCTTGACAGACATCAAAAGGACAGTAAGGGAATATTATGACTACCCTGGCCAGTGTGGCTCAATTGGTTGAGCATTGCCTCGCTTTGATTCCTGGTCAGGGCACATGCCCAGGTTGCAAGTTTGATCCCCATTGGGGTGCATGTGGGTGGCAACCAATTAATGTTTCTCTCTCTCTTTCTCTCTCTCTCTCTCTCTCTCTGTCTCTCCTTTCTTCTCTCTCTAATAATCAATAAAGACATATTTAAAAAAAACTCTACATGCATAAATTTGACAAGTTAGATGAAATGAACCAATTCCTTGCAAAGTACAAACTACCAAAATAGATTTTAATAGCCCTATCACTATTAAGAAATTTGAACTCATAATATTGAAACCCAGATGGTTCCATTGGCAAATTTTGCCCAACATTAAAGACGAATTAATACAAATTCTACACATTCTCTTTCAGAAAATAAAGAGGAGGAAACACTTCCCTATTCATTTTATGAGGTTAGTTTTTTCCTGATATAAAAACCAGACAAAGACAGTACAAAAAGAAAACTAAAGAGCAAAACCAGTCATGAATAAAGATGGGGAAATACTCACCAAACTATTAGCAAACTATCAAGGGTGCTAAGACAAAAAGAATGGTCTTTTCTACAAATGGTGCTGTGGCAACTGGATATTCACATGCAAAAATAAATAAATAAATAAATAAATAAATAAAAAATAAATAAATAAAAATGATGTTTGATCTCTTTTTAACTATACACAAAAATTAATTCAAAATGGAAGATAGACTTAAATGTAAGAATTAAAATTACATTTATGGAAGCAACATAGCAGTAAAGCTTTGTGACTTTGATTTAAGTGAAAATGTCTTGGATATGGCATAAAAAATAACTGATAAAAGAAAAACGAGATAAAATTAACCATCAAAATTAAAATTTGTGTGCTACAAATGATACCATCAAGAAAGTAGAAAATTACCCAGATAATGAGAGAAAATATTTGCAATTCATATCTGATAAGGGTTTAGTGTCCAGAATATATAAAGAACCTTCACAACTTAACAGTAGGACAAATAACCCAATTTAAAAATGGGCAAAGGATATGAGTAAACATTTCACCAAAGAAAATATATGAATGGCCAATAAACATATGAAAAGATGCTCAACTTCAGTGGCTATAATAAAAAAAAAAAAAAAGACAGAAAATTACAAGTGTTGGCCTGAATGTGGAGAAATTCGAACCATTATATATTGTTAGTGTGACTCTAAAATGGTACAGTTATTTTGTAAAACATTTTGGTAGTTCTTCAAAATGTTAAAAATAGAGTTACTATATGACCCAGAAATTCCTCTTCTAGGTATATACCTGAGAGAAATAAAAGCTGTATCTAAACAAAATATACACTAATGTTCATAGCAGTGTTATTCATAATAGTAAAAAAGTAGTTGCAACCACCTGGCCGGGCATGGTCCAGTAGTTGAGTGTTGACCTGTGAACCAAGAGGTCATGGTTCGATTCCAATTAGGGCACATGCCTGGGTTTCGGGCTTGATCCCCAGTGGGAGCCATGCAGGAGGTAGCTTATCGATGATTCTCTCTTATCATTGATGTTTCTATCGCTCTCTCCCTCTCCCTTCCTCTCTGAAATAAGTTAAAATATATTTTTAAAAAAGTAATTACAACCCAAATTTCTACCAGTTGGCAAATAAATAAACAGAATGTGGTATATCAGCACAATGTAATATTATTTGGCAATAAAAAGTAATGAAGTACTAATACTGTACATGATAAAATGTGGATAAAACTTGACAATAATTATGCTAAGGGAAATACTATGTATATGATTACTTTTTGACACACCAATTCCACTTTTAGGAACCTACCCTGAAGATATACCTTCAACAAAATGAAAATATATATGCACCAGGTTACTGATTGCAGCATTTTTATAATTGCAAAATATTGGGAATAACCTACATGCTAATGCACGATGCCATATTGTGCAGCTGTAATAAAAGAATGAGAAATACCTCTATGATATGATATGAAGTGATAGTTAAGATATTCTGTCATGTAAAAAAAAACAAAGCCCAAAAGAGTGTTCATAGTATGAAAAAGGAAAATGCACAGAAACTGCCTATTTGTGCAAAAAGAAACACAGGAGAACAAATGAGGTTGGTTACTGAGAGGAGATGAATGGAATGAGGTGGAAAGAATAGAAGTAATGGCAGGTGTCACTTTTGTGCAGTTCTAACTTTTGGAATTATGTTATTATTTCACAGGCTCAAAAAAAGAATTAAACAAACTAAGAAAACAAACAAAAACAAGCTCATAGATACTGACAACAGAATGGTGGTTACCAGAGCTGACGGAGGTAGGGAGAGGTTGAATTGAGTAAAAGGGGTCAGTATATGGTAACAGAAGGAAACTAGATTTGGGGTGGTGAGCATGCATTAGAGTATATAAATATTGAATTGTCATGTTGTATACCTAAAATTTATATAACGCTATTAACCAATGTTACCTCAATAAATTTATTACAAATAAATAGATAAATAAATAGATAAAATATTAACAAGTATGAGAAAACAAAACCAAAGAAATCTAAACAGGAACAAGTGAACTGAACCATATTCGAATGACCACACCGGGGGCAAAGGGACAGAGAACTAGCCCAGGTAATTTTTAAGTCTTTGGACAATATATCCTTAAGCTAAAGACAAAATGAATTATAAACAAATATTGTACTCTAGTTAATAAGCTTCTTTTCATAGAGTTATGGGTTAGCAATTCTAATACTACTTTCTGTATTCTAGGATTTAGTGAATGGACAAATATATTATGGATAATAGCAGAGATTTCTCACTGTCATAAAAGGAAGTTACAAAGATAGAAATTAATTTTGCTGTTGGATTGGATTTTAGAGGTATCAGTGCAAACTCATGATGGATAGAGAAGTTACCACAATAACAAAAAAAATTACCGTAATAAAATAATGAAATATAGATGTGAGTTAATTAAATGATTTCCTAGCTTTGTGTACTGAGAGGGTCTACTAGCAATAACACTCCTATAGAAATGAGCATACATCTAGTGCCCAGATCTTGGTTTCTAAATACCATTCTCCACTAAAAGAAACTAGGGCTCCTTCGGAAAATGGCTGATTTTTAGGGCTGAGGCAGAAAATGTACTTGTTATGCTAAAGACCATGCTCAGAAAATGATTAGGAATGTGTCAAAAAGACCTGAGGCAACATAAAGGGGATCCCACTGGTCAAACTTGGGGCAATTTGAGCATCAAAATATATAATGATAGTAAAGAATTATAACTCATTGAATAAAATAATAATCTATGAGTTCACTTCATATGAATAACTACATAAGGAAGAAAAACTCTCTTACAGTAGAAAGCCAAATAATAAATATAGAAGGGATGATAGAATTAGAAATTCATTATTTGGCAACCAGCATAATAAACTTGCCTCAGGCAAGGATCATCAATGGATGCTAAATTAGTGACTGAAAGTTTGCAGAGTAATAGGACATTAACATATCTTCAAATATATTCCCATAAGATCATTACAAAGTAGTAAGTTTATAGTGTAGAAACCTGGCAGACAACATATTAACCAAGTGATCGAGGTTAACATCACCAGAAATAAGACATATCGACATCATGAACCTCATGATATGATGTGATAAGAAGGACACAATATCACTTCAGTGGTATTCCTGCCAGAAGTGCAGAACCTGAATCTAATCATGTGGAAACATCAGACAAACCCCAAATGAGAGACATTCTGAAAAAATAACTGGCCTATACTCTTCACAAATATAAATGCTACAAAACACAAAGACAGATTGAAGAATTGTTCCAGATTAAAAGAGACCAATGGGCCATAACCAAATGCACCATATGATCCTGAATTTTCTCTTTCTAGAAAGTACATTTTTGGGACAATCAGCAAAATTTGAATATGGTTTTTAGATTAAGGTCTTTAGGTCTGATTGGTATCAATGTTAGCTTCTTGATGTTTATCAGCATCCTATACTTATACAAGAGAATGTCTTTGTTTTTAGGAAATATGCATTCAACTATTAAGGATAGAGGAGCATTATGTCTACAATTTATTTTCACACAATTCAGAAAAAGAAAGTGTGTGTGTGTGTGTGTGTGTGTGTGTGTGTGTGTGTAGAAGGGAAAGTGGATAAAACATAAAGAAAATGTAAAATATTAACATTTGGGAAATTGAGTGAAAGATATTCAGAAATTATTTGTATTATTCTCCCCACTTTTCTTGAAGTCTGAACTTATGTCAAGCTAAAAATTTAAATTACAGAAGCCTAGAAGCCAGGGAGAAGGTCTAGGAGCAAAGAGTATAGTCTAAAGGCCAATCCTTAGAAAATGCTCAGTTGTTGGGTAGGTTTCCAAGAAACATCAAGGCAGGAGTTTCTAGACACATGCAGGCATTCAGAAAACTATTGTTTTGATAAATTTCAAGTCAAAGCTGGAGCTTTCCTTCTGACAAAAGACCTGTTGCCAATGCTCCTCAAAGCCCTGCTCATGGGGCAGACACCAGCTGGTCTACTGTACTCCCTCCAGGTCTGCATTCAGAACCCAGCCCACAAGGCAGAAAAACTGAGAAGTGGAGGACTTCTTTTAGGTAGAGCCATTTTGGAGAATGGATGGATGGGTGGATGGACAGGTAGATGCATGTAGGTACATGAATAGTTGAGATGTAAAAGGCTAAATACCCATAGTGATGCTTACCAATATTTGTTATTTTAAATAACTATAGCTCAGTCAGCAAAGAAAGCATCCTATAAAGTAGTTTATCAGGGACCTGCTAAAATGAGAACATTTAACTTTGAGTCTAGTTATGTGCTGTTTAATATGGTAGCTATGAGGCATATGTGGCCATGGAGTACTTGCAATGTGGCTAGTATGAATTGAGATATGCTATGAGTGTAAATACACTGGAATGTGAAGAATTAGCATGGTAAAAAGAATGTATACCATTTCGGTAATTTTTAAGTTGATTACACGTTGAAATATTAATATTATAGATATAGTTTTAGATTGGGTTAAATAAAATATATTTAATTAATTTTATTTGCTTCTATTTAAATGTGGATACTAGACGTTTTAAAATTTTATGTGTGGCTTGCATTATATTTCTGTTGGATAGCACTGGCCTGGTTGATAAATGGTTTTGCAAGTTTTTGCTCAAATCTCACCTTCTCAGCAAGGTCCTTTCTGGCCACCCTATCTAAAAGTGCACTCTTCCCTAACACTCTCCAACTCCTTTCCTTGATTTATTTTGCTTCAAGGCACTTTTCACCTCAGACATACTATATTTTTTACTTATTAATATTTTCTTTGTTCTCCCTGACACAAGGCTACCTTTTATGAGAGTTTTTTTGTCCGTTTTGTTCATTATTATATCATTACCTTAACACATTATTAATATGCATAACTTCTTTACTTTGGGAAATCTTTTACATCTTAACTCTCATGTATCTGCCTGTTATTCCATCCATCTATCCATCCATCCATCCATCCATCCATCCATCCATCCACCCATCCATCCATCCTTCAACAGTATCTGGCACATAGTAGATATACAAAATATCTTTGTAAAATTAATTTTTAAATTGACTTTTGACCAGTTTCTTAATTAACCAGCACCCAAGTTCTAGTTTGGGATTATTTTGGGTCTGCTTCATACTGACCCCTGAATTGTCCAAATGGGAGAGAAGAGGTACCCAATGGGCACCACCACTTGTAAGCATCCACAGTACAGAGACAGGTCTTGGGCATTGCCCTCATTCCTACCTCCCTTTTTGCCTTGAATTCAAGGCTATAGCTCTTAACAAATCTGAATGAGGGGGAGGGAATAGATGCATTTTTCCAAAAGGCAGCCAGACATCAGGAACTATGTGGGTAGACAAGCACATATACTTAAAAGTGTTAGTATGTTTCATTTTTCTTAGACAATCACTGAATTATACCTCTAAGAAGAATTTAAAGGCCATATACTCCACTGGTCAAATCATAGCCTTAAAATATAAGAATACAACCCAATGGTAAGAAGAAAATCTCAGAGACCCCTAGGCCAGACCCTTCATTCTCATGATAGGAACCCTGGGGCCCAGAAAGGGGAAGGGGCATACTCAAAGTCATGTCGTGATAGGAGAGCTGGGCCTGGCACCCAAACTGCCTCCCTCCCAGACATTGGTTCAGTTCCAGGCATGAGGAGAGGGTAGCTGTACACAGATAAGAGGTTGGAACAGCAAAAAACAATCCCAGATCTGGTGGCTGTTTAGGGATGAGCCAGACAGATTTTGTAATAACCCTTTGCTATAGGTGGACAATACATGTCTCTGACTTAAAAACAAACAAATAAATAAGCAAACATGCCAAGCACTGTGGGTACAAACAGTTGAGAAACTAAAAGCTTCTTTTAGATAAGACAAACTGTTACTCATTACAAAAATAAGGGTGGGGTGGCTTAGGTTTGTGTGTTTTTTTTTAGGTAATGAAAATAAAGCATATATTAAGTCAAACCTAAAACAGCCTACATGGTTAAATTAAAGTAATTCCAAATAAAAAATCCTCAAGGACTACCCCCACCCCATTATTTAAAAAATTTGCTTTATTTTAAATTAGGCATTGATACAAGACCAACAAAATTAAATATTTACTTTAGCTGAGAACAACTCTTAGTTGTTATAAGCAGGAATGGGGAAAAATTCCTTTTTGATAAGCTACTATTTGGTAGCTAGAAACCAAAATCTCTTAGCCTGATACTCTGCTAAGTGCAGGTCCAAAAGCTGGATGTCTAGGTGTTTTCTCTGTAAGAGTATGTAAACTATGGGTGGCAAAACAGCCCACAGTGGGCTGAGAGTGGGAACGCCTGAGTCCTGGAGTAGTTCAGCTTCTAGCAGCTTGCAATGGAGTCCAACCACAGTATTCACATGTGTAAAAACTGGATCTGTAAGGGAATGTCCCCTTTCCCATTTTATGGTCCTACAAAAATACATACAAAATCTTTTTGTCTTTACCTATACTTCTAGAACTGTCCTTGATTATATAACAGTCACAGATCCCACCTACCAAACTAAAATGAAACCTTCATTGCTTCACGTCTCTAATAATTTCAAAAGGAACAAATTATGATTTATGCTTTTCAAATATTTTAAGTAACTTAGAGTTTAATTTCCAGCTCCGAGAAGCATGACATGCCAAAGCTGGAGGCACCCTCAGATTCTCTAGTCAACTTCTTCACTGTACATATGGGGAAACTGAGGCTCACAGCTGGACCCAGAGCACATGTCAGCTGACCCCCAAGTGGATATTCTTCCCACTATTGCACTTGGGATCCTTCCTAGACTCAGAAAGTTGGTCCCAAAACAGTGACTCTCCCAAAGGGCAAGTGCCAACTGCCACACTTGCCAATTTACAGACCACTATCATTTCAGATGATTATGTGAGGATGCCTAAAATTGCTGAGTGGCATCTACTTTCAAGTTACTTGCAGGATTCCTCCCCCTCCAGAAAAATAATGAAGCTTAAGGCCTAGACACTCCAGAAAAGGATGGGAATAGGCACCATTCTGCATAATGACCCAGGACTGAACACTCATTTTCAACATGATCTCCACTTAACCAGGCCTGGAAAATCTGGCTGGTTTAACTAAAAAAAAAAGAGGGGACCCCCTCAATCTGTTTGCAAGCCAGTTCAAAGCAAAACAGCACTCCTCTCTTTATGAAGAGAGGAAAAGCCCAAGCTCCTAGCAATACTCTCTTTCCCAAAAGGTTCCTAACTTGAGGTGGGGGGAGGGAGGGGCTCTACAAATGTGTGGCTGCCTTGATTCTTTAACTAATAGAAACAGGCTCAGCATAGTTTTGAGGATTCAAAGAGCTTTCCAAATCTACTATTTATTCTCTCAAGTTTACTTTGAAAACTTGAGCATTCATTAGGGCCAGGTTAATCTGAAGACAGGTTGTGTTTTTAGGAGGTGAAAAGACACTACTGTCAGGAGCCAGAGAGCCTGGAGGGAGCACAGACCCAACGAGGGCCAAGGACATGTCTTCATGTTCATCTATGTTCTTGCAGGGGACTGGCCTTGACTTGTCATGTGACCTTGAACAAGCACAGCCCCCTCTCAGGGCCTCAGTTTCCTCATCTATGATTTTCCAGCCCTCCTGGCTTGACAATGAAAAGTCTTTCTACATTACCAGGTTTAGATGTGGGCAGTGGAAAAGGACTATTTGAATAGCCCAATGGGCCTTTTCCCTTTCAGGCCAACCCCTCACCAAAGTGCCTGCAGGCTGCTCCTGAGTCTTTTCTCCAAAGAGACCTGCTCCCCCATCCCTCAGGGCAGGACTCTGGCCAGATCCCCAGACAGGTCCACCATCCAGTTTTCCTAAGGAGCTGGCCAGACCTTTTTATTAATTTAGGGGAGATTCAAGGATCCACTTGTACCTTTTGATGCCAGGCGTGACACTACTGGAATGTGGAAAACTAATCCATTTGCCTTCTCAGATCCCATGTGTTAACTTCCATGACAGGCCAACATGGAGCCCCTTCCAGGGTAATGGGTCAGAAACACATATCCTGGCCACACTCGGGAGTTGCTGAGGTTTGGGCAAGCAAGACCCCTACCGAGTCTTGACCTTTGGAACTACATGGATTCCAGATATGCTGCATGCCTGAGGAGGTCCCGCCCACACTAGAGACTCTTTTAATGGTAGTTTGCCTAGGTATAACTTACAAAATGTCAAAAGAAGGAACAAAAGGAATTTTTATGTCAAAAGAAACCTGCTTTCCTTTGGTTAAATTTCTCAGGCCAAATAGGAAAGCAAAACGAAGAGTGACCAGTGACATCACAGAGAGAAACCCTAGAGGGTGCCAGAGTCTGATGTGTGCAAGACTGTTGCACCAACGCTGGTTCATTTAAACACTGGTTCATTTGAATTTCCTCTCATGGCATTAAACAGGGTAGGGCTAGTATTCTCATATTTCCATCTGACAACTGAGGACACTGCAGCTCGGGTAGGATCATGGACTTGCCTAAAATCCCACAGCTGGTTAATGTCCTGTGCTAAAGGCAAAGCTCATGTTCCTTCACCACATTATGGTGTTTCTATGCCCATGTAGTGACCAGGGATAACCACACAGTCTGGCACAGACTAAGGCACCATATTGAGGCATTCTTAATCTGCCTCAAAGAATCCCCGAGGGAACCATGAATGGGCTTCCAGGAGGGTCTACGAACCCCTGAAATTAGATGCAACGTTACATATACTTGTGTGGTATAAGAACACGACCCATAGCTTTTATCGAATTTTCAAATAGGTCCATGACCCGCAAAAGGCAAAGAGCCTCCCCTGCTTCAGAGAGACAGGTGTCTTTTTTCTTTTTTTCTCTCTCTCTTTTTTTTTATTCAGGGCTCAGGAGATCAGCTATGGTCAGCTTCCCTGGGATGAGCTCAGGAGAGCCTTGGCAGCCAGGTGCTACTGGCCATTCTCCAATCTCATGAATAGAACCAGCTTTATACCAGGCATGGTACCACTTGGTGGGGTCCAAGAGAGCCTCCCTTGAACACCTCCTACCTGTGCCCTAAAGAGTTGATGCTTTCCAAGACATGTAACCCTTGCATCCCATAATTCAAGTTAGAGGTTCCAGATTCTCCTGAGGTAGCAAGTCACACTAAGACACAGAGGATTGAGGATGGTGCCTTTCCAGGGAAGGGGGAGGGGCAGGTCTAGGATCCAGAAAGGGCAAGGTGGGGGCACTGAACCAGAACTTTTGCAAAGGGCCAACACAAAGGTATGACTGCAAAGGCCAGACAGCCTGTTCCCAACCATGTGGGGAACAGGGCTTAGGACTTAGCCATTTCTATCAGAAAGGGTGTGCTGAGGATAAGAAAGATAACAACAGCTTGTAGTTCTCAAATCCCAAGGCAAAATGTGCTCTAAAAGGCAAAGTGCCTCTCCTTCCTGGGAGGAAATGAAGAGCAATTATGCTTCTTTGACACTGAAGTAGGGATGTGTGAGTGTAAAGTCTGGCTCTCCATAACTCCCCAGGCAAAGATATGAAGCCCCATGACTGGCTAAGCTGGTTGTCAACCTTATCCCACAAGTTTATGTCTATGAACTTTGAAATAGGAAGCAAATCATGCTGTGAAGGACTCCTGTCCAGACTCTGAGTAGCCAGACTTCCCAGTCACCCCAGAGTGGGGAGTGAGCCTTTGGCTCCCATATCCACTGCTGCTGTTTGGGGGAAGTGAAGATAAAAAAAATATATTTGTAGGCCTGCCAGGGGACCATCACTCTTGGGTGGGGGAACACAGAGAGGAGGGGGGAGAGAAGCCTGCTTGGAGAATCCCAGGCAGTCTAATCTTTCAATTTCATTGTAGCCATGCTCTGAAGTGGTTCTGTCTTGGGAGCAGGCCCTCAGGAGGCTACAATTTGATAATGGCCTCACCTCTGCTATAGTAGGAAACCTCACCACCTGCCCTATTAGCAAGTACGAAGGGCTCCAAGACAGCTTCACTATGCAAGTCACGCTCTGAATGCAGCACACAGGACACGGGCCATGTGTCGGGAGCACTGGCTGCCTGGTGGGATTAGTGCAGCGATACTCCTCTGCATTATCAGAGCTTGTTTTGAGGGTTGTGGCTGCGACTAACTCAATAATGCTCTTCACCCCATCACTGGGGTATCACTAGAAACAACCAGATTGTTCATTTTAATTCAACTGTCAGCACAATTATTTTAACACCAAGTGTGTCAGATTTGACTCCACGTCCCCCAAATTAATTTTAGAGCAGCGAAATGAAATGGCATACTTCTTTGAGCTTTTGTTACATGTCCGTGCAGCAAACTGCAAAGAAAATGTAGTAATTAGAGGTTAACTTAATCCTTAACAGACAAGCAACCTAAAAACGCTGTGCCCTCCTCCCCAAACCTAGCATAATTCATGCCAGTCTTTCAGAATGAGACACACAAAGCACGTGACATTGGCAACTGCATCAAAACTACTGTCCCACTTAAAATTCCCAGGTCAGCGCTGGAACTACCCGAGGCAGATATTAACATAGATATCTTTAAGAACAAAACCCAAACAATCTGCAACTGCCAAGGGACCCCACCCAGCCCAGCCCTTCAAGGGGCTGGCAGCCCAACACTCCATCAGCAACTTGAACACAAAACAATACAAGACACTCTTTTCTGTGGCACCCATGCCTGAGCCCCAGACTGATGCTTAACTTACAGCTTTCGATGATCTTCAGCTAGTTCTAGACTTGGAGTTCTGATTATAATGTGCCCCTCTGCTGTCCTAGCAATGCTAACCACAGCACATACTGACACAGGGTGGCTTATGTTATACTAGTTAATAATGATGGTCCTCCTTTGTGGGTCCTATTCCTCTCACCACGTTTGCTTTTCCTCAGCGTGAGTACAAAGTGGGCATTCAAGACCCAAGTACTTGACTGAGAGCTGGAAACCAAGGTTCTATCTATTTTGGGATCCCTCCACTGTGTCACCTCAGGGAAGTTGGGTCCCCTCTCTGGGCCTCACTTTCCTCTTTTGTAAAATCATAGGGTTTTACTCTTTCAGCTCCAAAAGTCTCCATCTTTCCACATCTGAGTTTTGTATGTGAGATGGGGCAACTATGTGCAGGACTGTGGTCAACTGGTTAACAGGACCCCCAAAAGAAGGAAGACCTAGATCCTGCCCTCCTTCTCCCTTTCCCTTTTTGTTTCACTGAGCCCTCAAAGAAGCTGGGGGTGTGGGTTTCAGGCTCAAACACTGTGCAAAATATAAACATATTATTCATGGGGCAAGGGTGGCACTCTGAACAATTGGATTTGACATTGCCCAAAACATTTAGGGCAACTTGGTTTTTGTCCTGCCTTTAGTGCCTTAAGGCCCACAGTTCCCTCCCCCAAAGGAGCTGGGGACACCAGGCCCTTCTGACCCAGATACCATTCAATAGTTCATATCCTGTGGCTTCTAGTGGCCTCTTCTAGAATCAGCAGAATGTGTCCCTATGGCCTAGTGTCCAGGTGCTCCCACGGGTGGAGGAAAGTGGGAAAACACAATGGCCAGTTGGCCAGGGCCCCTTCTAGCATGAAGGAACCACAGTGGGCCCCATCCTCTTCCAGGCCTTGTGGAACAATTCTCAGCCATAAAAAACATCATTTCCCAAAGCCCATTTAATGATTATTTACTGTATAGTGCAAGCAGCAGGGTACTCTGGAAGGGGAAGGTAAGGTAGCTGGATCCCTTCCCCTCCAGGAAATGGGGGGACCTTAAGGCTGCGCCCTAAACTCTCCAGAAAGGGGTGATGACTGCCCCAGGGCCAGAAGGCAACCAGGGCAGGACTGGGTTTCCATTGGTGACCTTTGGAACTACATGGGTTCCAGAAAGGTCTAGGGAAAACCTCTGTGCAAGGACAATTTTCGCAGACTTTACAAAGGGCTTTTTCTTTATGCTGCTCTTGGACCTGTCTCTGGAAAGCTTTATTCCTGGAGCTTGGTACCCACAGCCAGAGAGGCTGAGGCCCTTTGCTATGCCTTACCAGGGATAGAAACATCAATGATGAGAGAGAATCATTGATCAGCTACCTCTTGCACGCCCCCTACTGGGGATCGAGCCAGCAATGGAGGTTTGTGCCCTTGACCAGAATCTAACTGGGGACCCTTCAGTCCATAGGCTGATGCTCTGTCCACTGAGCAAAACTGGCTAGGGTAGGAAGTATCATTTTATATTTTGACATAGCTGATTGTTTTGGAAATTATCAAGAGGTCAGATCTTAGGAGAGGACTTGAGGCATGAAGGGAATTAATTGGGGAGGCTCTGTGAACAGGAAGAAAAAAATAAAGCAATGAGTTGTGGAAGGGAGGGAACTAAATTAATTTGTTTCCATCCCCTCCCTTGCAGAAAATGCTACTGGGGCTTCAGAAGCCCCCGGTTAGTCACTTGGGAGCAGAACCCCATGGGACTCTGCTGTTCTGCCTGCCTCTCCATGGGACCCCTGACTAACCGGTTCTGGCTCTGTGGGCCCACTCTTCTTTCCTAAATGACAACAGTGATGACAAAACCAATAGTATTCCCTGCAATTAAACTCATTGAGTTCATGCAGATTTATAAAGTTTCCCTCTTCAAAGTTTGGAAGATGTTTAAGGACTCAATGTCTGAAAAATCAGACTGCTTCCAGCTGAGCTTCGCAAGGCTTCAATCCTGCCATACAGTTGACTGGTGCTGCCTAGGTTACCCCTCAGTGGCGTTGTGAGAGGTGTATGATGGGAATTGGTTTATTGTGCTGATCCATAGTAACCGACTCCTGTTCCTCCATCATTTATCTCCCACCCCAGCCACATCTGGGTTGGTCTATTCACACTCTCAGCATTCTATCTGCTCCAACAAACACTCAGCCTTTTCTGCTTGGATAAGGAGATTTTTAGTTACATCCATTATATGTGTATCAACATTTATGGCAGCAAGATAATTGCCAAAGAGCTCAGAGGATAAAAGGTCCTTCTTCATAATGTCTACCCCTCCCCCAACCCGTTTAAAAAATCAATATTATCAAGCAGGACAGTGGCAGATTCTTTCATGGCTGCTGCATCCTCAAAGTTGAAAATGTGATTTTTTAAAAAAAGAAAACACCCAGCTGGACTAGGAACAAAAGAAAGGGTTCAACATTGAATTCAGAGCCCATATTCCAGTGGGGTATGTGTGTGCAGAGGGGAAGGCTTTTTGTCCTTGAAATCTTTGCTAAATAACTGCAAAACAGCAAATCTGCTCTATATTAGATGAGTCCTTCACAATCATGCCAATCTAATTTCAAATAGTTTAGATTGTGTTATCTGTAAACCAACCCAATGATAAGGAGGCCTGCCATCAATAGGCCCTGAGATCACTGGATTAAGGGTACTGGACAAGAAGCCCTTTGGGTTGCCTCTCAGACTCTCCCATCCATGATTCTAGATTAGAATTTCACACTGACGACACTTGTATATTGTTTTGCTTGGCCTTCTGCCAGTTTTTATACCACTCTCTTCTTGCTGCCCCTCAAAATTTCAGACCCATGCCCGGCTGGCGTGGCTCTGTGGTTGAGCATCAATCTATGAACCAAGAGGTCATGGTTCTATTCCCAGTCAGGGCATATGCCCAGGTTGCAGGCTCATCCCAAATGTGGGGCATGCAGGAGGCAGCTGATCAACGATTCTCTCTCATCATTGATGTTTCTATCTCTCGCTCCCTCACCCTTCCTCTCTGAAATAAATAAAAATATATTTTTAAAAAAATCTCAGACCCATTTCTTTATATCTAGCTGTTTTCCCCAATGGTGTTTCACTTTACCAGAAAAATGACTATTTCATTCATACATCACAGTGTGTTAAAGCTGGAAGAGACTCAGACTTCCAGGTTATGAAGGGAAGAGGGAGAAACAAGAGGGTAGGGTGGATTTGCCCAAAATCATTCTGCTAGTTAGTAGGGAGAGTGTTCTAGAACACAAGTGTCTCACTTCCTCTACTAATTATCTCTCCAATGCACCACTACAGAAAAAAAAAATCAGAATCTTAAAAAAAAACAAGCTTTACTACATATAGGAAGCCCCTTTAAAGGAGAGTAGTCAAACTGTCTGAAAAAAACACTTGTCTAAGATCAGTTTCTGCCAATTTCATAAGCCTAAGCAGTGTTTGAGTTTCCTAAGGGTGATCTACTAAACAGGTGCACTTAAGCCTTTAGGTGATCAGCTTAAAATATTTTTAAATGGTATTAAACTTGGTGGCCAGGCTTGAAAAATTCCCTTTACCTAATGAATAGAAATGACAATTGTGAATTCCTTACCTTAAGATGCAGTGAATGTATAGCCCCCACTCCCACCCCAGCAATAAGCTATTTCCTGGTTGAATTTAAACATTCAGTGACATTCCTGTTTCAACCCACATGTCTGTGTTACTGTCAGTGTCAGTGGCAGGAAAACAGGCAAAGTCACCCTTTGCTAATGATTTCCTAACATGGAATTTCCTTGTATCTCCTCAAGCCTTCTTCTTCCAATGCCAAATTGTTTTCCCGGCTCTCAAACACATTATACTGAAGGAAAACGGAAAATGGTCACAGCCAGAAGAGGATGATTTTTAAGGAGATCTTACAAGGAAGAGCTGCAGCTCTCTGTGATATATTTAAGTGTGTGTGTGTGTGGAGGGGGGGGTGGGGGGGTGGACTGCTAGTTTTTCTAAAGCCAGTAGGAACAAAACAGAAATATGTCCTCCCTGGAATCGGAGAATCTGTCAGCCTCTCTCTTTCCTTTTTCCTGCTTCCCTCTTCCCAAGTTCCACTTTGAGCAACATTCTTACATCAGTGTTGAAGAAAACACTCACACATGGGAGGCACACGTGGGGAGAGGACAAGGCAGCCCCCAGAGCAGGAGACAGGCATTGGAGAACCACCAAAGCACAAAGCAATATAGGAGCCCATCACATTTCTCCTCTAGAGAATATTCTATTTAATATGCAAACCGGTCATCAAGAGAAAAGAGGGCTGTTACTTTAAGGAGAAGAAGCTGATTAGCTGCTCTGGCTGGCAGCAAACAGCTGGTCTGTCCGGCAGGTTCAAGGCCATTTCAGCTTCTCTCTTATGGAGGCACCATATGTTCCATCTCGCACATCAGCAGCTTTATTTTTCCAATGATCTTGCTCCAGAAGGGAAGCAGAAAGGGGGGAGGAGAAGGTAGAGCTCGTGGTTTACCCCTTGAGCATTTTCTTGTGGTTTTAGATGCTGTTGGGATGTGTATATTGGAGGGGGTTGGGGGGAGTTAACGTTTCACCTCTATTCCAAAGATCAGAGAACAAATGTTCGACTAACACTTACGAATAATCTCCAGAGAGGGGAGGGGAGTGGTGTAGGGGAAAGATATGCAAAAAGGCACAAATAATCTGTCGCCATAAGATTAAATAGGAAGAGGGGGCGGAGGCAATGGAGACAGATGACCCTGAGGAATCTGAATCGCACTAAGCTCTGAGACCTAACAGTGGAGTTTGGGCTCCGCCCACTTCTCCTTATTTGTCAGTTTTTCTTATTGTCAGTATCCTCTTTCGAACAAGTGAACAAACTTTGCTAGGAGAGAAGCGGGCCAGAAGCTTTGGGGAATGGGGACCGGCAGGCCAACAGGCTGATAATAGGTTACTTCTCACATTATGTTTAACATTCCTCAGTGATAGTCAGAGGTCCTGCAAGTTTTTGAGGTAAAGCAGGTGTAAGGGATAGGGGCCGGCTAAATCCTGGACACCCCCAAGGGCCAAGCGCTGGGTCTGTGCAGAGGTGCATCTTCGTCCCCAATGCCTTTCTGGCTGCAAGAAATTGGAGGTGGCGGTTCTGATTCCCTCCCTGACTAAAAACAAAGGGGGTCCCACGGAGCATTGGAACTTTGTGTGTCTGGCGGGTGTGGGGGTGGGGTGGGGGGAAGGTGGCAGAAAGGCGAGGGAAGGAGTGATGCGTGTAGCCGCGTGGTGGCGAGAGCCTCAGAGTAGCTAGTCTTTTCAACCATCATCTTACTACGCCTGGCGGGACAGATGCCACGAGAGTCTGGGCGGCAAGGGAGGAGAATTGAAAAGCGAAACCGAGGAGAAGGCGCCCCCTCTGCCCACGCCCAGGGAGCGCAGTGGCGAGCCGCATCTGCCCAGCCAGCGGAGCGCGTGCCGCCCCCCTGGCCTCTGCGCCTGTCTGCTAGCAGTCCGCCCGCCGGGCCAACCGGACCGCCAGGGCCCAGGTTGTCCACCGCCTGCAGGTTGTGCTAGCGTTGGACACCAGGAACCGGGGTCTCCCTACATCTTCTGGGACTCCTGCTTAGGGTTTTCGAAACACAGCCCCCTCCCCCACTGCCTACAAATACCCTCCTGTCCCCAGCCACTGTAAGCCACTGGGAGGCAGCCGCCCCCGCCCTCTGCCTCCGCGTCCCTTTCCCTTCCCTTTCCCTCTCTCCAGCCTCCTGGGAAACAAAGGGGCTTTTTAGAAAGCGGATGGTTGGCTGAAGTGGCGTCGGGGGTGGGAGAGAGGGGGATATATAAAGACAAGAAGAGGTGGTGTGGGGGGGGAAAGTGCACTTCCTTAGGGAGCTCAGAGCGGCGGTGGTGGTTGGGAAGCCCCCTCGAGTGTGCGGCCGATCCCGTCCGACCCACGGCACCCAGGAGGCGGCCCGCGCTTGCCAAGGACTGAGTGGCACCGAGGCGGTACTGCCCGTTGGCTCACCAAAACCCAGGAACACGATCGCCTGGACATCGGAACTGGGGCCCGTGGGGGCGGTGCGATTCCCGCGGGGATCTTCCCAGGAGAGCCAGGCCCTTTTCCCATCCAACACTTTCGAAATTCCTTCTGCTGCCAAACAACATCATCAAGCAACCCCGGCAAGTGGGGTCCCTTCTTCCTATGTCCTCCAGCCATACTGTGCTCCTGCTTGCGCACAAACTAACACCCACAATCGGGGTGCCCCATTCGGCTGTGCCCAGCTGCAGGAGCATGGGGGGTGGGGGGGAGAGAAACCCCTGCTTGAGGTACATCTGTGTGTTCAGATTCCGAAGACTTCAGGGCAGTTTTTTGTGGTGTTTTTTTTTTTTTTTTTTTGGCAGGCTAATCCTATTAGTGTCTGCTCAGCCCGCATTTAATCACGGATAAAAATCAGACGGTATGGCCAGCTTTCCAAGAGGCTTCGGACTCATTGCATGGGGATGGAGACTAGCCGAGCCAACTGGCGTAGAAAAGTATTTGGCGGCTCTCCTGGGGGCTTCCCTCCCGCCCTAGCAGACGCCGGGCGCCCAGCTCTGCCGCGGCTCCGGCTCCGAGGCCTGGGAGCTCAGAACTCAAGGGCGCCGTTAGCTCGGGCAGGAGCCCAGTCGGGGCTGCCTCGAGCCCTCTAGCTCTGCTCTGGGCTGCTCTCCAGGGGAGGATTTGGCAGGAGAGCCAGCGCGAGGCAGCGGGTTCGGCGCGCTCACACTCCACACTCCTTGTTGGCGGCGGCAAACTGGGTTGGGGTGGGGTGGAGGAATCCTGCGCCCTGCGCCCACTGCCGACCAGCCCAGGCTCAGGGAGCTGGCAGACTAAGCAGCGTCGCCGGGGCAGTAGGGTTACAAGCGGCCCAGAGAGCGCCGGAACAGAATGGGAGCCTCCCAGTCACCCAGCTCGGCCAGGGGAGTCCGCGTGGCTCGCGCCCCTCTGCCTTCCCTCCCTGGTACTTGGCTGCCCTCGCCGGATTCCAGATGCCCGGTGGGTGCGGGGGAGCACGAAGAGGCCTCAGTCCAGGGCTATGTGAGCTGAGCTCAGCCCTGCCCGGCTTATCTGAGAGGGGGGCGGCAGCACGGTGCGCCAGGTGGGTCGTGCGCTTGGAGCAAACTTTGGGGTCCCCCGGTTCTCAGCATCCCTGGGTCCTGGCTCCTCCACGAGGGGATCACAAGTGGAGCTACCAGTGTACCTCGAAGTCCTCCTCCTCTCCCCACAGCAGTCGGACTTCCCGGGCCCGCCTCAGCCTTACCGTGCTGCAGAGCTCCCGCGGTGGCAGCGGCGGCGGCAGGCAGCGGCGGTGGCGGGGGCAGTGCCCCAGGGGCGAGCGTCCGCTGGCGCGGGCAGCCTGGCCTCGGAAGCCCGCTGAGTGGCCCGGCCCGGTTGCAGATCACCACCTGGCTAGCGGCCGGTGCCCCTAAGCCCGCCCGCCGCCGGCCGCTTCAGCTTGTGGCCAAGTTCATGCCGGCGGCGCTGCAGTGGCGGCCTCAATCTGCTCCATTCCCACCGCCCGGCTCCGCGCCGTGCTCCCGGAAGGTGGAGTTTCGGGGGTTTAAGTTACTGATAGGCATTTCTCACTGCTGTGTCACTCGGGGAGGAGGAGACACGCACGCCGCACACTCACACACCCTCACACACGCGGCGACAAGCGGCTTTAGCCTTAAAGGGGAAGCCGTGCTGCCCCGCCCGCGACCCCTCTGGCTCTGAGCCCCTAAACGCTGAGTTTTTAGGCCCGGATGGGGCCCGGGCAGCTGAAGCGCGGTGGACGCCCAAAGGGCCTCCCGGGTCCTTCTGTCACTTTTTCAAAGGGAAAGCGGCTGCAGGCTGGCTTCGCTGCAGTCACCTTATTTCTCCAGTCCACCTGGAGCCATGGCAGCTGGGGAGAGACGGGAGGAGAGGAAGGGGCACCGGGGCACTTACCCTGGAGGCTCCAAACGTTGAGGGAGGCGGTCGGTGCCCTCGGAAGCAGGTGCACTGCCTAGACGGTGCGCTGATGGGAAGAGATGACAACAGAGTGACCTGGCGCCCCCGGGCACGAGCGGATGGGGTTTGCCAGAGGGCCACAGGCGGCGCCCCGCGCACTTGAGAAACCCTCAGGCGTCAGGTAGTCTTCCCGAGAGTAGGCAGAGGGATCTCGTGAGCGGTGCGCGCCCCTGACGGACCCAGGGCGAGGCGGGTGCGCGGGAGATCCAGCACTCACCAGCGACAGGGTGAGAGTGCCCGCGAGTGACGGGGACCGAGAGAGAGAGACCGAGGGAAAATGACGGAAATAGGGTGGAAGAGAGACACGGAGGGAGGGGGAGAGGGAGATGGCAGACCCCTGGAGGACTCCGGAGCATCACAGGGTCAGGATTCTGGTTGTAAAGTAGCTTATTGAATTCCCCCACCTCGTCCCATTCTCAGTTGAAACTGACTCCAAGAGCTAGCTAACTGGAGGGTGCTCACCTTCAATTGGGGGGTGCTGAATGGGTAGCGCCTATCCCACTGTCTACGTTTTTGCTGGCTGGCTCCCGCTGGACAGCCCAGTCGACCTGCTGTGACAGCAGTAGGGACCGAAGCTCTCCAGTGGCAGCTACTGAACTGCACCCACCCCCTGCTCGCCTAGCTTCTCCTCCCCCTACTCCCCTAGCTCCCTGTCCCCACCTTTTCTCCACCCCCTCCTCCTACGCCCGCCACGCCCACCCCTCCCCAGACCCCGCCACCTTAGCCAGGAAGTTGTCTGTGTCCCCCCTCCCCCCTCCCCTGGGGGTAGCCCCAGCGCGCCAGCCAGTCTCCCGCCCTCCTGGCTTGAGGCGGCGAAGCCCCTGCTCTAGCTGAGCTACAAGGGCCCTCTCTTGGCACGAGGTAATCCCTGTGGACACCTGCGGCTTCTGAGGGAACGTGGTTTCCCTGTGAACTGCCCGGCAGGCCAGAGCACTCCGCCCTCTGTCCTGCAGGCTCCAGGGCCCACGGCTCCCATCCCCCACCCTGTGGATGGCCTATGCCCTTTCTCTGGGGTCCCCGCCCTGGCTGTGTTTCCTAACCTGGACTTCCCTGAGTTCTGTGGGCGCCGGGTCCACTGCAGCAGTGCTCCATAGGCAAAGCCCCAGAGCACTCTCAGGGCTCCTGCCAGCACCTCTGAGTAGCAACCTGTCACCATCACATCTGGTTGCACTTGGTGGAACCGCAGGCTGAGAATAGAGGAGTGTACCCACCGTCCACTGGGGCCCTCCTTCTCTCCAGACTGGGCCCTGGGGGCTCCGGGCCCACTGAGAACTCAGGGCGTCCTGAGAACCTAGCAAGATCCAGCCCTGGGCTGAGTAGGTGCCACCGAGCTGGGTGCTAGCCTGTAAAATTCCCCTGCTGAGGCTCAGCATTCAGGCCCAGCCACTGGACACCCTGCACCCTGGACCAGGGCAAGCAGGGTCCCCGGGGGCCTGGTGGGCCTGCACAGCTCAGTTAGGAAGGAATTCACCTTGGTGGGTCCCAGCCCAGGCTGCTCTGCTGAGGGCCTGTGGCCAGCGGCCATGGGAGGCTATTGCTCTCTGATGATTAAATCTTCACCTTCACTCCAGACAAGGCCTCAGTTGGAATCCTGTGTGAAGTTCTGGCTTCTGGCCTGTCAGGGTCCTGCAGGGAGGGGGAGTCATCCTAGAGCTGGACTAGAGATAGCTTTGTAGTGTCTTGAAGGGTATTCAATCAAACAAAGCAGTTGGAACATGGAATAACTGTGTCTATCAGAGCATTATAGAGTGTTTTTAAATTTAATCCCCCCACTCCCACCACCACATTGGTTAAGGAGGTGGAACATGAATTTCTATTCCCAGACATCTCCACTCTACCCTCATGTCACTTCCCTTCTGCTTCCCCAGTAAGGTAGGTGATGCTCATTCCCTCCAATGTCCTAGAAGCCTGTGACATTACAACTGCACTTGTGCCATATGGCCAATTGCCTGCATGGCATCACCACCTAGATGGACACTAGACATCTCAAACTCCACATGGCCTGAGAAGAGTTCTTGGACACCCCCAAACCCACTTCTCCCATAGTCTGCCACCTCAGATTATAGTAGCGCCATCCTTCACATTGCCCAGGCCAAATGCCCTGGACTTTTCCCTTTCCAGAGATACAGACAATTCTGTTGTTTCCATCTTCAAAATATAGCCACCCTCTCAGCTTTCTCTCCTCCTTCAATGCTAGACACTAGGCCCAGTCACCAGCAGCTCCCACCTGGATTACTCCAATAGTCACCTAACCTATGCCTCTGTTTCCTACCTTCCCCCAAACCTCTCTCCCCAACCTCAGTCTAGTCCCAATCTCTATTTACCTGCAGTCGCTCCCCATTTCACTCAGAGTAAAACTGTAGTGCTCCTGGTAGCCTAACAGATCCTGAACAAGATACCCCCTCCCATCTGGATGACATCATCTACCTTCTTGCCCTCCCTCCCTCTGCTCCAGGACTCTTTTTGTTTTAATATATTTTATTGATTTTTTACAGAGAGGAAGAGAGAGGGATAGAGAGTTAGAAACATCGATGAGAGAGAAACATCCATCAGCTGCCTCTTGCACACCCCCTGCTGGGGATGTGCCCGCAACCAAGGTACATGCCCTTGACCGGAATCGAACCTGGGACCCTTGAGTCCGCAGGCCGACACTCTATCCACTGAGCCAAACTGGTTTCGGCTGCTCCAGGACTCTTGACTCTTCCTCAACACACTAGACATCCCTCTTTAGGGCCTTTATACTGCTGTTCCCTCTGCTGGAATACACTTCCCCAGAGATCCATAGGGCTGGCCCCCTCATTTCCTTTAATTTTGATACACATGTCACCTGGCCACTCTATATTACATTTTAAAGCCCCACACCCATCCTTGGCGCTTCCTCTCCCCTTTCCCATTTCATTTTCTCTCTTGTATTTACCACTAGCTGTCCTCCAGTATATGTTAGGCCCCAGGAAGCTCGCAATCTGTGCCCACAGCTATATTCCCAGTTCCTAGCACAGTGCCTGGCAGGGAGTATCTGCTCAGTGAATGTTATAGGATTCTGTTTTCCTGAAATTTTCTGGAAACTCTGGGGGCCACAAGATTATACACACACACACACACACACACACACACACACGCACACACGCACACACACACAGGGAAGGGTCCCATAGCTTTCATTCATTTCATTGCATTTTAAGGAGGTTTATGATGTGAACAAAGTTTAAGCAGGATGGAGGTCAGGCAAGCATCTTTCTATTTGTACCTTGAAACCAGCCTAGAATCATGTCACTCAGTGGAACTGTGTTGTGGTTCCTTTATTTACTATTGGAAACAGAGGTTCTCTTGTGGATGTCACCTTGGATATCCCCAAGATTGATGGAGAAATGGGAGAGGATGCCAGAGACAGAGGTGGGGTGAGGGCTTTCTCCACACAGAGTGGACAGCTATGAGACTCCTTTGTCACCCAATATGTGGACCAAATCTTGAGCTAACAGCATATCTCTCTCCATTTTCTGAGGCCTCCATGTGCTATATCTGCATGAGCCCATGTACCCGATAAGGTGTAGGACACCATTATTTCCATGTTCTAGATGAGGAAATGGGGGGCTCAGAGAGGTGAAAGGACATGTCCAGTGTCGCAAACTTTGAGAGTTGCAGAGCTGTAAGCATTGGGCTTCAAAGCTTGGCCTTCCTATTTCTTCCATGTGGCCACTCATGCTTAGTATGTGCAGTCCTGGTGAGGAAAGGAATCCTGCAGAGGTTTTGTGGGGCTGCCCTTCTCCTGGGGGAATCTTCTGGCCCTGTTGCTGAGAGGCTGCCAAGCAAAGGGTTGGACTTGATCTATGGGGGTGCAGAGGTACCATATAAGGCCAATGTGGACCTGCCATTGGTCTGACCCCTGCCTGGAGATTGAAAACAATCAGCAGTCATCTGTCCTTAATAGTAAACGTATACTAAGTTTTCCCAAATTAATGTAATGAGTGCTGAGGGTTTATCTGCAGCATCTAGAATTCTGTGTGTGGACTGCACAAGTCAGGGTCCATGGAGAATAGGCATGCTGACTGCAGGTAAGAAGCACAAGTCCAATTGCTCTGTTCATGGTTACTCCCTTGCTCTAGAACCACTCTATCAGCTGGCCCCAGCTTCCACCGGCTTTATCTCCTGGTGCTTTCACACATGACTCCTGGTGTCCTGTCTGGCTGGACTACTGATTAGACACCAAACAATTATTGGTTCTTCCCATCTCCCACCTTTGCTCATGCATTTCTCTTGCCTTGAATGCCAGCTGAGGGGCTAATCTCAAAAGCCCCCTGCTCTGTGAAGCCTGGTCTGAGTCCCATTGCAGCACAGATTCCCTATTCAAGGCCCTGTCTGTATCTCTGACTCTACAGGCCTTCACCCTCAACTCTTCTTGTTCCACTGTTTTACCAGAGACTTTTGGGGTTCCCTTGAAGCCTCCCTGATGAACTTATGGCTGACCTGTGACTAGGGTGAAGGAGGTTCAGAGTGCCCTCTGGATGGCAGAATTTGAATCCAGTGCGAGAAAATGGGGTGATGAATATGGCAGACTCAGCATGAGGCTGTTGGCTGTGCCCAACTGAAGGTCATCCCTTTTACCTGCTCTCCCTGACTCTCTCCTAGCTCCCAGCCCCCAGCAGTCATGCCCCAGTCATGCAGAGGCCACCCACTCCCAACCCAGGCTCTGAGCTCTAGGTTCCTGGAGCATTTACTCAGGGCTTATCGGCTCCTCCTCTGCATACAGTCATGACCCCAGAGGTGACCTGTGTTCTCTGACCACAGCAGACTGGAGGCCATAACCAATAGGAATCAAGACAGACAAATGCCAGTGGGGAGGCCAAAGGTGGTGACTTCCCCATGTAGATAAAGCACAACTTGATCGGGGAGATTAGAGGCCTGGGTATACATCCAGGTTCTGCCAAGCTTCAGAATATCTCACTTGTCAAATGGGAGTCATAGTGGTCTTGCCTTACTAGGGTGTAATTGGGGTTGTAACCCCCTATGAATGGGACCACTCTTGGCAGGGAGCCTGGCTCATAGGTCATTAGTCCTCAAAGAAGAGACTACTATATGGATTATTATGACAAATACCCCTAAAGACAGGAATCAGGTGTGTAATCTAACAAGATGAAACATATTAGAATGAAAACTCAGTCCCCCCCACACACACACCTACAGGTACAAACATATGATGATACTGTGCAAACTGTGAGTGTTTTTGATATGTCTGGCAAAAGGTGAGTCTATGCCAGGTGAGTCTGTCCAAGATCAGGGCACTTGTGGGGGAACACATGGCATTTTTCCCTGGTGGGATGGAAGAGTGCCACTGGGAAATGAGTCCAATTATTTCTCTTCATTGTATTCCTAATTTTAATTTTCTTGGGGACATTGGGGGTGGTAAGCATTTTTGAGAATCACAGTGGAAACAAATGGGAAATTGTTAAAATATTGATTGTAATTTCCTGGAGATTTCACTGATTTAAAAAATAGGAACCTTTAAGAAAAAAGCTCTCATTAGCAAGCAAGCAGTTAATTAAGGGGCTGCAGGACAGCTGCATTGATTTCATCATGAAACTAGAAAACTGTGGCAACAAGTCAATTTTCCCCCCAAAGCTCCTTGCTTACCACGAATGCCACTTCTAGAATGCATAGGCAATACCATCAAAGCATAGATAAGGATGAGGAATGGTTATCTAAACAGAGATGGAAAAATAATTTAGGGAATTAATGTAAATCCAGATGTCTACCAGTTTTCCTCTCGCACCATAAATACAACTGAAAGACATTGTTAAAGCTTTTAGGTAGAAGAAAGCATGTAGATGGCTTGCTAATTATTACTCTTCACGCAATGACATTTTTTCCCCCAACAGCACAGGGATGAGCCCCACATAGGAAGTGGCTCCAGTCACTGTTCTAGGACCCTTCAGACCATTTGCAATTTTGTGATTAAAAAGCAACAGCATACATACATAGAGAGAAAAACCCTGGCCCAGGACTGTCCTAGCAACCAGGTAGACTACTGCTGTACTGTCACCACAACCATTCAGAAGATTAATATGACCTAACACCAGGGGCCCAGCATTGGGCAGGCACACTGTCCAGGCAGACATTTGGAGACAAAAAAAGACAGTGTGCTCTAGCCATTTTGGGTTTAGAAAACACAATCATAGTAACAATAAAAGCAGCTAAATTTTGGGGCACAGCTACTATGTGCCAGGCCCTATGCTTTACATCCATGAGCTCAATGAAGCCTCATAAAAACTAATTTCATAGCTGAGCAAACCGAGGCTCAGAGAGGTTCAGCAGCTTGTCTGAGATCACATAGTTACTCACTGTTGGAAGATTTGACTATTCTACATGGTCTGGGGCTCAACCGCCTGGACCTGGACAGAATCTCATTAAGACAAGCTCACCAGGGAAGAAGGAAGTAACATGTACTTCACATGCTGTTACCTCTGTGCCTGGAACTTTGTTAGTTTGGCTGGCTTGGGTTTCACCAGTTCATAAGAAAGAAAAGCTACATTTTCAGCCATTTTATGAACCTGTTGATGACTTATTGGTAGCTTGGAAATGATCATGGTGGGAGTATCTACACCAAAGAAACAGGCAAATGCTGCAAATCAAGGCTGGTTGTTAAACATGGACCAATATACCATTGTAGCCACACTGCTTGGTTCAAATCCTGGCTCCTCCACTTACTGTGTGGCCTGGGGAAAGTTTCCTAATCTGCAAAATGAAAATTGCAACAGTGCCTGTCTCATCAGGGTATTGTGAATATTAAATGTAATAATCCATGTAAATCACCTAGCACAGTATAAATGATCAGCTAGTATTGTTGTAAAAATAAGTATACTGCAACTACTAATAATTACTTTTGCTATTATTATATTAGGCAACCATCTATTTTTATCAAGAGTACAAGCATGTCCTAACTAGTCTCCTTGTCTCCAGGCTTGCCCCTTCCAGTGCATCTTCTTTACAGCTGCTAGGGTAAATTTCTAGAATATAGATCTTACTTCATTTTTCCCTTGCTTAAAATATGTCCATAGCTTCTTATTATCCTCAGGGAAAAGCCCTTGCTCCAAAATTCCCAAATCTCTTAGTCTGCTTTGGCTGCTGTAACAAAGTACCAAAGACTTCGGCACTTAAACAACAGAAATGTATTATCCCCTATTTCTGGAGGCTGGAAGTCTAAGATTAAAGGGTCAGTAGGTTGGTTCCTTCTGAGGGCAGTGAGGGAAGGATCTGTTTGAGGTCTCTTTCCTTAGCTGATAGATGGCTATCTTTCCTTTTGTCTCTTTACATTGTCTTCCTTCAATGCACACCTCTGTGGCCAAATTTCCTCCTCCTTATGAGGATATCAGTGATATTAGAGTAAGGTCCACTCCAAACCAGTATCACCACACCTTAATTTAATTAATTACTTTTGCAATTACCCTATCTTAATAATAAAAAGCTAATATGCAAATGGTTATCACACCATGACACTGTAACAACCAATCAGCAGGGACCTGAGGCCACTCCCCCTGCCCCAGTGCCAGGGCCAGAGGACCTAAGGCTTTGCCCCCCAACCCTGGCACCGGGACATGAAGCTGCGTCCAATGACAGGCAGGGCTTGACAGGGGTGGGGCCGGCCGGGTCTTGGTGTTGCCCAATGTGGGTAGAGAAAGGACAGATAGCAGTATTAAAATATTTTCTCTAATTAATTCCCTTTTAGTGTGCAAGAATTTCATGCACCGGGCCACTAGTTTCCAAATAAAGCCACATTCTGAGGCACTGGTGGCTAGAATTTCAACATACAAATTTTTGTGGGACACAATTCAACCACCACAGTCTTCTCTCTGGCCCCCAAAAGTTCGTGTGTCTTTGTCACATGCAAAACATACTCAAAATCCCATCCCACCATCCCCAAAGTCTTAACCCATTTCAGTAGCAACTCTCAGTCCAAAATCTCATCCAAATGTCATCTAAATTAGGTATGGGTGAGACTTGGGATAAAATTCACCCTTGGCCCAAATTCATCTCTACTGTGAACTTGTGAAACTAAGCAGCAAGTTATTTGCTTCCAAAATGTAATGATGGGTATGGTAATTATTTTTATGTGTCACTCCACTGGGCTAAGAGATGCTAAGAGAGCTGATAAATCTTATTTCTGGATGTGTTTGTGAGGGTGTTTATGGAAGAGATTAGCATTTGAATCAGTAAACTGACTAAAGAGATCCACTCTCAACCCATTTAGTGAGGCCCCAAATGTAACAGAAAGGCAAATAAAGGCCACATTCTCTCTCTCCTACTGAACTGTGATGTTCTTGGACTTTGGAGCTCCTAGTCTAGGACCTTCAGAGTCTGGAACTTACACCTGTGGCCCCCTAGTCATCAGGCCTTTGGACTCAGACTGAATTACAACACTAGCTTTTCTGGTTCCCCATTTTACAGAAGACAGATTGTTGGACATCTTGGCCTTCCATGTGAGACAAACCTATCATAAATTCCCTTCCATGTGAGACAAACCTATCATAAATTCCCTTCCATGTGAGACAAACCTATCATAAATTCCTTATCTATCTATCTATCTATCTATCTATCTATCTATCTATCTATCATCATCTTATTGGCCCTGTTTTTCTGCAGAACCTTGACTAATACAGGCATAGGATAGACATTCTCATTCCAGAAGAGAGAAATCAGAAAAAAAAATGGATCATGGGTCCTAAGGAAGTCTGAAACCTAGCAGGGAAATATCCATTCAATTTTAAGGCTTGAGAATGATTTTCTGGCTCAATGACATGTCCTATCAAACCTTCACAAAGATAACTCCTGTGGTGGACACAACAAACAACTGGTTGTTCTGAACTGTTGTTCTTTCACACCTCTTTGCTGTGCATACTGTGTTCCCTCCGGTCAATAGAGGGCCAGGCTTTCTCAGTTCACTTGGAGCTCTCCTATGCTGCCTGAAAGCTTCAGCTTAAGTATTACTTCCCAGTTGTGTGGCCTTTGGTGATTTCCTTCCTCCCCAAGGCCAAGAGAAGAAGTTTTCCCTTTACAAAAAAAAAAAAAATGCCTCTGACATCTGAGCTGATTCCAGTGCATCTTTGCCACTCTGGCCTGTAACTACAGATCCACTGTCTCCCACTAGACTAGGTGCTGCTTGATTCCAGGCACGAACTCTCCTTTATTCTGTCTTTTTCTGCACAGGCTCAGGCCCAGAACTGCTGTGCAGTGTATAAATGCCTGTGTGTCTGAGTTATTGGCTGCACAAAGAAGCCTTTTCTGAACACCTCATGTACACAGAGCACTGGACTTGGGCTGTACACTGTTGGAGGGACAAGAACAAACCATCTCATAGTTATTAGAGACAACAGATGTACCACACTTAAGAGATGCCCTTAGCAGCAGGTGCTGATACCTGACACATAGTAACTCATGGGACCCTCACACTGCCCCTATGAGAAATTTCACACTATAGCGGAAAAGCAAGTAGCCAGGAGCCAACCTGATTTCAATCCAGGCTTTGCTACTTTCCAGCTGTGTGACATTGGTTAGCATGCTTACCCACTCTGTGCCTCTGTAAAATGGGCTAAGCAGGGTACCTACCCTATGGAGTTGGAGTGAGGATTCAGTGAGTTAATATCTGTCAGATGTTAGCTGTCAACAGGTGTAGCCACTGCTGCTGAATATGCTTGCTGAGCACAAAGCCTGCTCATCTTCCAATAACAGGGCCCCTACAACTCTCAAGTGCTGTACATCTGTCTGTACATGAAATAACTTCAGTGCAACAACAGGCAACATGAACAAATAAATGTGTATGGGGGGGGAGCCCCTAAAGAGCCAGTATTGCAGGGTGTCTGATGGTGGTAGCAGTGTCATCAGATGATTAGAGGACTGGCCTGGGAGGCAAGATCACAGGTTCTTGGCTCAGTCCTGCATCTAGTCCAGCGTGGAACCTGGGACTAGCTCCTGTCCCTCTCTCTTCACTTCAGTTTCTAGCTCTCCCCTGGGTTTGAACCTCCCATCTGCAACATTTTCCAGAAAGGCCTCCATCTTGCCCTGGTGGCTGAGAGACCAGTCCTGGGCCTAGGTGGCTGCCAGTTGTGTTGAAGCTGTAGTTATGCCACCCCCATCCTGCCTTTTGCATAGCATGTTTGCCAGCAAGGAAGCTCTGGTGCCTTGAGGAATGAGTACAGATGCCACCTGGTGCAATTTGAGTAACCAAATGAAAGGGCAAGGAAATGGCTTGCTGCTCTTTCCTGTGAGCTGGGACTTTTGTCTCCTAAGCCCCTTTTCCTTAGTGCAGAGACAAGTGTAGCCAGAAGATGCTTTACTACCCAAGTGCATTCTCCCTGGACACTTCACCACTCTCCTCAGCACCTCAGGACCTAGGATACAGAGCAGTCTTCTTGCCCCTGAGATGCTGCCCAAGGCACTGCCAAGGTAGCAATATAAGGGCATTTACGGTACTGGTCATTTGCCAGGAGGAAAAGAGTGTGTGCTTTACATGGGACTAAAATGTCCCTGCTGTTCAGAGAAAGGAGATTCAGAGAAGAAGACAAAATTGGTGCCTTTTGTAGTGGCCAAATTTCTCTCTCATTGCTGTCTGCGGGCAAGAAGATGCCCACAGTCAGATCACACAGGCTGGTGTCACGTTGCATCAGTGGCAAAACAAATGGCTTTAGTCATCAAATCCCCTGGACCTAGTGTCAGATGCTTGGCTGGCTATGAGGGCCATGGTGCCCTGCTTTAGAGCTGTGGCATTCTAAACAAGATAGACATGGTGTCACGCTGACCCTTACAGCAGGTATCTAGAAGCTTCCCACAGGTGGCCATACAGGGCTCAGTCTCCTCTCCATTCTGCCCCTGATGCTAGCCCTGTCCCACTGAAGTCCTCTTTCCCAGGATATGTCATTGTTCATTCCTGCACCCTGGCCTTGTCTGTGAAGCCACTGCTACACAGTAGCTTCTTATTCCTGAAGAGAAAACATGGAAGTGTGCCATCTCATAGGCACCTCGCCACCATGCCATTCAATAGGCTCAGTGAGGCTGGGGGAATCAGAGCAGAAGCCTTGAGAAGCTTCTGTAGCACGAAGAAGCTACAGCCATGAGAAATCACATTTCTCTATAGTAGAATGAACAGCATGCAGAGCATTTCCTAACTGAGACATAGGCCAGGACTAGCTAGTTGTCCCCTGATAAACTCCATGCCAACTCCTGCTCTCTGCTCAGGGCTTGTTCCTGCTAATGAAATGGCCATTTTGTCAGTGTAACATTACTTAGCAATTTATTAGTGATTATTGATTTTCAATTGTGGTTTCCTGGGACTGTGGGATGGAGCAAATCAAAGGCATCCTGCCTGTGTATCTCCATTATTTGCTTGAGGCCATGGGTTCAGATGCAAGCAGCTCATCCATTGCCAAAAGCACTGAGAGACACAGCTCTTGCTGCTTCTGGCAGCTCCTTTTCCCCTCACCATCTCCTGAAGAACCCTCCATCTCACTTCCTCTAAAGTCCCAGCAACAGATGAGGGTAGACATCTGTAGATTTAAGTGGATGATCTGATGTTTTTTTCATGGTCCTTACTAGATCCTGTTCCCACCACCAAGGATTCACTGCCTTCTTGTTCCCCAGAGGCCTTACTCCTTTACTCCCTGATAAAGAATTCCTACTTCTTCTGAATAGAAAGTCCATTGTCCTTCAGCTTGAAAAGTGGTGATCCCATTCCCTGGCAGGAAGGAAGCAGAATCCTCCCAGCCAGTAGTCTGTATTGCCTATGGCCTTGGTCCTTCCCTCCACCAGAATCCTTACATCTGGAATCTTAAACCAGATGGTCCAACTCCTTCGCAAACCTCCCCATTACTCCCAGCTCCAGTCTCCTGTCTGAGAAGGTGAAAGTACTCTCACATTCTCTCCCATGGGTCTTCTGAGCACCTTTGCTCCAGCACCACAATAGTCATAGAAGAAAGTCTGTAAAAAAAAAAAAAAAAAAAAAAAAGGGAGGGCTACCGACACCTCTTATATACCATATCCAATCCACTTAACCTTGCCTATCTCTTATTTTAGCCACCTTTGAAGCAACCAGTTTTTTTCTGCGTGGGGTCCAACAAACTTGATGCATATACAGCTTAACAGCAGCTCACCTCAGGCTTGCATCTCATGTCTCTATCCCAGGGAGAGAGAGGGTCTATGCTTTTGATAATGCCAGGGGAACTTTTCTGATATGTGGACATGCAGGGGAGCTAAGTTTCAATGGAAGAAAAGTTCTGCATATGGGGAAAGGAGACAAAGTTTTAATTGTTTCCTGTACCCCCCCCCCACTTCTGACACATACTTCATTTGGCTTCTCCGAGGGTTTTATGGACTCAAGCAGCCAATCACACATTAAAATGCATAATTAGATATCATAGACTTGCTTTGGTTCTTCTTCCTTTCTTATTTTGTCCAACCCCATCTCTGACTCCTGCTCTCTGGGATAACATTCCCAATAAAGATATTATATAGTAGAGGCCCGGTGCACAGATTCGTGCACCAGTGGGGTCCTCAGCCTAGCCTGTGGGGATCGGGCCGAAACCGGCTCTCTGACCTCTCCCGAGGGTTCCCGGATAGCAAGAGGGCGGTTCTCAGGTGACGCCCCCTGGATTCTGGCTCCCTCTCTCTTCTTCCAATGTTATTTCACTTTCTCTTTGTACCTGTCTTGCTTCTTTCATCTCACTTTACCCTAAGTTTTGCGGTAACTGACGACTTGTGGGCATTTAGCTGCAAAATGCAATTATTTAGCAAACAGGATTTACTTAGCCTGGAATCTAGTCGGCCTAGGGCAGAACCCTGCTCAATATCAGGCTCCCGCCTAGGCCCTACCCCTGTGGCAGCGGGAACCTCCTTCTTCCCACCTGAGCTGCTCCTTCCTCTCCTTCCTTCCCTGGTGGTTGCCTGCTGGTGCTACTGTCCCCTGGAAGGAGGGAAGTTTTGGCTGGTTTCTCAGCTAAGAGTGGTAGCGGGAAAATTCACTGCCACCACTGGAAATTGATATTAAAGGGATAGGCCAGCACATGCATAGCCAGTAGGTCCTGCACATCTCACGTTTAGCTAATTGAGTCAAAAAGTTTCTGTGAGGGCCAGACCCATGACCTCTGCAATGGGCTAGAGGCTGGGTTGGGAGCCAGACCTGAAGTGGAGAGTCAATGGGCTACAGGACCAGTGCATGAGCACCAGTGGGGTCCCTCAGCCTGGCCTGCGGGGATCAGGCCAAAACTGGCTCTCCGACATCCCCTGAGGGGTCCTGGATTACGAGGGGAGGGGGTGGTTCTCAGGTGACATACCCCGGAATCGGGCACCCTCCTCTCTGGTTCTGGATGCGTCACCTGAGAACCGCAGCTGCCAAGTCACCACAGCTCAGCAGCTCCTGCATTGAGCATCTACCCCCTGGTGGTCAGTGCACGTCATAGCTACCGGGTTGGCCGGTAGGCCGGTCGGCCGATTGTTTAGGCTTTTATATATATAGATAGCCGTGGCTGTGTGGCTCAGTTGATTGGAACATTGTACTGTACACCAAAAAGGGTGTGGATTTGATTCCTGGTCAGGGCACATAGTTAGGTTGTGGGTTCAATCCCTGGTCAGGGCATGTATGGGAGGCTACTGATTGATGTTTCTCTCTCACATTGATGTTTCTCTCTATCTTCTTTCTCTCTTCCTTTTTTCTCTCTCTCTCCATCTCTTTCTGAAATCAATGAAAACATATCCTGGAGTGAATATTAGAAAAAAAGAGATATTACCTATAAGCCTCTGTTTTGTGCTCTGCTTTCTGGGGAACCAGAGACTTTGTACTACAAAGAGCCTTAGGAATACTGAGGATGGGATTCTGGAGCTAGATCTCCTACTAGTTACATGGTAATACAGACCCCATTTCTAGTGGGAAAAGGGCTTGCAATAACCCCTGACATGTAGTAGCTTCACAGTTATCTGGACTGTCACCTATGAAACATGTGGTTATGTGGTAGTTGTAGCATTCAAATAGCATGGGGACAATGGTAATCATAATGATTTGGAGGTTGTCTGGCTTTTGTTACTTTGAGAAACTTGCAATAAAAAATGACAAGCTTGGGTCAAACAACCATCAATTTAAAACACCCTGTGAAATCTAGAGGGCCTCTATGGAAACTTTAAAAGGATCCTCATCTCCTGCAGCAGTAGGACAGACCTTGATGAAAATCAGACACAAATTGTAAGAATAGAGTGTTACAGAGAAGATTGAATACAGAATCAGTAGTTTCCTATATCAAGGTCTAGATGGGAAAACTGGGAACTTGAGACCTAGGTTGGAAATATTTTGGTGGATAAGCCTGAGAATCTTGAAGCCATATTCTCTAGGACCCTCCATGCTGACAGCCTCTTTCCTTTTGCCAGAGGAGAACAGATTGGCCCTGTGTGGAAACTCTGCAATGACCTCACCTGATACAGGTGAATTGCAAGATGATGCTCTTCTTCCTCAAGACCCACCTCTGCCATCTCTCATTGCCTTCAGGCTGATAACCAGGGTCATATATCAGTATAGCCCAACTTTGGAAGTACAGTACTTGTTCTTCAAGAAAACAGCTTGCATGCTAAAGGAATTACAGAAATGGATTAATATGTGCAAGCAAGAATTGTGAGAACACTTATGGGAGTTAAATGTTGAAGGTGTTGGACCCAGAGAGCAGACAAGGGAGAATTTATTGACATAGTGGCACTCTCTTGTGCCCAGGGATTCAGCATTCAAAAACATTAGGAATGGGTCCTAATCCTCTGCTGAGATGACTCCTTGATACTTGGACATGACAAAATCTATAATAAATGATCTGGGGCTGCTATAACTTTCTTTGTATAGTATCAAAGAAAGAATTATAATGTTCAAAGAGTTTTAGAATAGATTTATTATGTCATACCATTTGACTGTGTTCCTTGGGTGGGCCAAAGAACATTTCCTTCACCAAGTCAATAGGTGAGAGAGGCACTAGCATATTTGAGAGGCTTAGTAGATAGTTGTCCTCTCTAGGTTGAGTTTATAGTATGAGATACCACTATGAAACTGGGTTCGATGATATCAGTAAAGTGGGAGAGGCCAGGTGGCAATATTTAGCCATTGTCTTAATGGGAAGCAAAGTCAGAGTTGCAACTGAGGTGCTATACCTAAAGGGATCTGCATGGTGGCCAACAGACCATTGTGTTCCTAGGACAGATAAATGGAGATATAACTAGGGTGTCACTTAATTAGTATAATTTTTTAAAAACAAAATGAGCAGAAATCATCCACCACAATGCAAAACTCAATTTCTTACCCAATTTCCAGATCTACATCACTTCCCAAAACCAGAGCCCAAATTAAAAAGACTAGTCTCCTCATGGAAAAACGCTACTGTGCCACCCCAATAACATGTGACAAATATTCTCCCAATCTTATCATAAAGGGACCTGAGGACATTTGTGAGGAAACTACTTATACTTTTCAAGAACTGTTGGATACAGGGCCTGAGCTTATCAGGAAACCCAAAGTGCCATTATGGTTTTCTTGTTAGGGTTGAGACTTCGTGAAATATGTAATAAATATTTCTGGCCCAATGGTCTAATGGGCCTATGGATCTACCCCTTAGTCATTTTCCTGGCTTCCAAGTATATGAGTGAGGTAGATATTTTTAGCAAGTAGAAGAATCCTCATATTGGTATCTGGACTTGTGGAGAAAGAATATTTTGATAGGAAGAATCAAGTGGAAAGCACTGAAACTGTCTGTCCCCACAGCTGAGTTAGTAAATCAGGAACAAGACTAGGAGAAATTGCAAAAATTAGTTCCATTATCGGACTTAAAGGATGCAAGGATATTGGTCTCGATCATATCCTTGTTCAATTTATGGTTCCAGCAAAAACCGGATGGATTATGGCAGATGATGGTGAACTGCTTACTGTAAACTTAACTAGGTGGTTACTCCAGCTGTGGCTGCACTGTTGGATGTGCTATCTTTACTAAAGCATACGAGAACATCCTTTGGCATTTCATGTGTGGCTATTGGTCTGGAGAATGCATTATTTTAATTCTTATCAGTAAGTGGGATTAAAAGTAATTTGCCTTTACATGAGAAAATCAGCAGTACATAGTCACTATTTTACCCCAGAGCTAAGTAAAATCTCTGTTCTCTGCTGTTACAATGTAGTCTGTAGGGGCTTAATCTGCTTGATTTTTCATAGACCATAACACTGGTCCATCATATTGATGTTAATTGGACCTGATGAACATCAAGTGACAAGTATCTCAGATGTTCTTGTAAAACACATGCAAATAAGAAAATGTCAGACAGACCCCAAGATACATGGGCCTGCCATGTCAATGAAATTTGTAGGAACCTAATGATCTAAATCATGCTGTGACATCTTAAAAAAAAAAAGGCCAAATTAGTTTACCTTGAATCACCTATCATGAAGAAAGAAACACAGCACTTAGTGGGCCTTTTTTTTTTTTTTGGATTTTGGAGGCAGCATAGAATGCAGTTGGGAGTTTTGCTCCAAGATATTTATTGGCTTGTTGAGAAGTTGATAGTTTTGAGTGGGATTTAGAGCAAGAAAAGGCTGTGCTATGGTCCCCGGCTGAAGTACTAGTATAAGCTACTCTACGTCTTAAACCTAATGACTTATCAGGTCCAGTGGTGCTAGAGGTATCTGTGGTAGACAAGGATGCTGTTTGGAGTCTTTGGCAAGGTCTCTTTTTTTTCCACCCTACATTTCACATGACTTCTTAGCTGGTCCCATAAATTCAAGCAGCTAGTTGCCTTTCACAACAGCCAGCTTGATAAACATATTCATGTATTGACTTTCCTTCCTTTCTTGCATTGCTCCCCTGCCCCTCACTCCTGCTGCCTGGGGTTATTCTCTCCCCCAAAATATTCACACATAAGCCTTTGACTCTGATTTGACTTGGGGGAATGTAAGCTAAGGGAATAGGCACACACCTGCCCTCACTGAGTTTCCAGACAGGTTTGGGAGACAAACACAGAGCATTTATATATGTGGTGCAATGTGCCCCATACAGAGGCTGCGCACGGTGCAGCAGGTGTATAGGAGATGGTGGAAGTCTTGTGTTATCTGTGGGGGAGGGGCTTAGGAGAGCTTCCCTAAATTGTGAAGGTGCAGCTGATATATGAAGGATGAGCAGAAGGTTTATCAGGGGAAAGAGGTGTGGGCCAGTGTTTTTGTGGGGGAGTGTTTTTACAGGGTGATGGGAGGAGGGGATGTTTCAGCCTTTGAAGCAGAGGTGGTTGTGGGGATGGGGTGATGTGGAGGTAATCACAGCAGAACACTCTTTCTAGAAGAAGTGAGGACCTAGAGGAGATAGGACAAGATGAGATCCAGGACCCAGGGGACCCACCATGCACAGGGGAAGAAGCAGCCCCTTTTTACCCCTCTGAGATTGAATAGAGGGAAGGGAGGCTTGCAGTGATTTTGAAGTGAGGAGGATGATGGAAGCATCAAGTTGGATGACCTTGGTCTTCTCTGCAAAGCCTGAGCTGAGCATACTGCTGGCAGAGGCAGGTGGATCAGGGACTGGAAGAGGCTGGTGGTGAAGGCTTTGGACAGCTGCTTTAGGGAATTCCAGAGGGATTGAGTTGAGGAGGGAGTGTGCATGCCCTACCTGCCTGTCAGGCTGGAGGGGACTTTGCATAGAGGAAGACCCTGGGATTTTTGCTGAATGTAGGGTGGGTTTGCCATTTGTAACCTGAGTTGCTGAGAGTTCACACTTACCTTCCACTTGACCCATGCTTGGTTCTCTTTCTTACTGCCATACCCACTGTCTCAAATGCACCCCCTTTCCCCACCATGGAACCTTTGCATGACTGTCCCTGTGCAAGCAACAACTGGTCTTATATCCCCCCAAGCCACAACCCACATTCTTTAAATCGCAGATCAGAGCCCCACCCCTAAGAAGCTATCTTTGTGATTAATACCAACCATTCTCAAACCTCTCACTAGAAACCCCAGACTGACCCTCTTGTCCAATGCACTCCTATAATTCCTCTTACTTTCCAAATTTAGCCACTGCCAGGAGATGACAAATGCCTTTTTCAGGGCCCTTATTAGAAGGCCAGCTCTGAAAGCAAGGGCTGAGTCTCCTGGCCCCTGCATCTCACACCTAGGCAAATAAGAAGTATCCAGACTTCCAGATATCCTTGAGGATGTGTGTCAAAGATTGTCAGAAGTGAGCCCCATCCAAGCCATTCTATGGATTAAGCCAACTCTAAACACCCTTAGCAAGTCCAGGGAGAGCTTCAGCTCATTCACAGACCCTTGATTTGGAAACAAATATTGTGTACACATATGTGTGCATGTGTATGGGCTTCTGTGTGTTTTTCTGGGAAGAAGTTCCATAACTTTTATTCAAAAATATCTCTAATCCCCCAACAGCCCAGAACCACTGGTGCAAACTTTCTTGGTGGGCAAAATCTGCAGGGGGCTTGCACCCCACTGCACAACTCATATGTGGTCAGAGTGTCAAATCTAGAAAGTCAAAGGGTTACTACTCTCAAGTACTTGGGCCACTGCCAAGGGTATTGTGGCCACAGATATTTATTTGCACTCAGCCAGAATCCCATCTGTGAGTCATAACATCCCAATGAGTGAATAACAATTAGCTGACCAGGTTTATGAGTCTTGAGTAAATAAATAAATAAATAAATAAATAAATAAATAAATAACCTGTTGGAGCTAGAAGACCATTTAAAGGCCATTAAGTCCGATATTTCCAGAAATATGTTCTGCAGAGCATGAGTTTTACTAGGTGTGAATAGAATAGCTGTACTAAGAAAAGATGATGCTGAGATTAAAAAAAAAAAGTTTAGGAAATTCTGGGTTAAACAACATAAAATGTTTCTTTTTCCAGGAGTACTAATCAGAATCTTCATTAGATCATGAAGGCTTTGAATTTTTCAGGAGGGAGATAAAGTGTTTCCCAACTGTATTTAAAGTATTATGACATTCCTTTGCAGAGGATCCGGCAGAACAGTTTTCTGTTGACCAGGTTTGCATCAGAAGCCATTTCCTGAGATTTGGGAAGTTTCATTCACCCCCTTCTTAATTAGAGAACTCTGCTGAGCATATGAGCTTCCTTGGTGATGAATGGAGGGAAAACGTGAGTGTTCAGGCACTCCATGCAATGTCACTCCCTTAGCCCAAGCTGTAAGATGTTTATTCTAGGATCCCATGTGTAGTGCTTACTTGTGTCCCAGATGCCACCCCAAGCACTTTACAGTTACTCATTGTATCAGGCAGGGTTCTCCAGAGAAACTGAGGCAGTAAGATATAAATGAAAAAGGACTATATTGAGGAACTGGCTCATGGGATTGTGGGCACTGGCAATTGTAATAATTCCAGGACAGGCCAGGAGTTGATGCTGCAGTCTTGAGGCAGAATTTCTTCTTCCTCAGGGAAACCACAGTTTTGCTCTCAAGGCCTTTCCACTAATTAGGGCAGGTGGCTAGCTAATAACAAAGGCAGGACCTTAACACAGGTAGCTTAGAGCAGCCTGCTGACCAAAAGTCACATGTCTCAGGGCAAGCAGCCCCTTGGTTCTCAGGTCAGGCTTTGGGGGTTGAGGCTCAAGGCCAGCCACAGTCTCAGGCTGAGGGGGACTGTAACCCACCCTCTAGATTTTCCACTGACAAGAGATGCTCCTACAAAGGCTGCATAAGTTTGGCACCTGTCTGTGCCAGGCATGCAGGGCTTTACTTGCCCGTGTGTTTGTTGGAAAGTGTCTCCAGGTTCTGTTTCCTGGGCATGTGTGCTCAGGTCCAAGGGGTAAAGAGGACACAGCCTTGCTGCCTGGTTGACTATGGAGCTTCATTGTCCCTGTGCTTCCAAGCACTACTCAGGAGCCATTCCAAAGTCTAAAACACTAGGCTCTTGTCCCAATGCATGTCCCACTAGGACCTCAAGCCAGGACCATGAGCTCTAAATTTCCCAAATGGGTATGCTTCAATGAAGTGTTTTTCATGCTGGCCATTGGGCTATTGACCAATGAATAACCATACTGGTTATTCCACTGCAGGTATAGTACCCTAATGAAGACCTGAGCTCAGATGAGGCTGGGGCTTGGTTCCTTGGTTTGGGCCTGAAATGGAACCTCAAAAGAGTCCTGCCCTCTCTATGGCTTTAGTGATCCTATCTGTATGATGAGAGGGGAAGATTAGAAGGATCCTTAGTGGCTCTCCATCTTTAAACTGGTCTTCAATAGCAGAGTTTGAAGCCACTTCCTGTTCTTTCCCAGGAACTGATAGAGGCATTCCAGAAGGTGCTATTGAGGACTCTTTTTCTGAAGGTGGGTGTCAGGTGCTGGCTGGCTATAGACAGTTCATGGCTAGGTATTATTTATATACATTCTCACATAAAACAATCCCAAACCGAAAACCTCTAATAGGGCAAGCCACGCTAGGAGTAAGGAATGGCAATGTTGAGACAAATACGACTTGGGAGGAATTGGGAACTTAAGAGATGCAACCTCTAAGATTCCTCCCTTTATCCTTTTCTCTCTCCCTCCTTTCTTCCTTTCTCCCTTATACTTCGTTCTCTCCTTCTCTCCTTTTCTCCCTCCCTTTATTGCTGTCTGTCATCTGACCCCAGGCACAGGTCAGCTCAAACAGCTGAACACGGACAGCAGGCAAGCTCTCTTAGCTCATTTGGGGAGGGTCTGAACAGCAACATTCCTCTCCTGCCTCCCCCTCACATTTAACCACACACACTGCCTCATTATTATGAAAGAAAAATGCCAGGATTCCAAGGCAAAGTACAAATGTGTGTTGACCTTGGGGCCCCAGATCCATAGTAGCAGCTTGTCCTCAAAGCAGATGACTACACATGGGTGTGTTGCAGGCTTCAGTTTCTCTTTCTTTCTGGGCCTCAAGGTGGCTCATCCTTGGACCTCAACTTGTAGGGAATGCAGGTGACACCCTGGAAGTCGGCCCTGGCTAACACCAAGTTTAGAAGGAACAGCCAACACATTCTGGGAACTACCCTTGGCTGGACTATCTCAGGAAGAAGAGTCTAGAAGACTTAATTTTTGTTCCTGCCTTTGGCCCACTGGGCTTCCATAAGAGGACTCCCTGGGATATGAACAGTTCCTTATAGATTACCAAACATATTCCTGTCTGTTCCATTAATCTATTCATCCTTACACCTACCAAGTGCTGATTGCCTGCCAGCATGGGAGATGAAGTAGTGAACAAGATCCACCTTATCACTCCCCTCCTGGTGCTTGCCATCTTACAAGGAAGATAGAGAAGAAACAAATAATTCCAAGAGGGGCACGTTTCAAAGTATAGTAGTCTACTGCAGCTCCTAAAGGGGGCAGGGAGTGCCATGCTCAAGGCTGCGTTGTTAGAACAAGGCAGGATGGAGGCATTTTACCCCAGGTGTCCTACTTCTCAGCTCTGGGCTTTCTCTAACTCTACTCACTGGCTTCCCCTTATTTCGTCCACCCACCTCCAGCTGCTGCCAATTAGATTGTCATTCACCCAATGACCTTGGCCAATGACAAGGTCTCACACTAGCTTCCTTTTGCCAAACCAGGTGACAAAACTGAGACCCTTGGCAAGGTGGAAAGAAGGCCAGGCCATGGCAACCAGGATAGGTTATTGATCTTTCTTGGCATTCTACCCTTAATGGCATGGCCAGGCTCAGCCCTTGGCTCCTGACACCTGGAAGTGGGAGAGGTTTAGAAGGACCTGAAGGCGGGCCCATTGGACTGGGGCTGGGAGATGAGACCGTGGCCTGCCATGGCAAGGATATGGCTGTGTTTAGAATACAGAGGGAACCAACCAATTTTGGACTCCTCCTGTGTGCAATAAGCCTGCATTTTACACGTAAGAAAACTAAGGCTTAGCATGAGTAGGAATGTGACTTGCCCAATGTCACTTGGCTAGTAAGTGATGGAGCTGGGAGCAGACCCCACTTCATTGGACTCTAGGATCTATTTTACTTGCCCCATACCATATTGCTTCAGAGAGTTTTGAAGGGAAGAGGACCTGGTGTTAACTATCCTCAGCATAAAGGAGTCTGAAGGACATCAAAGAGTGTCAGAAAGGAAAAAAGGGCAAGGCTGTCTGGGTGGCAGAGTGGTTTTCCTGTTCTGGCTTAGGTTGCTTCATACAGAGGGACTGCTTGCAGGGTCTGCTAGAGTGGACGCCCTCTTCTCTTGCTCACCCTTGCTGACATTCACCTTAGATATTTTAGGATGGCATTCAAATCTCCTCGCTTCCTTGGCGGCCCAGCTCTGTGCTCAGCACTTGCCCAGTTTTCCAAGGCCATTTCTATGACTACCCTGTGTGGGAAGTCTAATTCATAGTCCCACTTGACGAGGGAAAATCCTGAGGCACAGAGTGGAAGAGACATGCCTGAGGCCACCTGGCACCCCAGCCATTCTCTTGTGCCTCTCTGCCCCACATTGAGGTGCCTGTGCCTTCCTGCAGAGTGGGGGCTTGTTTCACACCAGCTGAGAATATGGAATTTCACAGAAGAATCTGGAACTGTGACAGTCCCCCTCACACTGAAGCACTAGTTCCCTTTGCCGCCACACAGATTCCATTCTCCTGGCAGCTCACCCTGCTGTCGTCCCCTGTGCACTAGGAGCAAGAACCTGTTCCTAACCCTGTGATCAGAACCATCAGCCTCTTTCCCTCCTCAGGGCAGGCTAACAAGCAGTCCCTAGACCCCTGGCACTGAGGCCCACCTTTGCTATGATAAATTTGATGCTTTCAGATCAGGAGGCCAGCCCTCCCAGAAATGACAGCCCACAGGCATTACCCAAAAAATCTCAGCAGCTCCATCATGAGGTGTCTGGCCCATTCCAGGGCTAAATTTGGCAGGGGAAGAATCTGAGGAATTATTTAGACTCTCGGCTCCCCCCTTTTTATTTGGGGGTGTAGGAAACTATGGGCAGAAACTATGAAGCTGTATCACCAACCCCAACTCCAGTGTTGAGGGGAGGAGAGCTGGTGAGCCTGTATTGGGATCCCAAGGAGTGATGACCCCCTCACCTACCCTCAAACTCTCCTTTGTCATTGTGATCACCAGGTTTCTGGTTCAACCAAACCCCTCTGGATCGCTGGAGCCGTGTGCCTGGGGCTTCAGGTCCCTCTTCTGCCTGAGGCCAGGGTCCTTTGGGGGGCTCCGGCTGCCTGCCCCCTGCCAGGCTGGCCTCTTCCAGCCCTAGTGACTTCATGCTCTGGCTTGTCCCATGGTTGTCTCACTCTTCGAGGCCTGTCCTCTGCCCCTTGGCTCCTGCTTCCCACTGACCCTCCAGGGATGGCCAGGTGCAAGTTCAGTGGGGAGGAGAGGCCTGGATGGCAATCTGCATCTCTGCAGTGCATTTTTGCTATGTTGGGGGCACAAGCTGAGCCCACACTCTGCTGTGGCAGGGTGGGATTCTGCTACTCGAGTCACTGCTTTGTGCATGCCTTTCACCAAGTGGGAACCTGCCTGTGGGCCAGTGACCAGTGTAGCTTGCTCTCTTTTGCAGAGATGCCCAGCACCAGGGGAGGCTGAGAAAACTACTGGCCTGCAAGCGACAGTGCCCTCCAACTTGGGGGGAGCAAGCCCTTTGACAGCCTGGAAAGGAAGGAGAGAGGGAGCAAGGGAGGGAAGAAGGGAGGAGGTCGCCCATGGCTTCCCTCCATATTATAAATGCCCCATTAGCCAGTTCCAGGGCCAACTCAGGGCTACAGTAGCTGCTTCTGTGATGTGTCCTGTGTTGTTGGGGACCAAGTGCTCAGCAGCTGCCACCTTCAGCAGATGACCAGAGTCCCTAAGGAGAAAATCTCATGGCATCTCCAGAATTAGACCTATTACTCCTAGTGATCTTGGATGTGGCTGCTGGGTCCTCCAGAACCCATGGGCATCTGGGAAGGCCCTGCTGAGAGTCCTGGCTGAGGACACAGGGACTCAGGGCTTCCTGGACTTGTATGTGACCTTGAACATAGCCCTGCCTCCTGTGGATCTAATCTCTTCATCTGTCAGCAACTTGAGCCTGGGGTCTGGCTAATCTGAAGGGCCCTGACTGTCCCTCCCACAGGCGCCCTGAGACTAACCAGTTCAGGGCTCCAGGTATTTCAGAACAGGAGGCCATGCCAGCCTTGAGCCCCTGTTCCTACCCTTCCAGTCCCATCACAGCTCCAGGGACAGTATGCTCCCTTATTCTGCAGAGCCGCCCTCCCCATTATGAACAAGGCTGGTCCTGATGGTCCTCATGGGACAACCAGAGTTCCGATGAGGATAATAACTGGAAGCCACAGATGCAAATGGAATAGCACAGACTGAAGCTTATTGATATCACTCCAGCTTAGGCTGAGGTTTTCATGGGCCATTTCCCCTGGAATCCTCACAGCAGCCTGAGGGGCCTTTTCTTGCTGACTCTATTGTACAGATGAGGAAACAGTGACCCAAGGCCACACATGGCCCAGCCGTGGTGGCACCAGAAGCCAGTATTCCAACCCAGGCTTGACTGACCCCGGAGCTTGAAATCATTGCTCCTGGCTATGCTCTACAATCCCTGGGAGCTGAGACCATGTCTGGACCCCTAAACAACTCAACGCTTGGCACTATGACAGGTAAAAAGAAGACATCCAGTTGTCACTTCTTGAATGATAGTCTGACTAATGGAGCCACCCAGCCAACTAGGTCAGATCTGTCCTGACCCCAAGGGCCTGAGGTGAGGGAGACTTATTTCAGGCAATGGGCTGTCCCTTAGCACACAACCCAAAGCCTTGTGCCCCAGGCAACAGGGACTGGTTTGAGGAGCACTTGGTACCCTGTGTTGTTGCAGGGTGAGGAAAACTGTCTCAGTGGCCTCCAGCTCTCTGAGTGAAGGAAGAAGCCCAAGTGCATATCAGATCCCAAAGGAACCCCAAACCACTGAACTCCATGTGAGACTTGGGCATTGCTGACTAAATTATGGTGGGAGGGGTAGGACAGGATAGGTGAGGAGGATGGGGAGGGGTGATTTCAACATTTTCCAAGGAATTACACTTCTAGAAATGAGCATAAGTTACAATCAATTTCCAGATAATACAAGTCTTCAAAGACAGATTGGTAGCTTGCATGTTCATTGTACCCAAACTTTAATTAAACCATTTAAAAATGAAAAACCTGTCTGGCATTCTTCTGCTAATTGACCAGCCTGGTGAAAGAAGGCTCTGTCTGTGACTGCAGTGATTGTATGCTAATAAAATTTATTTCTACAGTCTTGCTCAGCTCCCTGTTCTGTATTTAAGAAATGTGTGGGCTCAGAGCCAGATATCACAAAGCACAAAGTAATCAAACCTCCCTATATCCAGCCCTCACTTTGCCATTTCTAATCAGTTGTGGCTTGGCTGGGCTCCGTGTGCTGCCAGTTCAGATGGGACCATTTGGGGTTCTTCTCCTGTCCTGCAGTGGGGATTTGGAAGTCCCTGTTGTCTGCTGAAATGGACAGTTTCAAGGCTCACTGTATTCTCAGGGATGCAGCTATAATGGGTAAGGATATAATTGCCCAACGCAGGCAGTATGGTACATGGCTCATTCTTCAAGATCACATTTAGAGGAGTCAGGGGTTGTGACCAGCAGAATTCCTTAGCCTCATCTCCTTGGCAGATGTGGTGTCCTGAGCTACCTCAGCACTTCCAGAACCTCAGACCTGGCTGCCCTGATTATTTGATGTCCATGTGCCAGGCAGGAAAGGAAGTGACTGGAACCTTGGGTCCCTGGCAGCAGAACAGGGCTTGTGGCATGGCCTTTTTTGTCACATGGGGCAAGGTTTAACCCTGATTTTAATGCCCAGCTCTGTCACTGCCCTGCTGAGAGACTCTGGTCAGTTTCTGTCCCTCTGGGACTTCGTGTCCCTATCAATCCAGAGATGGGCATTCATCTTTGGGCTTGTGATCACTCCAATGTTTATGGAGCTGCATGCCTCGTGGTCATAGTGGGTGGGCACAGAGGGTGCCCACCCTCAACCTAGCACTGATTGTCTCCATGTCCTGTGCTGCCAGTGGAGTAAGATGGTTTTGATGAAGAGAGAAGCCACAGCACAATGTTTCCTGACCAGCCCTGACTCTTATGGCTCAGCCTTATCAGGGGTTTGTAACCAGTGGCCAGAGAACTGTGTCCCCCTTGGCATGGCCCCTGGGTCTTCATGGAACAATAGTAGGCACTTTTTCAGTCACTCAACAAACAGATACTGAGCATGACAAAGTGAACCGGCGCCAGATCCTGCCTTGGTAGCTGTGGAGACAGAAATGTCTAAATTACCACTTGGCAAGTGCTGTAAGAATGGTGCATGCAAAGCACTGTGGGAACTCAGGCAAGGGAGTGACTCAGCCTTCTGGGGTATAAGCTGCCATATACACGTATAAACAGGTATGCATATGATCACACAGACACACACTTGCATATGACCTACAGACACGCATGCACATATGTACACCTGTACACCTAGAGAAGCATTCATGTCTCCACCCACAGACACATGTGCCCAAATCCAGAAGTATGCTTAAGGACATGCCAACACAAAAATGCATGTGTGTGCACACAACAGATGCACATTGACTGCCCTTTTCCACAGTACCCCAGAATGCTCTACTTTGGGGCAAATATTAAAAAAGATCCCACTCTATAAACAGAAGCCAAGTCTGGAATAAACCCATTCATTCCACAGGTTGAGACTCTCAGTGGCCCAATGGGATGATTGGAAATCCATTCTTTTATCTCAGCTTTCACTTCCCTATCACCATCCACTGCCACCAGCCCCGGAGTGCCAGAAAGGGTGCACAAGGTGGGGAGAGAGGAGGCAGCGACTGCAATTCTGAGGTCAGGGGAGAAAAGGCAGCCTGGAGTCCAGCCGTAGTAGAGGCATGAAGCCTCTGTGTGTATGTGTGTGTCAGTATATATGAGTGTGTATGTGTGCATATATATGATTATGTGTGTGCATGTGTGAGATTGTGTGTGTGACCTGTAGATAGCAGCTCTTGCTTGGCCCCTTGGAAATGCTGAGCCACTGCCACCTGCCACCTGTATCTATGCTAATGTGGGCATGACAAAATGGTTCTGAGCAGTTCAGGGGAGTAATGAAGATGTCCTGGGGCCACAGAGCCCATTAGAGGGGCTGGAGGCTGGGACAGGGTCTGCCAGGGTACTCTCTACTATATTTGAGGAACAGGTCTGGCAATTGCCGAAAGGCACTTGGGGACAGCCCTCGAGAAGGCCTTGCCCCTTGGAAAAGGGGCCCAGGGCAGGCTGCCAGGGAGCCTCTTCCATCTTTTAGCACTCCTAATCCTCCATTCCTGGAAGAAAGGGTAACAAAAGAGAAGTAGCAGAGCCACTCACCTGCCTGCTGTTGTCCTGGCTTTAGCCCTGTGGCACCCAATTCAGACTTCTGATCTCCGGAAGAGTAAGAGCATAAAGGCATGTTGTTTTAAGCCACCAAGTTGGTGGTAATTACCGCAGCCAAAGCAAATGGATACAGAAAGGAGTTGGTTCTTATGCCCTCACCATGTGTTAGGTAGGCACAGTGCTTCAGGATTCTTGCAGACTGCCTCATTTGATGCACAGACCAGCCCCTGTGTGTGTGTGTGAATCTCCAAATATAATGCCCAATTTACAGATGGTTCTCATGGGGAAATAGCTTGCCCATGTGCACCCAAGTGGAGATGTGGTAGCACAAAAACTGGTCCCAGGCCTACTGGGCTCTGTGCCCTCTGCTCTCCAACTGTCACTGAGGGGAAGGAAGTACCAACACTGGAGGCTAGATTCACAAGCAGTTATTCCAGCACTGGGGAGAGAAGGGGTTGTTCTGGATCAGATTGGGATTGCTTTATATCGCTGACCCTCCCCCCACCCAGAGTTCAGGGCTGGGCACCAGGGTCCTCCAGTAGACTTTGGCCCAGCAGTGATGCCCTATCCAGCACCCAGACCTAGGTGTTGACCCCAAGCTTTTGCCAAAATACCTCCTGGAACAGTGAGCTAAGGAATTGTGAGGTGGCCACTACTAAGGCTGAGCAGCTTCTTTCTGCCCCATCATATCCCTTGAAACCAAGCGAGTCTTAAACATCTATGCTTTGAGTCCCTGACAGATAGGACACTGAGTCTCAGAGAGGAACAGGGTCACACAATTGGGTCAATGTCAGATGGTGGTAGAGATTAGGCTCCTGGTTGCTAGCAGCTCACTCTTTCTGGTGGCTAAGACCAATGGCCCTGATTTATGGACCAAAGAAACCTGATTCAATAGCAGGTGCAGGCAATGCCCAATTAGCCTACTGGCATGGTGGCTGGCATGGCAAAGTGAATTTCTTCACTGGCCCTCACAAATCTTGTTTGAATAACACAAAAAATGTTAATATTGATCCAGGAGGCCTCACTTCACATCTACTTGGAGTGACACTAATTGTCCAGCCTTTGACAAGGGCAGTGGCTGGGAGGCAATCCAGCTCACATGGCTGCCCATGTCATCTTAACCAGTGCCTGCTACCTCATGGGGAAAACAGCCAGAGCTGAGGAGGGATGCACATGCTTCAATCTCACCAGACTTGAGTCTGGAGGGGAACAGACCTTCTCACATCTGTGTTCTGCTCTTTTCTCTTTCTGCCAGGATACCCCTTTTGGGCAACGTGAGGAAAGACTCATAGCACCATTTGAGGTAGCAGTGCAAGATGGGAGCCCTTTTCTAGATTCTCACTCATTGGAGATTCCATAGGCTTTCAAGCAGATTCTAATTGCACAAGAACCCTGGTATTGGAGAAAGTAGTTTGATCCCCATTTTCCCACTAGGGTCCTAGCTCCATCCTCAGAAGCCTCTGAGCAATACCAGGCCAGAGGATCTCAGAAGGTCAGATTGGGGAGTCATGCTCCCAGGGTGAACTCACTGTCTAATAGATGACAAGAGAGCTAAAGTCCCCGCAGGGGCATATGTCCCTGAGAATCATGATTTAGGGCCTCAAAGCCTTAAGCCTTCTACCATCACCCAAAACTCTGGGAGGCAGATCTCATTATCCCATTTCACAAATGAAGAAAGTTAGAATGAGACATGTTAAGCAGCTTGGCACTGTTGCCAGTTGCAAAGGAACTGACAAGAGATAGGAACCCAACGGGAGTGTATCAAGACCAGTGCTAAGCCACATGCTGGAGAAGTCATGAGTTTCCAGGGTCCCACTGACTTTGAATCACATGTTGGGATTTCTCATTGACTTGCATGATCATTGGGGAGCCTCTGTATATTCATTTCTGATTGATCATCAATGTATTAATGGTTTGTAAACACAGACTTAAATGCACCTGGGAGCTATTTAGTATGTGTAATCTTTTCTATTATTCTAATAAAGTGGTTCTCAAAGTGTGTTTCAAAAACCAGAATTATTAGTATCACCTAGAGCTTCTTAGAAATACAAAACCTTGGTTCTTCCACCTCCCCCCAAATCCATTGAAGTAGAGATTCTGAGAGTAGAGTCTAGTCAAGACTGGCTGCATAACTTACGGAGTTCAGTGCTAAATGAAAAGAAGGGATTCTTTCTTAAAATATTTTTAAGAAATTTAGGACACTAATAGGAGAGCATTAAATTAAGTGTGGGGCCATTTTGAACATGGGGTCCTGTGCAAACTGCACACTCATGAAGCTGGCCTTGGCTAGTAGAAGCATCTCCCCAATCTCTGCCCTCATGTTCAGATTGCATTTTCCCATAGGCATGTCTGTCTCCAAATGTCCACTTTACATAAGGATACCAGTAATATTGAATTAGGGGCTCATCCCACTCTAGCATGACCTCATCTTTATAATTATATCTGCAACAATCCTATTTCTAAGTAAGGTCACATTCCCAGGTCCTGGGGGTTAGAACTTTAATGTGTATTCTGAGGGGATAAAGTTCAATCTCTAACAATAGGGTGATATCCCACACAGGAAATCCTCCTTGAGACTGTGTGCCTCCAAGGAATTAGTGGGAAACAGGAAAGGGCCCTACTTCAAAACCACAGCCACAGAAGCACTTGAGAAGGTATAGGTAGAAGGAGCTATGGTCCTGTCTGGAAGTGGATGTAGAGTGGAGCTTGTCTCAAGCCACAGCACCCTAAGCCAGGGTTTTAAGGCCAATATAAGTCCCCTCCAATGCATGACCCCGAGAAAACCATAGAAACCAAAGATTTAAGCCCATTCAGCTCAACCCCTAATCTTTCAGAGAGAAAACTGAAACCCATAGAGGGTAAAGGGTTGCCCAAAGTCATAAAACATAAGTGGGAGTTAGTCATGGAACCAGGTAATATGCACACCCATGCCTGTTTCATGACTATCTCCTTCCTTTTCCTCTTTAGCAGAGATTCTAAGAGCTGTGAGGTCCAACAGAGGCCCAGACAGAAGAAAAACCTCACTCAATAACACCCAGCAAATCAGTGTTGGGGCCAGGACTGGAACAAAGGTTTTTTGACTCCTAGCTCAATGCTCTGTCCATACCACCCATACTCCACAGATGGTGTCAACCCCTGTTTCCCATGTCACATTCCATGGACACTATGTTAATAGGGGTATCACACCAAAATGTACTGATTGAAATGTGTTTGAGAAATTCTAATTTCCTCAAAGTTAAACTGCCGGACTTCTCAGGGCCTTTTATGTGCATTGGGATTTCCCAAGATGTGAACAGCATATGCAGAGTTTTCCAGCTTCTTTGACCTCAGAAGTCCCTTATCTATAATCCCATGTTGACTTTTATTTAGACCATTGAAATGGGCCTCTTCCATCGTTCCTCAGTCTGTAGCCAAGAAAAATTGCCCCACTCTGTGTGCTAATGTTCATCCTCATGACAGAGCTCATTGTTTCCAGAGGGAGCCTGAGATGTTCCACAAGCAAAGGAAAGGGATCTTGATTGGAACTGGAAATGACCTGTCTCATGAGAGGGCTGTGGTGACCTCTATGTCAACTCCTTGGGGAGTAGCTGGGTTTCACCTTGCTTCCACATCTGTAGCCTGTTCCACATGGCCAGGGTTGGTATGAATAGTGGGATGGTTGATTTTGGTGCTGGACCCTTTAAAAAGAGGTGCTGATTGTCAGGAAAGAGGATAGGTCTCTCCTGAAATCTATGACAGGGCTTCATCATGAGGTCAAACTTAGAGCATGTCAGTGTATGTAAGAGAAATGTGTGAAGATGAAATGTTCCTTCTGACATCACTTGTTCCCCAAGCTGAGGGAGAATGAATTTGGCAAAGGACTTTTGCTGGAGCCCAAACTTGGCAAACCCAGACTGATGTGGGCAATGAGCCCTAAAGTCCCATGGCAGAAAAACACAAGTCAGGAATCCAAAGGAGGAGCAGAGCTTAGCATATAAGAAAGCTCATACCTTGGCTCTGGGTTCACAGTAGATTGAACTAAGCACTCTGAAACATTCCAGCTTGGAGCCAGCAGATATGAACTTTGGTCCATGTGCCCATGTGTCTCATTGTATTTCTACAGAAGCCTTCAAGTTTGGGCATTTCTGCCCTTTTACAGAGAGCAGACAGAGGCAGGAGAGGTGAAGAATTTGGTCCAAAGCCACACAACTAATTTGTGCAGAGCCACACCAAGCTCTTAGAAACATTGCTTGTCAGAGGCAGAGGAGTCTCTGATTTGGCACCCTTAGGTGGCTGGAGATGGGGAAAGAGCCAGCAAGAGCTGTGGGGGCCACCTGACAGCCCAGGCACTGCTCTCATTCTCTACACCCAAGGAGAAGGCTGGAAGCCAAATGACCAGGAATCCCCTTTTATCAGCATTCAGGTCACTTGGGACTTCCTGTTCTCTGTTGGGTCAGGCTGGGTATTGCTGATTCGGGGGTTGGAAGAGGATGGAGAGGTCCACCTTACCTCCCAATGCATGATGAAAGGTGTGTTCTGAATTCGGCAGAATATACTGTTTTATTCATGAAGCACCAACCCAAAATAGAATGAGAGCTCTTACATGTGGATGCCCTGGCAAGCTTGGGAAGTAAGAAATGAAAATACCTCAGCCACAACATTTTCTATCTCCACTTGAGGCGGGAGAGCTATGTCATTGTCACTTAGTCATACTATTAAGTATACAGATTGCCAGGCTGATAACGGGGTGGAGTAGGGTGGGGAAGGACTTGCTTGGGTGAGAGCCCCACCTCCCAGCTCCTCAGGAATTGGGCACCTGGCAGCAGCCCCAGGCCTGAGGAGCAGGAAGTCGGGAGACAAGAGAAGCCAGGTCCCCATTTCAGCTAACTTGACAATGGCTGGAAACAGGAAGCCCAGCCTAGATCCCTAAGATGATCACTTCAGATGCAAATTTGGGAAGATTGATGGTCAGGGAAGCAATTTTCCTGAAACCCATTGGAGGAGCCAGTTACAAGGTTGCCCTAGGTGGGAATGGGGCTTCAGGCTTAGGAAGCCCCCAAGGCTCCCAAGGGATTGCTTAGGAGCAAATCTCATGAAAGACCCTGGTTGCTCTAGTGGCTGGAGGGAGAATGAGTTCATGGCTGCCCCTTCTGAGGGGCTCACCCAATATCACCACAACTGACAGCCTACACCTGTTTCTGGGCCAGAATCCTGCTTGTGCTGAAAAATTACAGTGACAGCACTCAAAACCTCAACATGGAGAAAAATGACATTCATTATGCTGTAAGGCCCTGAACATGATTTAGCTGTTGACCTAGAAATTAAGAGAGAAAAAGACAGAGTCAGAAAGAGACAGAAAAATACAGAAAACTATTCTACTGAGAAAATACAAAATTATAGGGGCAGGGAGGAGAAGAGAAAAGCTCCCAGAGCATTTTTAGCTATTAAGAGAGCATTGACAAGGAGACCAAGATGGCGGCATAGGCAAACACCTGTACTTGCTGCCTCCCACAACCACACCAAAATTACAACTAAAATACAGAACAACCAATCCAGAACCGCTGGAAAGCTGGCTGAATGGAAGTCCTACAACTAGAGAAATAAAGAAGAAAGCACACTGAGACTGGTAGGAGGTGCGGAGGTGCAGAACAGGCTGGTCCAGCACCCATGTGCCGCTTTTTTAATTGGGAGGGAGATTGTCTCTGTGGAGGTAGCCCGGAGGAACAAGGGCTCCCAGCCCCACAACAAACCCCCAGCCCAGGGTCCCAGAGCTGGGAAAAGAAGTCCCCATAATTACAGGCTGTAAAAACTAGCTGGAATTGGGGCTCAGTGACACAGAGACTGCTGGAGACCCAGCTACTCCACTTAAAAGACCAGTGCACAAACTGAACTTACAAGGTTCCACTTCCTCTGAGCTCCAGCAACAGGGTGAGGCTCTGGGGGACACAGACGCAAATGAGGAGAAACTGGTTGTCTGGCATCCAGGCAGGAACTCAGGGTGTCTTTCTCCCAGATGGAGTGCTTGCAAGGATCATTGTTCCTATGCTGGAACCTCCTTGGTCATAGGGCTGACTGACAGCCATTTCTGTTTGCTCTGCCTTGGTGATTTCCTGAGACCTCGCCTCATCCGATTTACAACCCCACCCAAGCTGCCTGCAGCGGATTTTGCATATGAATGGCCTGTCCTTGCTCAGGGTAAAATCTGTCAAACAAGCTGCAGCTGGTTCAGGGAGCCCCAACCTATCAATAAAAGGCCCAAGACCCAGCACTAGCACCAGCCTTCCTTACTTCACAGCTGGGCCTCATCTGGGCACTTCCAAACTCCGTACAAAGAGGAGAAACCTGCAGATCTCTCTGTAGCTCCTGCTGGGTGGCCCCAGGCAGGGGCTGCCTTTACTCCTCTCTGGAGACCCAAGAGCCAGTGCACCCAGTGGACAGTTTCAGACCATACCAGATTACAAATCTACACATCCATAAGCACCACACTCAAGGGGAAGACTCAGTGAGCACCAAAGCCACACTAAAGCAAGACCTGCTCCATAGGGGTATATCCTGTACAGCAGCTCTCTCACTGTAATCGCAGCTGGTCCTCACAGCCAATTGGCCTGGAGGTCAATTCCTCCTAGTGACACCAACAGCAATCAAGTTCTCAACTACAAGACTGTGCATACAGCCCACAAAGGGGTGCACCTAGAGTGTCCTCCTCAGGTGATTGGGGAGGCTGAGCCACTGGGCCCTATAGGACACCTACTAAACAAGTCCACTCTTTCAACTCAAGGAGACATAGCAGCTCTACCCAATACATAGAAACAAACACAGGGAAGCAGCCAAAATGCAGAGACAAAGAAACATGTCACAAATGAAAGAAATGGAAGAAAGCAAACTACTGAATATAGAGTTCAAAATCATGGTTATAAGGTTATTCAAGAATCTTCTAGAAATCTCCAAGGGATTTAGTGAGACTTTCAAGGATCTTGGTGAGAATGCCAAGAAAAAAAAAAGGAAAAAGACGAGTCAGAAATTAAACATACACTGACTAAAATCCTACCTAATAAAAGAGTAATATGCAAATTGACTGCACCTTCGCTACGCCCAAGCCACGCCCACTAGCCAATCAGGGTGAGCATGCAAATTAACTCAACCAAGATGGTGGTTAATTTGCATGTCAATACAGCGTAGGAAGAAGCCAAGAGCTGTAGAAGGGAGCGAAGCTGCGGAGAAGCAAGCAGGCGGGGCCGGCAGAGAAGGGAGACAAGCAGGCGGGGCCAGCGGAGAAGGGAGGCAAGCAGGCGGGGCGGGGGAGAGTGCAGCAGGATGCCATACTGCAGGAATCTTCCTGCAAGGGGCTACTAGTAAATAATAATATATAAGGATTCAATAGTAGACTAGAGGATCCCGAGAATCAAGTCAATGATTTGAAATATGAGGAAGCAAAAAACACCCAACCAGAAGAGTAAAAAGAAAAAAAAAAAAACACCTAAAAATATGAAGATAGTGTAAGGAGCCTCTGGGACAACTTCAAGAGTACCAACATTCACATTATAGGTTGCCAGTAGAAGAGAGAGAGCAAGATATTGAAAACCTATTTGAAGAAATAATGACAGAAAAGTTCCCCTACTTGTGAAAGAAATAGATGTACAAGTCCAGGAAGCACAGAGAGTCCCAGGAAGCACAGAGAGTCCCAAACAAAAGGAACCCAAAGAGGACCACACCAAGACACCATAATTAAAATGCCAAGAGCTAAAGACAAAGAGAGAATCAAAAGCAGCAAGAGAAAAGCAGTTAGTTACCTACAAGGGAGTGCCCATATGACTGCCAGCTGATTTCTCAAAAGAAACTATTCAGGCCAGAAGGCAACGGCAAGAAATATTCAAAGTGATGAATAGCAAGGACCTACAACCAAGATTAATCTACCCAGCAAAGCTATCATTTAGAATTGAAGGTCAAATAAAGAGCACAGATAAGAAAAACCTAAAGGAGTTCACCACCACCAAATCTGTATTATATGAAATGTTGAAAGGTATTCTTTAAGAAGATGAAGAAAAAGAAAAAGATTAAAAATATGAACAACAAAATGTCAACAAATACATATCTATTAACAACTGAATCTAAAAATCAAAATAAACAAATAAGAAATTTAATGAACAGAATAAACTGGTGAATGAAATAGAATCAGATGCATGGAAATGGAACAGACTGACAGTTCTCAGAGGGAAGGGGGGTGTGGGGTGGGAAGATATTAAGCAAAGATCTTATATGAATACTAGAGGCCCAGTGCATGAAGATTCATGCACTTGGGGGCGTCCCTCAGCCCAACCACCCTCTCACAATCTGGGACCCCTTGGATAGGGTCCCTAGGCCTGGCCTGAGATCAGGGCCTATCGAGTCTTTCCTTCCCAGGTCTGCAGGAAGCTGGCCCCACCCCCGCCGCTGCCACTGCTTGCCATCTGTGCAACACTGCCTCCCCTCCCCTGCCACCGGTGGCCTCCCTCTGTAGGCGACAGGCTGGGGTGCAATGGATTGGCTGGCCTGGCCCTCCCTCTTTCTTTGCTGGGGGATGGGGCCAGCCATGCAAGGGGCTGTCTGCCTACCTGATTGCCCCTAAGCACTAGCCTACCTGCCTGATCACCCCTAACCACTGGTCTGCCTACCTGATCACCCCTATCCACTCTGCCTGCCTGCCTGATTGCCCCTAACAGCTTGCTTGAAGGCAGGGCCAGCCCAGTGAGGGTCTGTCTGCCTACCTGATCACCCCTACTGCTGGTCTGCCTACCTGATCTCCCCTAACCACTTGCCTGCCTACCTGATCTCCCCTAACCACTTGCCTGCCTATCTGATCACCCCTAACTACTGCTCTGCCTACCTGATCACCCCTAACCCCTCTGCCGGCCTGATTGCCCCTAACCGCTTGCTTGGGGGTGGGGCCAGCACTGACTTCCAGTTGGTTAGCCACTGGTTGTCACAGGAGCCAACCGCCAGTTGCCTGCCATCCGTCGCAGGCTCTCTGCTTTTGCCCAAAGCCTTGGGCTCAGCCGCACCCCAGCGTCCCAGCGATGGATCACAGGAACCGACTGCCAGTTGCCTGCCATCCGTCACACCCCAGCGTCACCAATCGGCCACCCTGAGTCCAGCCCCCTGGACCTCCACTGGCCCAATCGTGGGCGTAGCAGAGTGATGATAATTTACATATTACCCTTTTATTATGTAGGATATGCACTAGCTATGGACATAGACAATAGGGTGGCAAAGGCCTGGGGTGGGGTGGGCCCCAGCTGAAGGGGGGTTATGGGGGGAAAAAAGAGGGATATCTGCAATAATCTCAACAATAAATATTTTTAAAATAAAAATAAAATAAAGAGAGCATTGATGAAACCAGCCCTGACCACACAGAGGTCAGTCTAGTGACCAGGAGAGGACTCCAGATTGGCATTAGCAGCCTGGATGCCTGTCCCTCCTCTGCCACTTGTGAGCTCTATGACTTCAGGCTAGTCGCTAGCTCTCGCTGATCCTCAGTGGCCTTAACTAAAAAATTGGGACCATAAATATTCTCATCCCATAGGACTGTTGTAAGGGTCAAATTAGCTAATGGTAGTGAAATTAAAAAAATAAAAAACACCACATGAGAGTAGACAAGAGAGTGATTCATTGAACAATGTTCAAAACTCTTTCTGAACCTCCTACATATCACCCCATATCTTACCCTTCCTTTGCCTAGTGAAATCTTCTCTCTCAGGTCTCAGCATAAAGGTTGTGTCCTTGGGGAAGCCTTTTCTGACCCCTGGCTGGGGCTGAGCCCATTTGCCCCTTCTACTTCTCCTACCAAATGCTTTCCTCTATTGTGTGATCACTTCTCTCCCTAGAATTTAAACTATATGGAAAGAGGCTCTTCCTTTTGTACTGTTGAATGCCCAGCATCAAGTCAGGAGTCTGGCACAAAGTTGGTGCTTGATGAATGAATGAATGTGTGAATGAATGAATGAAAGGCTCTGCTGTCCTCAGCAAATCTACTTGATTGAATTGCATTTTCTTTGTCTGCTAAATGAGAATGAGAATGTTGATGGTTCTATGAGTAATAATGAAAGTTCATATGGAGACTTTTGTGTAGATTATCTCATGTGATCCTTGCAACAGTCCTGTTATTGTCCTCACTTTACAAATTGGGAAATGAATGCTTAGCAATGTCAGGTAAATCTTCTCTAAGTCACATACTCTGTAAGGGGGAGATCCAGTAATTGAGCCTAGATAGATGTTACACTAGAAGCATGGCCCCACTATACCCTCACATTGCCAGTTGTGGTACAATAATGTGTTCAGAACACTTTCACATCTTTAGACTCCCTCTTTTGGACCATCTCCAGAGAGGGCAGGGAGGAGAGAGAAAGAGAGAGAGAGAGAGAGAGAGAGAGAGAGAGAGAGAGAGAGAGACTATGAATTATGAGTGTGTCTGTGTGAGAGGAGAGTCTCATGTGAACTGGTAAGAACATGTCTCAGTGTGAAAAAGAATGTGGTGTCAGACAAAAGTGAGGGAGAGAAGAGAAAAATGTGTGTTGGGGAGAACAGATGCAGAGAACAATCGAGTTGTTGTTCATACTCCTTCAGAAGGGAGCTACACTCTCAGGAATAGAATGGAGGAAGAAGGAAATGTAGGAAGATAAAGGAGGGATCTAGCTCAGGCTAGGACTAAGCCTCTGTGTTTCCTTTGTGACAGAAGGCCAATTAGGCTAGGTGAGTACATTTGTAATTAGCATATGTCCACTGCAAGACTGGGCCCAATAGCTGGAGCCCATACTTACCAGAAGTATCACAGTCCTAAGGCCATGCCTACAAACCTCACATATGCTTTACCTTTTACTCTGGGGCCTGCCAAGTACAGAAGACCCTTTTGGAACCCTTCCAGTATACTGACTCACCTAACTCCTTCATAAGCCCTGCAGGCTAGCCACACTGGGCAACTCCTCTACTTTCTCATCTTTGTGATTTTCCTCTCATTACTTCTCCAACTTGGAATGCTCTCCTCAGCTCTCTCCATCCTATCCATTCTTCCATGTGGCAAATTGAGTGAAATCTCTTCCAGGAAGTCCTCCTAAATTTCCCTAAGGGCAATGAATCACTCATCTCTCTGCTCTCCAGGAGCAATTTGCTTTTATCTAATTTAACCCTTCATTGATCTGCTGTGTGCATTCACTTTTTCTGATTATCAAAGCATGCTTATGGAGACAATGCAGGCAAAAACAGACTATCAACAAAGAATCCAAAGGGGAAAACCTCCCATAATTCCCTCTCAGAAACAACTGCTGTTAAGATTTTGCCATATTTCTTTCCATTTGTGTGTCCATACATAGTTTCCTTGATGTATTTATATGCTGCTTGTTTTCATTTACCACTTGTTTTATTACTCTAAAGCTGAGCCTAAGATAGCACTTATGTGAAGGTAGTTTATTTGGAAGTGTGATGGGTAATATTATGTGTCAACTTGACTGGGCCACGGTGTCCAGATATTTGGTCAAACATTATTCTGGTTGTTTCTGTGAGAGTGTTTTTTGGATGGAAAATGTTTAAATCAGTGGACTTTTAAGTAAAAGAAAATAATACTTCCATACTGTAGGTGGGTCGCATCCAATTAGTTGAAAGCCTGAATAGAATAAAACTGACCTCCTCTGAGCAAGAATGCATTCTGCCAGCAAACAGACTTTCAACTTGAACTGCAACATCAGCTCTTCCCAGAGTCACCACACTGACAGACAACCCTGAAGATTTTGGACTTGCTAGCCTCTAAAATTGCATGAGCCAATTCCTTAAATAAATCTCTCTGTATTTATATGTACAATCCCTATTGGTTCTGTTTTTCTGGAAAACCCTAACTAATACAGGAGGCAATTCCAGGAAGCAAGTGTGAGTGGGCAGGGAGCATGAAACAGGAAAGGAGGGAAGGTCAATATCATAAAGCATTAAGAGGGGCTTGCTGTGGGCAACAGTACCTTCCTTGATTTTACCAAGGCTTTCTGGGAGGTGCGTAGAAAGCTTCCCATAGTTACCTACCCACCTGAAGGGTGGAAGGTGGAGTTTTTATCCATTGGCTAAGGGATGCCTCTGTAGTCATCAACCCTGTACTTTGGGTTTTGCTTGCAGGCTGGCTGGGAGGATGTGCACTGCTTTGAAAAAGACTCTGAAGCTAAGTGGAAAGACATGAAGTCCAGTCTCCAGGGGGAGATACTGTCAGTGCTCTCATGGAGTGTCCACTGCATTGTGGCTGAAATGAGAGGAGACTTGATGTGAGGCATCAGATGTATCTACTATTGTATGACACATATTGCCCACATTATTAAAAATAATTTGAAATCATTATGTTTCATGGATGCACAATGCTCCATTTTATGGATATGTCAGTTAAATTGTTTCTTACTAGTTTTACTTTATAAGGAATGCTTTAATGAACACTCCTTATATTAGTCTGCTAGGACTGCCATAACAAAATACCATAGACTCTTTGGATTAAACACCAGAAATGTACTGTCTCATAGTTCTGGAGGTCAAAAGTTCAAGATCCAGGTGTTGGCAAGGTTGGTTTCTCCTGAGGCCTCAGTCATATTGAATTAGGGCCTATATGGATTAAGCATTTTAATTTAACCACCTTAGTAAAGACCTTATCTCCAAATACACTCACGTTCTCAGGTACTGGGGATTAGGATTTCAACCTAGGAATTTGGAGGGAGGATACAATCAGTCCATTAAACCACTGAGCAAACATTGTTGTATATTAGATTATTTCCCCATCAGACTTGAACTAGAGCCAATTGTTTCTGAGTCTGTTTCTCCCACTGGATTGGAATCTATCTGGTGGCAGGACCTAGTATAATTTAACCCAGTTTCCTCAAGTCCCCAGCAACAAGCTGGTGTTGTATATCTTTACAGACATTAGCAATATTACCACTGACTGCAACTGATGTGGATTGAGCAACTGTCAAGTGAAAGACTCTTCTTGTAGTTTTCTTTTTAACTAAAAAAGTAAATGTTATCATCTACCCATAATTACTAGTAATTGGTGGCCTGTTGGTATTGACAATATGTTTCCTCCTTTACCCTCCTCCATTTTTAAAAATTGTCTTAACTATTTTCTCTATAAACATTGAGAACATCAGAGAGTGTTTAATTTTTGCTGAAACCATCAACATAATTCTGAAAATTTAAGAGGAGGTAAATCTGTTGTATTTACCCATATTTTTACTCTTTCTCTTGTCCTTTTTTTCCTTCCAAGATTCCTTTTATTGTTTTCTTTATATTTAATGAACCTCCTTTAGCCATTTTTTTTAAGGTAGGTCTGCTGGTGACAAATTTTCTTAGGTTTCCCTCAGAAAGATATTTATTCTGGATTTAAATGTATGTATTGATTGCTCTTGAAAAATGTTTTATCACTTTTTTCTGGCCTCCATGGCTTCTAATGAGAAACCCGCTATCATTCAAATTATTTTTATTCATATAAGGAAGGTATTATTTTCTCTCATTCCATTCAAGATTTTTCCTTTGTCTTTATTTTTCAGGACTGTGATGTGTCTTAGTATGTATTTATTTGAATTTATCCTGTTTGGGATTTACTCAACTTCTTGAATCTGTAAGTTTATTTTTTTGACAAATACAGAAAATGTTTAGTCATTATTTTTTAATACTTTTTCAGACTCATAACCTTTTTTTTCTCCTCCTGGGACTTTAATAACATACATCTTTAATGACATTTTCATTATAATATTCATTCTTTATAGTCACACACACACACACACACACACACGAAGCAATTCTCTGATGTTGTTTTTGTCTGTGACCATGTTGTAGAGGGGAGCTATTTTATATCATTGTAGAATGCATCTGTAGTGATGGGGCTCATGGTGACTTTGGTATGATGAGAGCTGCAGTCTGGATGGGCCACCTTCATTCAGTGGCCATGAGGTTTGTCTTTAATGGAGCAGGCCCTGGAAGGGTTATTCCTGCTGACCAAAGTCTGCTAACCTGGCCTGAAGCACTAGGGAATACAGAACCCTTGTTCTCTCCTTGTGTCCCAACTACCAAGACCTGGACTCTAGAAACATGGCCCAAGAGATTCTATACTCTGGGGGCTGGCCAGGCTGGCAGGTAAGCATAGGAGACTGAGAGTGCCTGCTTATCCTGAGGCTCTGGGCTTGCTACCTGACAAGTTGGGGTAAACTGAATAGACCTTACAGGCTTGTGGGTTCAGGGAGCCCCTCAATCTAAGAGCCTGAGTGGTAAGAAGACTGGGGGTGGAAGGGAGCTGGCTCTGTAATGATGGTAGGATCCTAGAGACCCAAGTCTGCATCATTTCCATGTCTGTTTGTCTTTTCAATGAAGCTTCACTATGTCCTGGGAGGGGCCTCCCCAGAGACACTATATGAGACCCAGATTCAGAACTGTTACTTTCTAAGCCCTGAGACATTTTTAGGTTGGTGGCAAGGTGTACTTAAAAAGAAGAAAGTCTTCTACTTATGAATCAAGTCAACTTTATGTTTCTTAATTCTCCTCAGAGAACAATGAGGATTTCCATTTACCCAGGCCTGTGGAGGCTAGAGAGTTTGAAATTCTTTATTCTACTTTGGATACACAACCCCTTAGCCTGTCATGTTCCGTTACTGTTCAGTTAAGTCACCATTCACTAAACACATACCACGTGCCAGAATCTGCAGGCTCTTCTTGAACCTTTACAACCAATCTGCCAGGGTATATTAATTTTCTGTAACACATTACCACAAACCTGGTGACTTAAAACACAAATTTATTCTCTCACAGTATGGAGACCAGAAGTCCAAAATCAGAAGCTCCACAGGAGAAATCTGTCCCTTGCCCATTCCAGCTTCTGGTAGCTCCAGGCATCCCCTGACTTGTTACCACATCAGCCTCATATTTGTCTCCATGGACACATCATCTTGTCTTCTCTATGTGTCACATCTCTCTCTTATAAAAGCACTTGAGATTACATTTATGGCCCATCTGGATAACCCGGGATCATCTCTCCATCTCAAGATCCTAAAATAATTGCATTTCTGGGCCATATAAATGAATATTCACAGGTTCTAAGGAATTGGGCCTGATACCTTTGGGCAACATTTTTTCACCTGCCACGCAGGAACTATTATTGCCCATACTCCAGGATGACGAAGTGGTGAATGGTTTCCAGGCAGAGGCATTATAGAACTGGGAACACTTGGGCATTGATGAGGTAAAAAGGGCCAGATCAGGACAGGGGTGCAGTGAGAGGTTGCCCTACTCCGGAATGAGAGTCCACATCGTATTCCTCCTTTTGCCTCCCACCAAAGAGCCCTGTCCACGGCCTGACCCAGAACCAGGTTTCAAACAAGATTACAGGAAGGCACAGAATGGAGGGTGAATAGAGGATGGATAGATAGACCAAAGGATGTATAGATGGACAAATGAAGAACCAATGGGACCCACCAATATCCTGTCTGTCTGCATTTTCCTGAAATCAGGATTGCTGCATTTCTTCTGGGAATATGTTCTCTCACTGAGCCAAGGTCTCTCTTCCCCTCTATCTAGTGTTTCTCATTTACTCTGCTTGTTGATTCTGATTCAGAGTTGAAATGCCTTTGGAAGTACAATCAACAGTTTCTTTAGCTCCATTCACCAGTATGGCAAGGATGGAGTTCAGATGCCAGTTGTGTAGTTGCCCTCCTCTCTCTGTACAGCCTCCAGACCAGATTCATGGATACTCTTGTCTGCTCCTTGGCAAGGCCTCTGTACTTCTTCCTACAGAGAAGGTCGGAGACTTGGTAGGGAGGCCTCGCTGAGTCTCTCTTGACTTCCCCTTCAGTATGGCTGCTATTCTGGTTGTAGCTGAATTCAGGCTTTTCTTCCCTCAGAGAGCATATTCCACCACTCTCCACAGAGCCCTCACCACATCTATTAAAATCCAAGCTCAATGACAACACTGTTATTGGAAGAAAGTCGTTTTCTCTTTCTCAGATGCTCCATTCTATTTAGACTCCTCCCCAAGTTGGTCAAATGAGCAGTGGTAATTTGTCACTCCTAATAGCAGAATCTACTTCTAAAGTGATTTCTGTGCTTCAAGAGCTCCAAGTTCCCAACAGTCACATCCTTCAGCCACACACAGGTAACAATTGCTGATCAGTTACATCCCCTGTGTCTGAGCTGGAGCCCCTGTTGACTTTGGAAGGCAGAGCATGTTTCTGGAATTGCCCTTCTATGAGTCTGTGCCTTATTTTTAAGCTGTGTCTACAAAGAATAGCAATGGGATGGTGGTTGTAATAGAAAGAACATAGACTCTAGATTCATACAGACAAGCACTGGGCTTCAGCTACCTCATGCTAGCTGTGTTTCTATAAGCCACATTGCCTCTCTGAGGCCCCATATTTCTCATCTGCAAATGGAGGTTTAAAGACTATATTTTAGGAATCATTTCTATAGTTTGAAAATGAGGGTGCAATTACCCCTATCTTAGAATGTTATTGTGAGAACTGAATGAGTTAATGACTACTCTGGAATGCAGGGCCTTCCTCTGTCCTCCCTTGTGGGAGGTAATATGGGCAAGGCCAGAACTTGAACTCCAGCTCTTCAAAATGAGGGGACAGTGAGTTCCCCATGCCTGGCCCAACCAGGGATAGCTTCGGAGCTTGCTGTAGAGTACAAGCCCCGATATGGGTGTGAGTGTGCATGGGGAGGGGACAGGTGTATTCACAACTCGGGGCTGGATCAGGGAGCAGATGGGCTATTGAAAGGGAGAAGGACTCTTAGGACACCTTTTTTCCCTACAGGGTAGAATGTGGAAGTTGTAGCCAGGGCCCACTCATTCCCTCCAAAGAACTCCAAGACTACATAGGAATTGCATTAGTCAGGGTTCTCCAGAGGAACAATGAATAGATTATCTATCTATCTATCTATCTATCTATCTATCTATCTATCTATCTATCTGTATATCTATCATCTATCTACCTATCTATCTATCTTAAGAAATTAGCTTATGTGATTGTGAGGGCAGGCAAACCTGAATTTGTAGGGCAGGCTAGCAGGCTGGACACTCAGGGAAGAGTTGATGTTGCAGTCCTAGGGCTAAAGGTGGGAACTGAGGCAGGTTTTCTATGCTACAGTCTGTAGGCCAAAGTCCTTTCTCTTCATGATACATCATCTTTGCTCTTAAGTTCTTCAACTGATAGGATGAGGCCCACACATTATCAGTGGCGATCCTTTTTATTCAAAGTCAATTAATTTAAATGTTAATTATACCTACAAAATACTTTCATGGCAGCATGTAGACTGGTGTTTGACCAAACATCTGCATAACTTGGCCTGGTCAAATTGGCACATATTATTTACCATCACAATCACCTTGACTTTTGGCCCCTCTGAAACGTCTCTGGCTGCCCTCAACCTTTGGGCAGGTCCAGCTTTATGATCACAGAAGCAAATCCCAGGAGCCTGGGTGCTGTTCTTCAGAAGTGAGATTGTGACAGTATTTTTGGTGGCCTCCAAGTCACATCATCACAAGGTGAGCAGAATCTGGAGGCAAAATTCCTGCTCACACTTTAAACTCCATCTTCCTGAGCATGCTCTTCCTAAATAGTGGGAGGTGGGCATAGGGCAGTGGGCAAGGGAGTCAGGTTCTCAGGCTCTTAAAAATTTCCCTTCTGCTACAACCATTTCCCCCTTAATCTGGTAGACACTTTCCAATCCAATGTCTCTCAGTCTCTTGCCTTTGGCAACTCATGTTGGATTCACCCATTCCCTTTGATGCAGTTCCTTACTGCAGACTGACTGTCAGTGTTTCAACCATGTAATGGGCCATTGTTTGATTTCAAAATGTGTTGGCCTTAAGTCCCAGAGCTAGAATTTGAAGGTTTCCTTGCAAGGGGAATCCAACTGACATCCAAAACCTCTGGGTTTTCAAAACTTTCTCTGAAGGTCACTGCCCTCTACCCAGCCCAGACACAACACACACACACACACACACACACACACACACACACACACACACACGGAACCTCATCAAATGTTATACAGAATGTTTTGAGGCCTTCAAAGTGTTTGGACTTGGATTCTGTGACAGGTACAGCTGGGTTCCAGCTGAGTTCCAACTGAAGGGTACATTCCACAGGGTGAGGGCTGAAGTCAGCCACACGGGACTTTTGTACTAATATACCAGGACATAGCTAAGTGTTGGATATAAACAAGGAGTTATGTGCGTTTTCCCACTGACTTTTGACAGCTGAGAACAGGTGAATTCTGTGCAAACATTTATTCAATATGGGAGAACTGTAGAAATAACCAAGAAAGGCTCAAATGATGACATGACGGGCCAGAAAATGTCCCCCAAAAGATATCCAAGTCATGTTGTGATCCTGTAAGTGTTACCTTATATGGCAAAAAAAGGAGTTTGTAGATTGGTTTAAGGATCATGAGATGAGAGATTACCCTGGATTATTCCAATGGGCTCTAAATGCAGCTACAAATGTCCTTAGAAGAGGAAGGTAGAGGGAGATTTGCCATAGACACGCGGAGGAGAAGGCAAACTGAAGATGGTGGTTGGAATTGGAAGGATGAGGCCACAATTCAAGGAGCACCAGCAGCCACCAGAATCTGAAAGAGGCAATCCACAGGATCTCCCCTAGAGCCTCTGGAGAGAGTGTACCTTGCTGACATATGACCTTCATTTCAGCCCAGTGATACTGATTTTGGACTTCTGGCCTCTAGAACTGTAAAAGAAACAATTTCTGTTGTTTTAAGCATCCCACTTAAAGATACTTTGTTATGGTAACCTAGGAAACTAACACAAGTGGGTTGAGGTGAATGCCCTTCTCTGGATAAAAGAGGAAAGATCGTAAACTGGCCATCCTGAAAGGGTCCGGAACCATCTTGATTAGGCTGCTTGATGATGGGAAAACAGGCCCAGAGAAGGGAAGGGTCTCAGCAAGGATCTACAGTGAGGCAGTGATCAGCTGAGATCAACTTCAGTCTCCTGCCTCCTGGATGGGCGGCAGTATAACTTGCCCAGAGCTTCTTTCTAAGAGATTTAACATTCCACATTCTCTGCATCTTACCTTTAAAAAATAATTATTGATTTCAGAGAGGAAGGAAGAGGGAGAAAGAGAGAAACATCAATGATGAGAGAGAATAATTGATTGGCTGCCTCTTGCACGCCCCCCACTGGGGATCAAGCCCGCAACCTGGGCATGTGCCCTTAACTGGAATCGAACCCAGGACCTTTCAGTTCGCAGGCTGATGCTTTATCCACTGAGCCAAACCAGCTAGAGATGCATCTTATCTTTTGCTCTCCCCAGGAAACTCTGCTTGTGGTTTCCACGCCATCAGTCTCTTCTATAGCCTTGGTCTTCCTGGATCTCAGAGCCCTAGTCTCTTCTGGTCTCTGGTCCAGGCCTCCAGTTGCCTGTGAGCAAGCCTGCTCCCTCCCTCAGTTTCCAGATTCTGCCTGACTCCAGGCTGCCGGGGTCCTCTGCCCAGCACTCCATGCCCCCCAGACAATTTCTTTTCTAGTGACTGTTGCTTCCTCACAAGCAATCTCTCACTTGTCACAAGATCACACTTAAATAATATAGGCATTAACACCAAATATACAAAAGATGGCTCCTGTGTACAGCTTCAAGGAATGTGTGCTCCTTCTCCAGCTAGTCTGGGGCCAGTCCCCCAATTTGTCAGCTGTAGTCTTTCTAGTAATACCCACCCCAAATACCAAGTAAGCAGAATACAAGCTGCCTGGCTGGTTGGCACTCTCTCTGTTCCCTCTGCACATGGCAGCCTACCTGATTTACACACAGCCTGCCATGTAGTGAGTGTTCAGGACAGAGTGGCCATTGGGGACCCCAGGTTGGACCCAGTTAGCACACTGCTTTACCTACACTGTAGGCTGGCTGCCTGGTCCTCAAAACTGCCCCTGCGGCTGCCAGTACACCAGCGCTGTGCCAATCAGCCTTTCTATATTTAATCCCAGGAAGAGATAGAAAGGGTTCTGCTGCTCATTTAAAAATAAATGCCATTTCCTAAGATAGATGCCAACTGTCCCGTTAAGGATCGGCATTCTGCCTCTCTAGATTTTAACCAGTAAATCTTTAGAAAAATGAAGCCCAGACTCTGAATAATGAAGGTGGACATCAACTTGTCCTCATATACAAAGAATTCTTACCAACCTACTCTGAAATCTTCAGATGAGGTTTATAAATGTTCCAAAGACACACTGTCACCTGCCACCCAGCATCCTGAAGGAGGCCTCTGTGAGTAACGGAGCATCTGTCAAGAGACTCACTCATTCATTGCTCCAGAGAGGTGACATTGACTTCCTGAAGTATTGCTTTCTGCCTTTTAAAGCACTAAATTATAATTAAACCCCCTGCTTAACTTTGCCTTGAAAATGACTCACAAGATGGTAGAACCTTTCACTTTTGGTAGCTCTGTAGCCATCAAGTGCTTTCTTGTGGGTAGTGCCCATCTGCTTCTGGGTACTTCCACAGCACTTCTCACTCCTGAGCTCATGGTACAACCCTGGGCTCTAAGTCCCTCCTGGGTGCTGAGGCTTTCACTCCCAACTCCCATGACCACCTCAGGTGCTATAAGCTTGTGTCCCTTTCAATCTAGAGCCTATTTCCTAAAAACACTATTGTTTGTCCCTAGATCTCTTACAGCCTGGTACCTAGAGTAAGCTGAGCCATCAAGGGACAGAGGGTGCTGGACTATCTATCACCTCCTTCATTATGGGCCCTCTACCTCTATTAATGAACACCATGGTTATCAGACTGCCACATTTCTCTGATGCCAAGGCCCACTTCCATTACCAGGCTCTGAGGTACTTGATTTAGGAACTCTCTATTCAAGGTCTCATACTTTTCCCTATGACTTTGTTCGGTTTGACCCAGATCCCTTGTGGACCCTGGGACTAGTGGTTGAATACATTGTTGGCCCCTCTCACCGCAGCCTCACCCATATTTGACACTCATATTTTCTCTCCCCTCCTCTGGAGTAAACAATTACGAGAATCACAAATCTAAAATGCATACCTGCTACTTGAGAACTCTGAAGGGATGCAGTGACCCCACTCCAGTGAAGTTGTCTGACATGTGCATCTTTGCAGAGCAATGTTAAGTCTTTCATTAATTACCATATTTTTTTCCTATAGTAAAAGAAGACATTTTCTAGTTGTCTGAGCTAAAAGCTTTTTGGTCAGGATTGGGGTAAGGTAGGGTCTTGTCCCAGGGGATGTGCTGGGACCAGGTCCAGATTTGCGTCTCCTTGGCATGAATTTCCCACATTTTGTTAGTTTCCTGTGGCTCCTATAACAAAGTACCACAAACTGAGTAGTTTAGAACAACAGAAAGTTATTCTCTCACAGTTCTAGATGACAGAAATCTGAATTCAAGGTGTCAGCAGGGCCACCTCGTTCCTTCTGGAAGCTTTAGGGGGGAATGATTCCTTGCCTCTTCCAGCTCTGGTGGCCCCAGGCATTTTTTAGCTTGTGGCTTCATCAGTCCAGTCTCTGCCTCCCTCTTCACATGGCTGTCTTTCCTCATGTGTCTGTTTTATAAGGATACATGTGATTACATCTAGGGCCTACCCAGATAATCCAGGATTATCTCTTCATCTCAAAATCCTTAACTGAATCACTCTTTTTGCCATGTAAGACAAAATTTACAAGTTCTGCTGATTAATACATGGACATATTTGGGGGGCCACCAACACCTCTGGGATCCTCAGTAGCCCAACCTCTGTCCATCATGCTGGGAAGGACTTCATTCCACTTTCCATGTTCACAGCTTCCAGAATGGGCCAATGAGCTTCTTACAGCACATGAAGTTATGCGACTCTTTGGATATAGATGGCATTGAATTTGGCCTTCAGGAGGTTGTCTTCTGCAGGACTCTCTGTCTCATTATGTAAACAAGGAAATAAAACTCTATGGTCTTGTCTTTCCCTTCCTTTCTAATCCAGCTACACTGAAGCTGCTCTCATACTTTTCTCCCAGGAGCAGTGGAAGATCCTTTCATCAAATTTCTTGATCCCTTCCCATCACCAACAGACTAAGGAACATATAGCCTATTTTTTCTTTCTAAAAGTCTCTGGTTCTTTGTTGCAAAAAGTGGTCTTTCCCCTAATGAATGAAATAAACTGAGGAACAAAATAGAACCAGAGGCATGGATACAAAGAACAGAAGAACAGCTGTCAGAGAGGAGGGGTAGGAGGGCACTGGATGAAAGAAGGTGAAGGGATTAGCCAAAGAACAAATATGCATAACCCATAGACACAGACAACAGTGTGGTGATGGCCAGAAGGAAGGATGGGGTTGGGTGGGGCTTAGGTGGAGGTGGGAAAGAGGGGGAGGGATGGATAAATATGTAATAGTGTCAACAATAAAAATAAAATAACAAAAAATAAGAAAATAATGTCACATGAAAAAGAAATGAAAAATTGGGAGGAAAAAAGAAAAAGAAAAGTTCTCCCAACTAGTCAGTAGTTGAAGCTACTGGTCTGACCAATCAAATGGCATTGACTGGCAAGGCCTTGTGGATGGACCAGTTGGTCATTGACTGCCTGTAGCCATTCAGGGCAGCCAGTGGGGATGTTCTGGGTGAAGGATGAAGTCCAGAATCCTTGCAGGGGAACGGAAGGCACTGTGAGAGTTAGCCCTGCCTGCCTCTGCTAATCAGTCTGGTTTTCCTTGATTCATCAACACTTCAATCTTCCACATGGCCAGACTAGCAGTTCAAAGTCTTCTAGACAGTGCCATGATCTCCCCACCTTTAAACCTTTGTGCCTGTTGTCCTCTCACTGTCTGCTCTACCAAGTCAAAAAAATTTCCCAGTCTTTCTGGAAACCTTTCTTGGCTATTTTAGAACCTGTTTTAATTCCTTTTTTTTTTTATCTAGCAAATTACCCTTGCATAGATATTTAGTGTGTGTGTGTGTGTGTGTGTGTGTGTGTGTGTGTGTGTTGATTCTCCTGCAAGTTTGAAGGGATGAGAGCAAACCTTGCTCCTCACTGCAGCCTATCAAGCAGGTTTGGGTCTGGATTGCAGCAGGTATTCAATAAGTATTAGAAAAATAGACTAGACTGAGTGATAAAGTCACCTCTCTTAAATCTAATCATGCCCAAATTTGCCACAGTTTCAGCTCTCTTGGACCAAGGATGAGGTTTGTGGTTAGCCTCTGCCTGGCTCCTAGCCTCTGCTTCCCTCCTCTCCCCACTTCTAGAGCTCCAAGGGAGGGCCAGGTGGAGCTGGGCTGTAAAGGAAGAGCAACATCTTCACACACATATGTCATTACCAGCTGAGAAACCAATGGTTAGCAAAATCCCAGAAACATGATGGAGCCAAAATATCCACAGAGCCTTGGGTAGCTGAGAGTATCTGCCTATTGGCTGGGGGTGGGAGCAGCAGGAGAGGAGGCTGGAGAAGTATGTTGAGTCTGGCTGATCACCATTAGGAGCTTTGACTTCATCCTGAGGGCAATGGGTAGCCACGGAAGGATTATAAGCAGGGGCATACCAGTATCAGACTCAAGGGTTTAGACACTGTAGTTGCAGGATGGAAAGCACATTGGAAGGAGTAAGTGTGGGAGAAGGAAACAAGTAGGAAGCTGTGGCCATTGTCCAGGCAAACAGTGCTGAAGACTAGACCTGGAACCATGGCATGGAGATGGAGCCAAGGGGTCAGCCAAAGGTCTTCAGACTGCCATGCAAGGCTGTGTTCCAAGTCCTTGCTGTTCCAGAGCAGTTGTATCATGAACTCAGGAGCTGAAGAGCTGGAGCTCATTTTCAGGAAAGGTCCCCTTTAAGAGGGTGTGGGGGCCCAGGGCTCCATTTCACATCTGGGTTTGTACTTTGCTTAGAGACACTGCTTCTCCTGGACTTCTTTCGCCCTTTCCTTTCTTTTCCTTTCCTTTCCTTTCCTTTCCTTTCCTTTCCTTTCCTTTCCTTTCCTTTCCTTTCCTTTCCTTCCCTTCCCCTTCCCCTTCCCCTTCCCCTTCCCCTTCCCCTTCCCCTTCCCTTCCCTTTCCCCTTTCCCTCCCCTCCCCTCCCCTCCCCTCCCCTCCCCTTCCCTTCCCTTCCCTTCCCTTCCCTTCCCTTCCCTTCCCTTCCCTTCCCTTTCCTTCCCTTCCCTTCCCTTCCCTTTTCTTTCTTTTCTTTTTGTTTTGTTTCTTTCCTTTCCTTTTCTTTCATTCTCCATTATAGAAAAACATTTTTAATTTTATTTCTTCATAAGTAATGTTCAGAGAGAATTTGTCCTATTTTTTCCAAATTTTATTTTTCAATCACAGTTTATATTTAATAGTATTTTGTTTTAGTTTCAGGGGTACAGCATAGTGGTTAGACAATCATATTCTTTACAAAGTGGTCCACCCAATATTTCAAGTACCACTTGGCACCATTCATAGTTATTATAATACTAGAGGTCCAGTGCACAAAATTCATGCATTGGGAAGTGGGGGCCCCCTCAGCCCAGCCTGTACCCTCTCCAATCCAGGACCCCTTAGGGGATTTCCGACTGCTGGTTTAGGCCCCATCCCGGGGATCACACCTAAACCGGCAGTTGGACATCCCTCTCACAATCCTGACTGCTGGCTCTTAATCACTCACCTGCCTGCCTGCCTGTTTGCCCCTCACAGCCCCCCTGCCAGCCTGGTCACCCCACGCAGCCTGCTGTTCAGTCATTTGGTTATCCCTCACTAACCCCCCTGCCAGCCTGGTTGCCCCATGCAGCTTGCTTGTTCAGTTGTTTGGTCGACCCTTGGGCCAGCCCTGGGCACTGGGCAGCCATCATCTGAGGCTTGCCTGTGCCTCAGGCTGGCCCTGAGTGGCTGGGGGGCTTAGGGGGTGGGGGACTCCAGAGGCAGGTGCGCAGAGCGGCTGGACCCACCTGGGCGTGGGCCTGGCTATGCCGCGTGCCTGCTGCCTCAGTGGGGCTGAGGGGACTGGGTGCCACCCTCTTGTGGCTGTGGGCACTGCCGCCATCTTTGTGGGCATGGCAGTCAATTAGCATATTCCCTCATTATTGGCTGTGGGTGCTGCTATCTTTGTGAGGGTGTGACGGTCAATTAGCATATTCCCTCTTTATTAGATAGGATTATTGACCTTACATATACGTGCCTATTTTGTGACTACCAACTTGTGCTTCTTAATCCCTTCACCTTTTTCACCCAGTCCCCCAATCCCCCCTCCCCTCTGGCAACCATCAGTCTATTCTCTGTATGTATGACTCTGTTTCTGTTTTATTTGTTCCTTTATTTTGTTCTTTAGACTCTGCATATAAGTGAAATCATATGGTATTTGTTTTTCTCTGACTGAATTATTTCATTTAGCATAATATCCCCTGTGTCCATCCATGCTGTCACAAATGGTAAAATTTCATTGTTTTTTAAATTTATCTTTATTGTTGAAAGTATTACAGATGTCCCTTATTTTTCCCCCATTGACGCCTTCTACCCCACTCGTATCCCCTCCCTAGGCCTTCGCCATACTATAGTCTGTGTCCATGGGTTATCCTATATGCATGTTCTTTGGTTAATCTCTTCCTCATTCTTTTTTATGGCTGAGTAATATTCCATTATATATATGTACTATGACTTTTTTATCTACTCGTCTATTTCTAACTTTTACATAAATCATGATTTGAAAGTGCCTGACTTACAACACTTTGGTTTGGCTACAAACACCTTTTGAAAAAAAACTCCATAAAATTATTTCTGAATTTCACATGTTTATCTGCACTAAAGTCTGCACAAAGGAGTATCTTTAACTTTTTAAATAAGAAAGCTTTGATTTTCAAAAAGAAATTCAGGCAACAATTCATTCATAAGGTGACTTTGTTTCCTTAGAGTCAAAACAAAAAAATTCCAAGACTACAACTCCACATCTGTTTTGGACTCCATTAATTAGAACAAGGCAACCTGTCCTACCCTAGGCATGTACACAGAACACCCCAGAGAGGTGCAGCCAGCCAGTAGTCAGGATGGGTATCAATCATCCCCTGCACTGCCTATTAGCCAGCCTGGAAGCCAGCCTCCTCTTCCCACCCCAGGACTTTTTCTGCATCCTTGTTAGCCCCTGTATCATTTCCCAACAGCCATACCTGCTTGGTATGGAGTCACTGATGGATCCCCTTCTCCATAAGACTTTCTAGAACATTCAAGATCCAAAGAAAATGGTTCATGTTTGCCTCAGCTCAAGCCCTGCCTGGCTATGATGGCTGAAAGCAAAGGCTCTGTGTAGGGCTGGCACTAGGGTGAGGTTGGTGAGGTATATAGGGTACAACATCTCTTAAGGTACCCACTCTTGGATGTCAACCCTGCACTTGTGCAACCCTGAAATAAGGCTTCCTTAGATATCTCACTGTCCTCACCCTAGTCGCTATCACAGATGCAAGTTTCAGTGGCTTCCAGGTTAGTCCTGAGGGTTCCTCCATCAGATCTGGTGCCTTCTGCTCCCAGAGTTACCTTTGAGTGCTTGGTCTGCCCTCCCAAGGGCACAGCATTGAGTCGACAAAACACATTGACACCCATTATCTATTGGAGTCCTATAGCCTTCTTTTAATAGAGGCAAGGCAGAGAATGTTAGGTTTTTTTTTTTTTCATTCTAATGGTATTTTTAATTTATCTTTATTGCTGAAAGTTATACAGATGTCTCCCCTTCCCCCCTCAAGGCAGAGAATCTTAGCAATTTATCCCAGATGCAGCATCTGAGGGTAAACAGCTTGTCCAAGGCCAAACAACCCAAACAGCTGTGAACTAAACCTAACTTTCACTCTGCCCTATTTCCTCATCCTCTACTCCTGTCCTTCCTAGATCTGCTGTTTGCCCACATCATCTACATTCACCAGGCAAAGCCTCTTGAGCTTGAGGCCTGAATTTAGGTAGACTTAGACCACTGTTTCTCCTGCCCTATAGGTCCCACACCAGTACCAGATAATTTTAGGCAAACAAAAAAAGTAATAAGGCTGAAGTAATTGCTCTCATTTTGAATAACAAAGTCTTTTCAGATAATTTTGTGTGGCCCAAGGAGGCTTCTGCCTGCTTCTGACAATTGGGATGGAACAAACCCAGGTAATTGCCTCTTCTGTGTAAAGACCAATTTGTCCAGGGAAATGAGCACAGTTGTTGTAATCAATTAAAACACTGAAAGCAATGCAGAATATACAGGAAATGGAAAAGAAATTGGAGCCCTGTGCCCCACCTCACTTTCCCGATGCCTGAATCCTGCCTAACCAGCTGATAATTTCATCTTTTGGCTTGACTCCAATTTATCTAAAGGAGGCTAAGCTGACAGGGTTCCTGTTGGCACAGAGCCCTGGATCCCCAGCCAGCCAGCCCAGTCTCCTTTGCCAGGCCTGGCCAGGCCATAGGGGCAAGGGCTGCTCTGGACAAGGAGCCTCAAGGAATATGGTGCATCTCCTGTGTCTGGATCTGTGCTGGACACAGGCTTACACAGTGGGTCAGGTGTATGAGCCACAGAGCCACTAGGGGCCTCTTCCCAGTAGATCCCTCAGGGCAGGAATGGATGCTTGTGAAGAGCTGGGGCCCAGAACCCAAGAGGAGCACTGCTGGGAAACCATGCCACCAGTGAAACCTCAGGGGTCTGGGCTAGCTCTTGAGCTGTCTAGCCTTTGGGTCCTGATTTACCATCGCTGTGCTCTCTCAAGCTGCATCCTTGGCTCCTGGGGCAGAAGGAAGCTTTAGTGGGCTGGCTGGCCATGCTAATGCACCCTGGTATGGGACCCACTCACTGGCTTGCAACTTTGTGTTTCTGGCCTGGTGCCTGCAGCTGTGCCACAGGCCAAGCTGCCTGGTCCCTGGGGTCCCTGCTGCTGAAGCCCACTGTCTGTGGGGAGACAGGCACAGACACAGCACTGCAGGGAGCGAAGCCCCCAACTGCCCAGTTGAATAGGGTCAGCGCCTCTCTATGCACCTGCCTTCAGGGAGGTCCAGGAAATGGAGAGGAGATGACAGAGAATTTGAGAAGCAAGATGCATCTCTTTTCACTCATTTCTAGCCTTGACCTTCAGCTAGGAGCCCATTCTCATCTTTGTCAGGTGGTCCCTTGCTCATCTATCAGAAGTGGAGCAACAAACGCCCACCTGACAGAAATACCACCTGGAGCTCAGGAGTCAAAGTTTTGTTTCAGGTGGCCATATTCTTGACAAGGACTGGCATTCAGAGCTTGACAAGCTTGGCCAGGAGACAGGTGGTATGTTAGGAATGGAGGGGTCTTGAAGCCATCTGGGATTTCAGGCTTTTTATCTAGGAGGCCAAGATTTATAAATATGGTGTGTATCCCCAACTTACCTCTTAGCTTCTTGAGGACACAGAGTCAGTCTGATTCCTGGCTAGGGCCAAAGAGTGTGTTCTGTCACTCCACCCCAACCAGATTGGGGGTCCAAGGCCGATGATTCCTAGGAGGCTGAGATTGTAAGGGGATTCCAATCCCATTTGATCTTGGCAATGATCTGGCTCTAGGTGGCTCACCTTTGAAGGAGTGTGGGACAGACCATGTAGCAGACACCTTCAGCCCCTACACACTTTGGGGACACTATTGAAAGGAGCAAGTCATTTCAACAACTGGGACCTTTAGATTCCAGGACAAGGATGGCACATAGGTTTCTGCTTGTGTTCCACCATTGACAGACTGGAAGTGACTGAGTCCAGGCTCAGTGGGATGAATACTGTGATTGATTAGCAATGTCTGCCAAGCCAGCAGGAAGTAGGTGATGGAATGTGTTTAAAAGCTTTGCCACCCCTGGAGGAGGGAGGGTTAACAGGGATGTTCAGGGCATGTCAAGGAGGAAAAGGAGCAGGATGGTATATGTTTTTTGTTTTTTTAAAAAATATATATTTTATTGATTTTGAGTCCGCAGGCCGATGCTCTATCCACTGAGCCAAACCGGTTTCGGCAGGATGGTATATGTTTTGCTTAAAATATCATTGGCTTTCTCAAGCCAGGTCACCTAGGTCCCCACTGCCATTTCCAAGCCATATTCTTTCTGTGGTGGAGGCAAGTGGGAGACACGTGTTTACTGGCAATATCTGCTTCCAAAAATGCCAGATGGGTCTGTGTTTTCATAACTATGGTAGCAATGGCTCTGGGCCCCAAAGGCACAGTGACCCAGGCAAGAGAGCTGGCATTTTTCTCCAGGGAAGAAAACGGAGTTAGCACACTGAGATGCCTCTTCCTGTATTTTCTTGTAGCCACTGTCTTCCATAGCATCTGAGGTCAAAGTTGTTTCTTAGAAATGAAAGAGGATCAATATCCCTTGACAGAAACCATTGGTCTTCTTGATTGAAAGCCTCTTCATATCTGCCACGGCTGGTCCCTAGCAGATTTTGCTATGATCAGTCATGTTTGTGGCCTAGAGGGCCACAAAGGCCCTGGATACCCTAAATGTGTTGCATTCAATCAATAGGAGATGACTGCAATGGGCCTGGTGAGGGGGTACCCTGTGGGGGCAGTAGCAGTCATTGAGACTAAAGGTAAAAAAAAATTCTCTTTGTAACCAACTCTTGTCCTCAAGAGTCTATTGAGGATTGCTGGTTAAACACAGTGGATTGAACACCCACATTTATCTCTGCTCCAAACCCAACACAGATGACTGCAAAGAAATCCTAAAGAAAGGCCTATATCTTTGGGAACAAAAAATAAGGAAAAGAGGCAACTACAAGTGAGAGATGCATCTGGAAAGTGAATGGATGAGTGGTGAGTGAATTTACAGAGTGAAGAGAATGGAAACTTAAACCTATGTGTGTCAGCCAGGAGGAAGGAAGCAAAGCAGAAGGCAGAAACTGGGAAGACTCAGAAAATTCAGGAACCAGTGTATCAAGTTTGTTTCTTTTTATTACTGAGTAATATTCCATGGGGTGGATGTACCAGTTTGTATCCATTCGTTTATTGACCAGCTATGTGAATCATGTAGCCCATCAGTGCTTCAGCTTCCCACTCTGTGGATCTAGATAATAATAGTGCTTATCTCAAAGGATTGTTGCAAGGATTAAATGAGTTAATATTTGGAAAGGCTTTAGAAGAGTACTGTGGACCCACCAAGTGCTATATAGTGATGGTTAAGTAAAATATAAATAAATGAGTTGAGGATTTTACTTTGGATATGTAGAAGCAGCAAAAAATACTTGCTTTCCTAACCAGAAAAATCACCTAAGTTTTGTCTGAAAACCAGAAAGTGCAATAAACCCTTTTGGAGGAGCTATGTTTTCTATTTAGGACAAACCAAGAGACACTTATAAACAGTCTCTGGTTTTCAGCCTTCTTTTGGTTTAGAAGCAGGGACGTTATTGCCAGCCCTTTTCCTGCCTCCAAAGCATGGGAGCTCCTACTCCTAACAGTGCAGCATTGAAAGTCCTCTGCTACTAGGGCTGACATATTAAGCCCTAGTCACAACATCAACCTTGTTTATATCAGGCCTTTCAAAATGTCCAAAGCAAATGCTTACCTCAAGGGAAGCAGGGTGAACTCATTGCTGAGCTATGCTGCAGCTCAGCCTTTGGGGTTCAAGTTCCTATGTCTTATTAAGATACTGGAAGTGAAAATCTTGGCTAACTTGGATCTATGATGTGAAGTGAAATACAAGACTTGTTCAGTGTAACACCTGTAAATTCCAAACCACTGTGACAGTGTGCAAATCCCCAGAGAAATCCAAGCAGCTAAGGTGGTCATAGCAGGGTGGCACTTAAACTCTATCCTGTCAAGCAAAGAAGATCAACTTTTGGAGAGCCCTACTCCCTGCTCCTGCCCCAGCACCTCCCTCCAGATTGGAATTTAAACTGGGAATTGGCAAACCAGTTGCACAGGAGAAAAACTGGGGCCAAATCTGGGCCAAAAGGGTTTGTAGAGCAAATTACATTTCTCTGTTAATTGTAATCTGTTAATTACATTTGAAAAAGAGGTAGAAAAGTAGAGGCTTCTCAAACCCCACATTCCAAGGAAACCTAATGGTCTGTGTGTGCACTAGCTCATTGAGGCATACACAGTTTCAAGACGGAAACGCACACATTGAAACATGCCACTATATTCAGAGATAATGGAGTTTTTCTTTTTAAGGCTTGATATAAACTTTGATTACATATTATTTCTTTAATTTGTTGTTATTCAAGAAAACCCCAGGAACACCACGGCTTGCAATGCTTAGCTTTTTTCATTTGCATATTTTAATTTCCTTGACTACAACTCCACACCTACAAGGGTTGTTCCTGTGGGAGAGAAGGGAATAATTTTCAGGATAAATAGTACCTTTGCGGGGAAGGGAAGTGTATCAGCTTAATTTAGTAATTTAAGGCATTGGAGAAAGCATGTGGTTTTTGTGGCACTTAGGGATGGTTTATCCCCATGCCAGGCTGCTCAAGCCATGGCCAGCTAAAGAATGGGTGTGAGAAATGGCTCACCTGTCCAAATTTCAAATGACGGACTAGGAAACAGAAGCATGGTGAAAATGTGACTTTTAATAACACTCTCGAGAGCAGGCGCCCATTATACAGGATCACACGTGCGGCAAGGTACATAGCCTATTTATTTAGACCCTCCTCCAGTTATTTGGTCACCTATTCCCCAATAAGTTTCCTAGGTCTTGCTGTCTCCCATTGGGTTATTTTAAAAAAATGGGCTGGGGCCTTTTCTAGTTGCCTCCACCTCCCTTTGTCTAGGGAAATATTCTTAGGACATGTGTTATGGGCCATGTGTACAGCTCATACCCTCTCCCCACCCCTGACATCGTGTTTGCTCTGGGGAAATTCAGTAATGGCCTGGCCACATGCTGTTTCTTTTCTATGAAGATAAATCAGAGGCATGTTTCTTACATGGGGAACCTGTTGACAGAATCCCAGATAGCCTTCAATTTCTCCCACTTGTAGAGTTTCTAAGGGTGAGCAGGTTATCACACAGGCTTCAACTGACCAGACCTGGAAAGACAGGAAGGCCTTGAAAATCACCTCATTCTCCCTCTGTGGGGCATAGTTGGGACCAGTGAACCAGGGACAGGCCAGAACTCAGGGCTTCTGACTGCTAATCCTTAAATCTCCCAACTGGCCTAAACCATGCTGCTTCTATCTCTCAGAAAGAACCAGAGTCTTGGATCCATGCTCCTCCTAATAGAGTTCTAGTTATGCCTTCCTACTTTAGGGTAAAATAAACAAATCAGTCTAAAATCCTCAGAACTAGAAAATCAAGACAGTATTAATTCCATCTCCTAATGTAATATTGTGTATCAATATGAAAAACTTGTGGGACGAGCTTTAGCCTTTTCTAGAATATATTCTCTATAGAAACATGGAAATTTTTAATGATTATGTTTTAGCTATATGTTCACACTGAGGAGCCTACTTTTCATTTAATTGGATTCCTGAGAATTCTGGAGTGTCAGATTTACCACCAAAGAGTTCCATTTCCTTAAGGGCCTCTAGGTCTTCTGAGAAAAACCTTAAGACTGACATTTGTTATACTGGCATTTAGAAGTTTTGAGAACATAGCTGAGGGTTTGGAGGATTAAGCAGAATGGGCAGAAATGTGCATTCAGCTAAGAGAGGGCTGAAAGCCCCATGCCTGGTCTTGAAAGTTAGTAAGAAGACCCAAGTTGGTGTCCCTGTGATATCTACACCGAACCCTGGGGCAGCCACTCCAAGTTTATTCACTCAAACAATATTTACTGAGCACTGCTCTATGTGCCAGGCTTTATGTCAGGTATTGGAGTACAAAGGTGGCCAAGAATCCTGTTGCCCCTGCCACATGGAGCTGACAGCCTAGTAGGGGAGACTGATAAGTTAACAAGCAATTACAATAAATAAAAAAGGCTTCATTACATGATTGTGCCTGTCACCACAAAGAGTCCAAACTCTCTCAAAGACTGACTTTGGAGCCAAGTAAATGTTTTAGATAATGATAAAACAAATTTAAATACGTAAAAAGCAGTGCCTAAAAATAAAAATAAAAAATGAATTAAAAACAAAAATCAAAAGTAGCATGAAACTGAGTAAAAGAACTATTCCAAAATGACTTTTAAAACAGTAATTAGACTGAGCATTCCTAATTGGATTTATCCTTGAGAAAAAAATAACTGCAAACAAATTCTTAAACTGTTTTCAGAAATCACATTGTTATTGGTGGTGGTAGTGTTAGTTTTATTATTCTGAGACTGTCATGCATGTATTGTGGGATAAAACAGCCAAGTGTGCTGATTTCACTGGATGGAAGAGGTTAAATAAAAACTCCGTAGTACTGAAATGGAATTGGAAGTGTTAGAATGAATTTATAACTTATGTTATCTTAAAAAATATTTTCTACCTGTCTATGAAAAGGCCTAGAAACAGGTAGCAAAACCCCTGGCGATATTACCTCTAGTGCCCAGATCTTGATTTCTAAATATCAATTTGCCATGAAAAAGAGCCAGAGCTCATTGGGGAATAGCAAGGAAGTTGTCAAGGACTACTAAGGTGATGACAAAAGGACCCAGGAACTAGGGCCAATCTGTATAAAGCTCCCAAATGGCTAAGGATGAAATAATTTGAGCCTCAACAAGGAGCACATCAAATATGGTTAAATCTATGAGAGCCTACTGATACAAAGGTTTTAAAAGAGACATTGATCCCACTGATCCTCCTCTGTGGAGGATACTAGGGAATCAACTCCTTATTTTGAAAACTGGTAAATAAAGAGAGAGAATGAAACATTTCTCCTGCCTTTCCTATATAAACTGTATTTCAGGACAACCAAATAGTTGGTGAGGGAAAATTACTTTATTATTATTATTATTATTATTATTATTATTATTATTATTTTATTGTTTAAAGTATTACATATAGTAGTACATATATTTATGGAAGTATTCCAGCTAATAAATGAAGAAAGAAGGGGAGAAGTAGAATATCACCATTTGACAACCCCTGATGAAATGATTGACAATGAGCAATCCATTGGTCTTATTCCTATTTTTCCACTTTTACCTGTATTCATTTGTAAGTATACATGTGCATGCAGTTCTATACAATTCAAACATATCAAATGTGTAGGCTGGTGTTTCTACCATCACAGTCAAGATACTGAACAATTATATCAGAAGGATTCCTCAGCTCTCTTAATTCTTCCAACCACCACTCCTTCCCTCTTTCCCTGACGCTGTCCCTAACCTCTGGCGACCAACAATATATTCTCCATTTCCAAAATTTTGTCACTTCAAAACTGTTATATAAATGGAATCATACAGTTTATAACCTTTAAAGATTGACCTTTTCACTCAGCATGATACTCCAGCAATGCATCCAAATTATTATGTCAATGGTTTGTTTCTTTTTATTGCTGAGTAGTATTCCATGATATGGATGATGTACCACAAATTGTTTAACCATTCCCATAGAAGGATATCTAGTTTGATTCCAGTTTTGGCTATTACAAATAAAGCTGCTATAACCATTCATGAACATAGGTTTACATTCCTCTAGAATAAATGCCCAGGAGTGCAACTGTTTAGTTGTTTGGTACTTGCATATATAAACTACATATGGTTTATAAAAAGTCTTTATCAGTTAAAGCTGCATACTGAATCTATTCCTTTGCACTCCCTGTCTAGTGCTCTTTCCCCATCTGCTGCCTCCCAGCTCACAGCAGCCAAACAGAGTATCTGTGAGTCTGCCTAGAGGTTAAAGGGAGCGGGGAGGGGTAGACCTTTGGCCACAACAACTCACAGGAAACTATTTGTGCCATCTAGCATATCAACTGGCTTTGCAAGCACCCGGCCCAGATGTGTCAGGCCTATGGACAGAGATCCCCTTTATAAGACTTGTTCAATGGCTGTCTGTGAGCCCAGGGTTGCCCAGCCACCTCCTGGCTAGGGACATGCTGGGTAACTGCCAAGCCAATGACAGAGTTCACACTCTCTGGTCTTTGCTCCCCCTTCATGTTAACTGGAAAGTCTCCATCTTCCACAACGTAAGTGGGGACTCTGCAAGCACAGTTGCTGGCTGGCAGGACTTAGGCCACTCTTCATTGTATGCAAGCCATGGGCATTGGACACTCATTCTGCAAACATTTCCTGAGAAGTCACTAGGTTCCCAGGAGTTCCCCATCTCAGGGTAGGGCTGGGGACCCTCAGGGAAGGTACAGATCCTGGCCAGATGTTGGGGGGAGGGGAGAAAAGCTGACAGGGTTCAGAGCATAGTGGGAATGGGGAAAGGAAACTGGAATAAGGGAATAGCCCAGGCAAAGGCCTGAAGGACTAAAATGTGGCTGGAGCCTAAATAGGGGGGACCTGCAGGCCAGGTGAAGGGCTCTTGAGGGAAAAATGGCATTTTGGAGCAAAAGTGGGGTTGGGGGGAGCAATATCACCAGAGTAATCAAACAGTGGGATTATTTTCTACTCCAACCATCCTTCATGACAACACTTTGATAACATCAGTTATCACTGTGCATTTCCAGACAAGCAATTTGAAAACCTGCCATGATTAATGGGCCCAACCAAGCCATGGGGTACAGACTCCCAGATAAAGTGGACATTTCATACCAGATTGTGCCCAGATCTCAAAGCATGCCAAGCCTCCCTGTTACAGAGCTCCTAAATCATGGACACAAAGACCATGCCACCCTGGGCAGTACCTACAGTCCAGTTCCTTGTTGGATATGCCATGTGAGGGTCTGGGGGATGATGCACAAAGCCAAATGTTACACACTTAACTCCTTAGGTTCCTTTTGTCTGGTGGTGACAGGTGGCCCAGCCATCCTACTTCTTTCAAACTAAGACAAATGAAACAAGTGCCACATCACAATAAGTCAGGCCAACTTTTGGTAGTCCATTTTATTGAGCATTTATTATGGGCCAGACCCTGAGCCAAAATTTTCATATTTGTTGGGATCTTCCCCCAAATCCTGTGGAGTAGGTCTTATTATTAGCCTCATGTTTCAGAGCAGGAAACCAAGGCTCAGAGAAACAAAGTAATTTGCTCAAGTTCACATCTTGCCAGTAAAAAGTCAGGACAGGTTTCAAATCCAGGACTGGCTAACCTCAAAGCCCATGTCCTTCTCACTATAGCACACCTTGGAGCCTACATTTTCCTTTTTAACTTGAATTTTGAAACAATTATAGGTTCACAGGAAATTGCAAAGATAATAAAGAGAAGTCTTGTGGACCCTTTGCCCAGTTTCCCTCAATTATTACATTTCTTGCAACTACAGAACAATAACAAAACTAGGAAATTGATATTGGTACAACTATGTATAATTCTGTGTCATTGAATCACATGTGTAGATTCTAGCAACCACCATTGAAATCCAGATACACAGCTATTTCATCTGACAAAGATATTCCGTGTGCTACTCCTTTACACACACACACACACACACACACACACACACACACACACACACACACCCTGCCACTATCCCTGATCCCTAGCAATCACTAATCTGTTCTCCATCTCCATACCTTTTTTCATTTTAGAATTTTATGTAAAATAAACTTTTTTCACTCAATATAATGCCCTTGAGATCCATCCAATTTGTTGTATGTATCGTCAGTTCATCTCTAGTTATTGCTGAGCCACTCCATGGTGTGGATGGGCCAGTGTTTGTTTAAACATTCACCCACTGAAGGATGGCTGGGTTCTTTCCAGTTTGGGGCTGCTATGAATATCCATGCATAGATTTTTTTGTGTCTGAAAAATGCCCCCAAAGAGCAATGGTTGGAATATGCAGTAGTTGCTTGTTTAGTTTTATAAGAACTAAACCGTTTTTCTCGAGTGGCTCTTGCATTTTGCATTCTCTCCAATAATGTATGAGTGATGTAACTTCTCCACAGTTTCTCCAGTACTTGATGTTGTCACCATTTGTTATTTTAGCCATTCTTATGGTTTTAATTTGCATTCCCTGCTGGATACTGATATGGAGCATCTTTTCATGTGCTTATTTACCATCTGTGGATTATCTTCTGTGAAATATCTTTTCATATATTTTGCCAATTTTCTAATGAAAGTGAGCTTTTTTTTTTACTGTTTGTATTTGAGAGATCTTTATATATTCTAGATACAAGTTCGTTATTAGATATGTAGTTTATAAATATTTACTCCCAGTTTGTCCCTTGTCTTTTCATCCTCTTAACAGGGTCTCTCACAAACAAAGAATTTAGTTTTGATACAATTCAAGTAATCTTTTTTTCCCTTTTATTTATTGTGGTTTTGGTATCAAGGCTAAGAATTCTTCATCAAACCTTAGGTCCCAAAGATTTTCTCCTATGTTATCTTCTGAAATTGTTATATTTATATGCTTTACATTTCAGTTTATGATCCATTTTGAATTCATTTTTATATAAGATATGGAGATTAAGTCTAGATTTCTTTTCTTACTTTCTCTTCCTCTCTCCATCCCTCTCTACCTGTTCTCCCTCTCTTTTTCTTTTTTGCCTATGGATATCCAATTGCTCCAGCACTTTTTTTGAAAGAACCATCCTTCCTCCATTGATCTATTTCAGCAACTTTGTCAAAAATCTGTTGAGTATATTTGTATGGGTCAATTTCTGGGTTCCCTGTTCTTTCTCATTCATCTATGTGTCTATCCCTCTGCCCAAACCACACTGTCCTGATTAATGCAGTTATACAATAGGCCATAATATTGAGCAGAGACTGTGTAAAATTGGTGATAATTCTTTAAACCTTTGGTAGAATGCACCAATTAAACCATCTGGGTTTGGAGATTTCTTTCTCAGGATTTTTTTTAAATTGTGAATTAAATTTCTTTAATGGTCATATTATTTTTTTCATGTTGGGTAACTTTTGTTAGTTTGGCTTTTCAAAGATTTGGTCCAATATATCTAAGTTGTCAAATTTATGTATTGCAGAGTTATTCAAAGTATTCCCTTATTATTCTTTTGATGACTGTGGCATCTGTGGTGGTATCTCATTTCATTCCTGATATTGGTAAATTGTGTCTTCTCTTTTTCTCTATCAGTATTGCTAAATGTTTGTCAACCTTAGTAATCTTTTCAGAAAACTGGCTTTTTAATTCACTGATTTTTGTCTTACTTTCAGTTTTAAATTTCATTAATTGCTATTATTTATTATTTCTCCCTTATGCTTGTTTTGAGTTTATTTTGCTCTTCTTTTCTAAGTTCTTAAAGTAGGAACTTAGACTATTTGAGACTGTTCCTTTTCTCTAATGCATACATTTGATGCTCTTAATTTCCCTCTGAGCACTGCTGCAGCCATGTCTCACAAATTTTGATATGTTGTATTTTGATTTCTACTGATACCATTGTGGTCACAGGACATATCGGTATATTTTCAATCCTTTTAAATCTATTTAGATTTGTTTTATAGCTCAGAATATGGTCTATCTTGGTGAATATTATGTAGACACTTGAAAATAATGCATAAATCTGCTGTTGTTGGGCGAAGTGTTCTATAACTGTCAAGTAGTTCACGTTAGGTGATGGTGTTGTTGAGTTCTTGTACATCCTTGCTGATTTTCTGTCTAGTTTTTCTGACAATTATTGAGAAAAGGCTGTTGAAATCTCCAACTATAATTGTGGTTTTATCTATTTCTCTAATCAATTTTATCAGTTTTTGCTTCACATATTTTGGAGTGCTATTGTTTGGTGTGTAAACATTTAAGATTACAGTGTCTTTATTGTGGATTGACCCTTTTAATATTATATAATACTAGGCGCCCAGTGCACGAAGATTCGTGCATAGGGGGTGGGTCCCACAGCCCAACCTGCACCCTCTCCAATCTGGGAGCCCTCAGGGGAGCCCTCTTCAATCTGGGAGTTTCTGTCTGTCTTTGCAATTATATGAGCGAATTGTCTGAGACCCCAACCCAGTTTGGTTTGGTGCTCACAGAATAATACATGTCTTTTTTTTTTCTTTGCTCCATTGGTAGAGATTTCCTAAAAGTTGCAGGATATCTTCCCTTTAATTTTTCCTCAACACTGTGACTTTACTTATGTCTCTCACCTTTGCTTTCCCTCAATCCCCCATCCGCAACAGTAACTTGCTCCAGGCTCACTTTGCTCTAGTGTCTAGGAAATCCCGCAACGCGCCTGCCACCAGAACTATGACTCCCAGCATTCCTGGTGCTCCCCGTGCTCTGGGCTTCTGCTTCCAGTCCAGGGGCTGCCACCAGAACTACGAGTCCCAGAATTCCTGGTGCTCCCTGCACTCTTGGTTTCTGCTTCAGGTCCAGGGGCTGCACAAACCAAAAGGACTGAGAACTCCAGCTGCCCCCAGGCCGGGCTTACAAAACTGGACACTCCAGTGGCGTCCCTGGGACCCCGGCTGCTTGGTGCTGGTGCAGGCTCAAAACAGGCAGGGTCCCGGGGATGCCCACCACGTTGCCCCAGCTACTCGGAGGGTGGGTGGGCGTCCGACCCTGCCCCGAGCCACTTGGCACCTGCATGCGTAGGCCCTGAGCGACTGGGGGGCAGGAACGCCCACCCCTGGCCACTCAGCACCTGTACACGTGTGCTTTGCACACAGGCCCGCCAGCTTTGTAGGGTTAATTTGTATACACACTCCTGATTGGCTGTGGGTGTCGTGGATGTATGGTCAATTTACATATTTGTCTATTATTGGTGTAGATTCTTCTCTGTCTTTGGTAGTGTCTTTGATCTGAAGTCTACTTTAACTGATATTAACATAGTCACTTTTGCTTTCCTTTGATAAATGTTTCCATGATATTGTTTTGCCATTGTTTTATTTTTCAACCTGCCTATATTGTTACATTAAAATGAATTTTTTGTAGACAACATATCCTAGCTAATAAAAGAGTAATATGCAAATTGACCATACCTCCACTACACCCACAAGCCATGCCCACCAGCCAATCAGGAGAGAGTATGCAAATTAACCCAACCAAGATGGCAGTGGCCACAGAGAGAGCAGGAGGATTGGGTTTCCCCGGCATTGGAGGAAGCCAAGCTTCCTGCACCCCCTGGCTGGCCCCGGCCTCCACTGAAGGCTACAAAGTTTCAATTATAGAAGATAAATAAATCCCAACAAAAATGGCTGCAGCCATGGAGCGAGCAGGATGCTTGGGTTTCCCCGGTGATGGAGGAAGCCTGCCCTGGCCTCTGCTGAAGGCTACAAAGTTTCAATTATAGAAGATAAATAAATCCCAGATACCAGGGCCTCTGCTTAGATCGCTGGGGGGCGTGGCCAGCCTGCAAACCACCACAAGCCCCTCGCCCAGGCTGCCACACACCCTAAGGGAACCCCCACCCTGATCCAGGACACCCTTCAGGGCAAACCAGCTGGCCACCACCCATGCACCAGGCCTCTATCCTATCTAATAAAAGAGTAATATGCAAATTGACCATCACTCCAACACACAAGATGGCTGCCCCCATGTGGACACAAGATGGCCACCACAAGATGGTCAGCAGGGGAGGGCAGTTGGGAGGGATCAGGCCAGCACGGGAGGACAGTTGGGAGCAATCAGGCCAGTAGGGGAGAGCAGTTGGGAGGGACCAGGCCTGCAGGGAAGGGCAGTTGGGGGGGACCCAGGCCTGCAGGGAAGGGCAGTTAGGGGTGACCAGGCCTGCAGGGGAGAGCAGTTAGGGGTGACCAGGCCTGCAGGGGAGGGCAGTTAGGGGCAATCAAGCTGGCAGGGGAGCAGTTATTCATCAATCAGGCTGGCAGGTGAGTGGTTAGGGGGTGATCAGGCTGGCAGGCAGAAGCAGTTAGGGGCAATCAGAAAGGCAGGCAGGTGAGCAGTTGGGAGCCAGCAGTCCTGGATTGTGAGAGGGATGTCCGACTACCTGTTTAGGCCTGATCCTACCGAGATCAGGCCTAAATGGGCAGTCAGATATCCCTCGAGGGGTCCCAGATTGGAGAGGGTGCAGGCTGGGCTGAGGAACACCCACCCTCCCTGTGCACGAATTTCGTGCACCGGGCCTCTAGTAGTTGTATAATGTTTTTTAGTCCACTCTGCCAATATCTGTCTTTTTAGAATTCTATTTTGATTTGTCATTAGTAGTTTTGAGAGTATTCATTTGTACAGCTTTCTTAGTGGTTGTATTGCAATCTACTGGTGTCAACACTTTACCAGTTTAAGTAAAATGTAGAAACTTTACCTCCATTTACAGTATAATCATCTTAAATATTTTCTCTATATCTGTTTAGAACCCCATCAGACAATGTCAAGACTTTTGTCTCAGTCATCTAACATAATTTAGAAAATTTAAGAGGAAAAGAGTTTATTATTTTTATTTGTAATGTTATTCTTTCTGCTGTTCTTCATTCCTGGCAAACAGGTTTTTTTACTATATCATTTATTTCTCATTTAGAGAATTTCCTTTGGCCATTTTTTAGGATAAGTGTGCAGGTGATATATTCTCTTAGTTTTCTTTAAACAAAATGTTCATTTCACCTTTATTCCTTAAGGTTATTTCTTTGAGTATGGGATTCTAGGTTGGCAGGTCTTTTCTTTTAGCACTTAAAAAATGTGCCACCTCCTTCTTACTGCCATGATTTCAAATCATTGTACCTTTAATGTTTTTGTGTCTCCCCGTATTCATATGCTGAAATCATAATCCTCAATGTGATGGAATTTGGGTGTCATGTTGAGAGATTTGGGATCCTACTTAATCTTCATCTTTGAAAGCAGTCACCCTATTGTGGCATAGTATGCAAGTCTAGGTGATGGTGGATGCTCTGCTCCTCACTGAGCCCTGGTAATACCACCCTTGCAAAAACAGAGTGCCAAATTTTACCACCTTGCATTGCTTGTTGTCATCAGATAGGAGTGGAAGTTCATCTTGCTGGATCCCACTGACACTACCATGTCTAAGACAGTGGAATACCAAACAGCACCACTGCTCACATTTTGTCATTGTACCTTTTATTATTATTATTATTATTGTGTAGGGCCACAAATTCTGCTCCCCACTTGACATTGCTGACACTGCAAGGAGGGAGTTGTTTTTCCTTTCTTGCATGGCTGGAGTAGGAAAGGTGACATGAAAAAGGTTTCTGTTGTGCTGGGTCATCTTTTCCAGAGTTTTTTGGCTAGAGGGAAAAATACTTTTCTTGGGTTGCTTTGTTTGTGCCTAATGAGAGTTCCAGATTGGAGATATCTACAGCACCCTTTCAGGAATATATGGAAGGCAATAAGGAAACCCAGGAAACTTACTTCCATGTTATTCCTCAAGTTCCAAGGTCCCTAGACAGTTCTCTTTCTTCTTTCCACATTTTGGAGTCTTTCTGTTTGTTGTGTTATATATAGGACTTATTAGTTGTCACAGATAAGACCTGGGAGGAATAAGACCATTCCTTCTTGGCCAGACCTTGAAACCCCTATATTTTATTAAAGTAATGACAATAATAAGAACAACAAACTCACATTAAATATTTGCTATAGGACAGATACTCTGTCTTCTAAAAGCTTTCTGTATTTCATCTCATTCCATCCATACAACAATGCTGTGAAGCAGATATTGGCATTCCCATTTGACAGCTAATAAAACTGAGTCTCAGGGTTGAAATGACTTGCCTAAGGTTACAGAGCTAGTGGGTGACCTGAATCTATTTGACTCCAGATCCCTGTCATTAACCTCAATGATAACAGGCTTCTTAGATCTAAGAACAAGCAAACTACAATGAGAACAGAGAAAAAGGTGAAATTAATACTTACTGAGAGAGGAGCAGCAGTCAGCAAAGTGAATGGGTACAAAGATTTATTGAGCATCTACTTCAGCTCAAGTACTATATTCATCAGTTTACATGTCATTCCATCAGGGAAGGCTTCCTAGAGAAGTTGGCATTGCATTGGGCTTTTAAAGATAAGTGTGATTCACATAGGTATAGAAAGAAGTGAAAGAAATTATAGGGAGATAAAACAGCATAATGCCAGTCAGACAGGCTGGAAAGCACAGGGAAAACTCAGGGAATGGAGACCACCCTTGGGCAGCTGGAACATGGGGAGATGTAACTGGAGAAGTGGACAGGGTTAAGTTACAGATGGCCTTGATTGCACGGCATAGGTGCTCAAATTAAGTACATCTGATAAATGAGAAGTAAGGACAATGAGTCCTGGTAAGATGCAAGGTCAAGATGGTCCTGCATGTCTATCTTCTTGCCTGTTTCTTCTGAGAAGTGCAACTTTATTTAAACTAAATAATTTAGTTCCTGAATACATAATATTAAAGCTTTGGCCAGATATGATAATTTCAGATTAATGAAAGGGAAAACCCAAAGATTGGGAAAGGTGTAATTCCTAGAGAGAGAAGTAGGGAAAGGTACTTCAAAGCCAACTGGGGGGCTGGACATCCAAATTACTCAACTCAGAGGCCCACCCAAGAGTGAGCCAGGCTATGCACCACCTCATCTCTAATGATTTGCATACCATAACTCCAAGGGAGAAGGAAAAGATGCCTCCAAGGAACCAAAAGTCCCTGTCCCAGCCAAAGTCTTCTCTTTAATCCAGAAAGAATGAATCAGCTGCTCTCACCTCTACCTATAATCTTCTTTGGCTATGGGTTATATATTCCCTTACAGAGAGAATGAATGTGTTCAGCTGGGAAGTGTCTCCTGAGCCCAGTCTAGGATGTATAGAAGGGGCTCAAAAGAGATTCCTTGCGTGACTCATTGGCTATTTTCCCCTCAAACTGGAAGTGTGCAATATCATGTATAGCACACTTCTCTATCCTTTGAATCTTCCCCATAGCATGCCAAGCAAGGTTTCTAATCCTACTCCACAGGTGAGGAACCCAAAGCTGCTCAGCAGGAAGGGGCAGGATTGGATGCAGCTGAGCCTCTGACTTTTGACTTATGTGTCTACCCAATAGGACATCCTGCCTATTTCTGACAAGCTTGCCATTGGGCACTTTGCCTTGCCTTTACACAAGGTCCCCAGTCTCTGCCCTTCTCCTCTCCATACCTCCTTTGGAGAGAGAACTAGTTTCCATTGGTGCCTTCCTTGGCAAGCTTACATCATCTGGGCTTCTCCATCCCCAACATCCCTGCTGCCCCTTGAGCTGCTTGGTGCCATACTTGCTGGTCTCTTGGGTGATTCCTGCATTTGGTCCATGGGGGGACCTCATCCACAGCTCCTTACTGTACCTCAGAATTAGGGCAAGTTCCTTATGCTGAGGTTTCAGAAGGCCTTCCCAGTCTGCAAACAGCCCCTGGCACCCATCCTGTGATCACCAGTGGTGAGCTATGGTGTATTATAACAAGCCTGGTTTTTGGTACCAGACAGACCTGGGTGTGAATTACAGCTTGGCATCTTGGTTAATCACTGTACATTGCTCCTCTGAGTGTGGTCCTCAGAGAGGACCACAAACTGCAAGGCATCTAGGTCCTTCCTGCTCTAAACCTCATACCTCCATGGAGCCACTAGTTAGAGGCAACAGCTGATGGAAGAAGCAGCTGTTGTCTGTGGGGTCTTGTTCTACCACTAACCTCAGAAATCAGTTGAGAGATGAGATATGTATCCAGTTAGTGGGACATTCCAATATGTGCTCAGGGCACTATGAAGTGAGTTTGCTTAAAGGATTAGACAGCATGATGCCAATTCATTTTCTACTTCTGACACCATGGATCATTTGCCCAGCAGAGGTCTTGATTACCCCACAGATCCCCAGGGCAAAGGCACTGACAACTGTGCCACCCTTGCAGGGTTTGATAGGGTTAGGCAGGAGTAGAGAAGACAGAAGGAAGGGGCTGCTGCCAAAAAGCCTTTCTGGAAAGCAGAACAAACTGAGAAGGGAGGTGGGGGACAAGAGGGACTGCAGCACTTCAGAGATGAGGCCCTCTGAGACCGCAAACCTGGAGGGCAAGGTGAGTCCTGCTGCAGCCTCTCACCACCCCAAGCACAGAGCCTAGCCAGACTCTCTCTGTAAGAGGAGCCATCGTCTCTTAGAGTTGAAAAGGAAGAAAAATCCATCATTCTAAAAAAAAAAAAAATCAGAAATTTCCTGAAGAAGCAGAAATGAATTCTGGAAGGGAAAAGATTTTAGCAGATCTGATATGGGCTTTTTAATCTGTTAGCAGATATCTCTAAAGTAATTTCCAAACAAAGAGAACAAAGAGCCAGCTGGGCCTCCAGGGACACACATATTTCCTAACTGAAAAGTAAATCAGGTTAGAGGAGAGTAAACAGACCCACACCCATAGCATAAGTAAGGCAGGAGAGGCACAGGTTGATGAGGGTTGGGGGTAAGGAGGGAGGCCATTGTCAGTAATGGGTGCACCTTGCACTTTGCCTTTAAGAACTATTTATTTTCTAAATACTTTCTTACCAATTTTTCTGGGTTCACACACACACACAGGCACTCGACAAGTTGGAGCTGACAAAAAGTGGCAGGGCAAAGTGGGCCAGAGACATGGCTGGGGTGTTTGAATACCTGGAAGTGAATCCTGGCTCTGCCATCCCTTCCTCTGTCCTGACTAGCTGTATGACATTGGTGGGGCTCTTGACCTCTGCATTGAGCTCTGTCCAGCCAATCTCCCAGTACTTTGGTAAGGAGCAGAGGGACAGAGGTCAGTGACATATTTGGGGAGCTGAAAGAGCTGTGCCCCTGAGATATAGGAGTCTCAGGGCCATTTGTAGCTGTCTAAGGGCAACTCACAAACTTCTGTGCAAGTATACACAAGGCCAGTGCTGCCCTGTCTTTCCCTACCCATTCAACCAACAGAAGAGCCACATTACCTGCAACATCTCCAAGGGTCCACCAACACTGCTTTTTTTGGAAGGTTTGCTCATTCAGCTTATTCTCCACATTATAGCCAAGGTGTGCCCCACACATAGTCCTGACAGTGTCACTTCTCTGCTCTAAACTCTACCGGGGTTCACATTGTCCTCAGGATAAATTCCAAGTCCCTTAGAACAGGCTGCAAGACCCTGAAGGATCTGGCCCTGCAACAACTTGACCCTCATGGTCTGCCACTACCTGTCTACCAAACTGCCCTAGTCATATGGCTCCCACTCTTTCTTTAGGATTCTACTCATGTTTCCCACCACACTGTTGGGATAATCTGTTCTCATGGTTGTCTCTCCCATTAGACTGTGAAGTCCGATGGCAGTGACTGGCTTTATTTGTGCCGGATCCCTTTTTGCCTGGCACAGAGATGAAGTAGGTACTTAGAATAGCTTTGTGGAATGGATCTCAGGGACTATGGTTCCACATGGGCACAGATTAGACACAGAGCCCATTACAATTCATGCCACCAAAGGTCTGCTATTTACATCACCTCTCCAACCCAATGAACTCAAGATCTCACTGAGACACATGAAATTCTGACCCCTGGAACATGGAATCCCTGGGTCTGTGAGTATCCCATGTGAGAGGCCTGCTATTATGCCTTGCAAGATGGAGTCAATCCCAAAGGCACCATGAGTAACACCATATCCAGTTGCTATCCACCCTGGGGTAGAAACCTCTACCAATTGCTTGCTCATCAGCACGTTGGGTGGAGTGCTGAGTGCTGTTGACATTTCTGCCAGCCTTCCTTTCCCCTCTGGCTTTGGTCAGCATTGGGTAGTGAAAAGCATGTCCGTTTCTCCAGAGGACTGGCACCTTGGGGACACCAGCACACTGGGTGGAATGCTGAACAGAAGCCTCTTGAGGCCTGATCCCATGTTTTATATCCTCTCTCAGCCTATAGGTGTTGACACTTTCAAATGCAGACTGACTCCAGTCATTGAAGGCAATTGCTACTAATTACCAATCCAAAGTGAAAGAGATGCATTTGTCAAGGGGAAATAATGACCCTATCTGGGGACACCATACAAAGACAGCCATATTGCAAAATATTTGACCCTGAACCAAAAAGGCTAGGGAGACCACCAGCCCAGTCTAGGCAGAACCATGCCCTTGTAGCTCTGCTTGAACACTGACACCTAGGCTTGGTTACAAATTGCTCATAGAAACAGCCTTATGAAAGCCTTCTGAATTTGTTTTCAAATTCTTGACTCATGTTCCACTGAGTATCCTAACCCAAATACTCAGGTTTTAAAAATGCTTCTATTTCTGAATTTGGGACCATTAGGGAAAAATTATGTCCCTTTGAAGATTAAAAATATCCTTTTTATTATTTTTTTTTCAGATGATGAAAACTCCGGAGTTCTACATGTTTTGTTTTATTTTTATTTTTCACTTTGGCTGCCAGTAAGCTCCTGGCTAAATTTTATGTTTAGTCCCAAAATGAGTTTAATCCTTAGAAGTATCAAATTTTTTTCTTCTCTTTTGCTCAAATTCTTCATTTTTTCTTAGTGTTCTTATATTAACATAGGACAATGCCCAACCTACTCTCCAATCCTTTATAGATACAGGTAAGGTTATATAAATAATAAAAAACTATTTCTAGAACAATAATTGTAACTCAACTGTGTGCTCATGGAGTGGGATTCCAGGGGGTTCCCTTAGAAGAGATGGCTGACTGACTGAGCCACTGTGCATACCTAAAGCATTGACAAAAAGGCCAAGATTCTCCCTCTTCCTTCCTACAATACAGTTGGGGAAACTGAGCCCAAGAGAAAGGATAAAACTTGCCCAAGATCATGGCCCAAGGTAATGTCAGAATTAGAATGAATCTCTTCTGATTCAGTTATATATCTACCTTATCACAACCCTCTTGCCCTCCAGTTTTTCAAATGGGTAAAAATGAGGAAATGAGGCTGGGATGCTGCGCGGACATGCTCCCAGGAACAAGCTGGAATTACAACTGAAATACAGAAAGCCTTCCTGAATAATCAATGGAAAACTCACAGGAGAGAACCCAAGAACCAAAGGTGAAGACCCCATAGAGACTGGTAGGAGGGGTGGAGGCACGAGAAAGCTGGCCTGTCACCCACAGACAGCAACTGAAGTCCTGGAGAGATATCTCATTAGTGGGGTAGGGGGGAGATGCCACTGAGAATTCTGAGATCTAATCCCGAAGCTGGGCTCCCCAGCAGAGAGCACCAAACTGAGGAGGGTACCTACATAATGTCTATCTGTGAAAAGCGGTAGGGTACTGTTTGCCAGGGAATGGCAGCTGAAAGTTTGGGCACCCTCTTGAAGGGACACCACACAAAAATTCCCTGTGGATCCACCCACCTTGTGCTCTGGCAGAGGGAGGGAGAAGTGGACTGGAGCTGAGAGAGCAGAACCCAGGACTGGGGACTCAAGGGATAGAGCTCAGAAGGCAGACACCCCAAATTTCCTGGGCTGAGTCATTCCTTCAGGCAGCAGAGGACATCATTTCCACATAGACATTTGCCTTGCCTGGGGGGAAGACAGTCAACACACCTTATTGGAAAACACCTTGCCCAGAGGCCACTTAAGAGATTAAAAGTAACAATTAGCCTCCAGGCAGCAGCAACTGTCCCATCCTGTTGAAAAAAACTATCACTGCACCTGAGGACAATGGCCCAGGGGCAATTCTAGTCTGAATCCTATTATTCTGTAGACTGAGGTGTTCTCTGAAGGATTTGAGTCTTTTCGTGATCCAATTAGTCAGAAACAGCCTTTGACACTGTGGAGCACTAGAGATTGAGAGGTGTAGAGGATCTACCTAATACATAGTCACAAACCAAAACAGACAGCCAAAATGAGGAACCAAAGAAACAACCCCCAAAGGAAAGAACTAGAGAATTCTCCAGAAGAAGAGATAAATGAAGCAGAGATGAGAAATTTATCTGAAACAGAGTTCAGAGGAATGATGGTAAAGATGCTCAACAGTATGAAAAAAGATATAGTAACTATGAAAAAAACAGTATGAGATAAAGAATGACATAACACAAATAAAGAACACATTGGAAGGAATACATTGCAGATTAGGGGAAGCTGAGGATCGAATCAGTGAATTAGAAGACAGAGTTGAAAATATCACTCAATTAGAGAACCAAAAAGAAAGAAAAAAAAAACAACAAACAATTAAAAAACAGGAGGACAGCTTAAGGGATCTGTGGGATAACGTGAAATGTAACAATATTAGAATAGCAGGTGTGCCAGAAGAGGCAGAAAGGGAGAAAGGAATAGAGAAGGTGTTTGAAGAAATAATGGTAGAAAACTTCCCTAACTGGTAAAGTAAAAAGTCACACAAGTTCAGGAGGCACAGAGAACCCCAAACAAGAACCCAAAGTGTGCCGGGCCAGCTCAGCCAAGGATTCCGTGAGTCTGAGGAGGGGGGCGGCAAAGGATTAAAGAAAAGACAGACAAAGAGAATAAGCTGGGCATGGGTGGATCTCCTGTGCTTACCTGAGGCCACAGAGAGAGGGATCCAGCCAGCAAGCTGAGGCTTTATTTTATAATTGGAGAAAAACAAGGTAGTGGTCACCATAGTTACAATGTTCTTGTGAGTTTCACTTGTTTTGGCAGCACTTGCTGCACCTCCCACAGCCCATTAGCTACCCAGGAAGGATCTAGGGAACGCCATAAGTTCAAGCTTATTTATGCTAAGAGGGCTGTGCCCTCTAAGCTGGGACTTGTTTGTGGCTTTGCCAACAGGTCAGTCCAAGGCTTAACCCTATAGCTGCTCCCTACACCAAACAGACCCATGCCCAGATGCATCATAATTACAATGCCAAAAATTAAAGACAGAGAGAATCTAAAAGGCAGCAAGAGAAAAGAAAACTGTTACTTACAAAGGAGTACCATAAGGCTGACACCTGATTTCTCATAAAAAATTCTACAAGCCAGAAGGGAATGACATGAAGTACTCAAGGTAATTGGAAGCAAGGATATGAGACCAAGATTACTATATCCAGCAAGGCTATCATTCAAAATAGACTGTCAAATAAAGAGCTTCCCAGACAAAAAAAAAAAAAAAAAAAAAAAGGCTAAAGGAGTTCATTACCACCAAGCCAGCATTACAAGAAATGCTAAAGGGATTGCTGTAAGGGATTTCTGTAAGGGATTGCTGAGAAGAAGAAACAGAGAGAGAAACCTAGCCATACAGAATTAAAATGGCTATAAATAAGTACCTCTCAATAATAACCCTAAATGTAAATGGACTAAATGTTCCAATCAAAAGGTGTAGGGAGCTCAGTGGATACAAAAACGTGACCCAACTATATGCTGACTACAAGAGACCCACCTAAAAACAAAAGACACATGCAGGATGAGAGTGAAGGGATGGGAACAAATTTTCCATGCAAATGGAAAAGAAAAAAAAAAAGCTGAAGTAGCAATACTCATATCTGACAAAATAGACTTTAAAATGAAGGCCATCACAAGAGACAACAAAGGTCACTACATAATACTAAAGGGATTGATGCAGCAAGAGGATATAACCCTGGTAAACATATATGAACCCAACAAATAAATATATATATATATATATATATATATATATATATATATATACCGTATTTTCCAGTGTATAAGACAACTGGGCGTATAAGATTTTCCTGGGTTAAAAAGTCATCTTATATGCCGGAAAATACAGTAGTCCAATATATCTAATCCATTACATCTAATCCCATCAATATAGTCCAATATACAGTATTTTATATATATTTATATATATATAAAACTTCTGTAGGACTTTAACAGAGAGATTATTCTAAGAAGGGATTATTCTAACACCCCTCTGACTTCACTGGACAGATCTTTCAGACAAAAAATTAACAAGGAAACAGAGACTCTAAAGGACACACTAAATCATATGGATTTAACAGACATTTATAATATATTTTATTGATCTTTTACAGAGGGGAAGGGAGAGGGATAGAGAGTTAGAAACATCGATGAGAGAGAAACATCGATCAGCTGCCTCCTGCACACTCCCTACTGGGTATGTGCCTGCAACCAAGGTACATGCCCTTGACCGGAATCGAACCTGGGATCCTTGAGTCCGTAGGCTGACGCTCTATCCACTGAGCCAAACTGGTTAGGGCTAATAGACATTTATAGAACACTAGAGGCCCGGTGCACAAAATTCATGCATGGGGGTTTGTGTGTCCCTCAACCTAGCCTGCATCCTCTCCAATCTGGGACCCCTCTCACAATCCAGGACTGCTGGATCCCAACCGCTCACTTGCCTGCCTGCCTTATTGCCCCTAATCACTTCTGCCTGCCAGCCTGATCACCCCCTAATCACTCCCCTGCCAGCCTGATCAATGCCTAACTGCTCCCCTGCTGGCCCGATTGCCTCAAACTGCCCTCCCCTGTCAGCCTGGTCACCCCCTCCTGCCCCCCTTTGATGGCCTGGTCACCCCTAACTGCCCTTCCCTGCTGGTCTAGTTGCCCCCAACTGTCCTCCCCTGCAGGCCTGGTCACCCCCAACTGCCCTCCTCTGCTGGCCCGGTCAGTCCTAACTGCACTCCTCTGAAGGCCTGATCGCCCCCAACTGCCCTCCCTTGAAGGCCTCATTCCTCCCAACTGTCCTCTCCTGCAGGCCTGGGTCCCCCCAACTGTCCTTTCCTGCAGGCCTGGTACCTCCCAAATGTCCTCCCCTGCAGGCCTGATTGCCCACAACGGCCCTTCCCTGCTGGCCATCTTGTGGCAGCCATCTTGTGTCCACATGGGGGAGGCCATCTTTGACCACATGGGGTGGCCATCTTATGTGTTTGGAGTGATGGTCAATTTGCATATTGACTCTTTATTATATAGGATTTCACCCCAAACACAGCAGAATATACATTCTTCTCAAATGCACGTGGATCATTCACAAAGATACACCACATGTTAGGACACAAAACAAGTCTCTACAAGTTCAAGAAGATTGAAATCATATCAAACATCTTCTCAGATCACAGTGGAATGAAATTAGAAATCAACTACTGTAAAATCACCGAAAAACATTCAAACACATGGAGGCTAAATAGTATGTTATTAAACAATGGATGGATTACCAAGGAGATCAAGAAAGAAATAAAAAACTTCTTGGAAACAAATGAAAATGAACACACAACAACCCAAAATCTCTAGGACACAGCAAAAGCAGTCCTGAGAGGAAAGTTCATGGCATTACAGGCATACCTCAAAAAACAAGAAAAATGAGCAATAAACTATTTAACCCTACAGCTTAAAGAACTATAAAGCAAACAACAAGAAAAGCCCAGAGTAAGTAGAAGGAAGGAAATAATAAAGATTAGAGCAGAAATGACTAACATAGAGACTAAAAAAAAACAATACAAAAAAATCAATGAAACGAAGAGCTGGTTCTTTGAAAGGATAAACCAAATTGATGAACCTGTAGCCAGGCTCACCAAGAAGCAAAGACAGAGGACACAAATAAGCAAAATCAGAAATGAAAGAGGCGAAATAACAACAGACCCAACAGAAATACAAAGGATTGTTAAAAAATACTATGGACAACTCTATTCTAACAAACTAGACAACCTGGAGGAAATGGACACATTCATAGAAAAATACATCCTTCCAAAACTCACTCAGGAAGATTCTAAATATCTCAATAGGCTGATAACTATAGAAGAAATTGAAGCAGTCATCAAAAAGCTTCCAGCAAACAAAAGCCCAGGACCAGACAGCTTCACAGGGGAGTTTTACCAAACATTCAAGGAAGAACTAAAACTTATCCTCCTCAGACTATTCCAAAAAATTCAAGAGGAAGGAACACTTCCAAGCTCATTATATGAAGTCAGCATTACCCTAATACCAAAACCAGATAAAGACAACACAATGAAAGAAAATTATAGGCCAATATCCTTCATGAACATAGATGGCAAAATCCTCAACAAAATTCTAGCAAATCGGATCCAGCAGTACATCAGAAAGATCATACACCATGACCAAGTAGGATTTATCCCAGGGATGCAAGGATGGTACAATATCCGCAAATCAATAAACGAGATACATCACATAAAAAAATTGAGAGATAAAAATCACATAGTCATATCAATTGACACAGAAAAAGCATTTGACAAAATCCAACACCCTTTCTTGATAAAAACTCTCAGCAGGGTGGGAATAGAAGGATCATACCTCAACATAATAAAAACCAGATATGACAAACCCACAGCCAACATAATACTCAATGAGCAAAAACTAAAACCATTTCCCCTAAGAACAGGAACAAGACAGGGATGCCCACTCTCACTACTCCTGTTCGATATAGTACTGGAAGTACTAGCCAATGCTATCAGACAAGAAGAAGAATAAAAGGGCATCCAAATTGGAAAAGAAGAAGTAAAACTGTCCCTATTTGCAGATGACATGATATTGTACATAAAAAAACCCTAAAGACTCCATCAAAAAACTATTAGACTTAATAAATGAATTCGGCAATGTAGCAGGATACAAAATTAATGCCAAGAAATCTATGGCATTTTTATACACCAATTGTGAACATACAGAAAGAGAGACTAAAAAAGCAATCCCATTTACCATCGCACCAAAAAAATTAAGATACCTAGGAATAAACTTAACCAAGGAGGTAAAAGACCTATATGCGGAAAACTACAGGACACTGAAAAAAGAGATAGAGGAAGACATAAACAGATGATGAAAGAACATACCATGTTCATGGATTGGTAGATTCAACATCATTAAAATGTCCATACTACCAAAGCAATCTATAGATTCAATGCAATCCCCATTAAGATATCAACAGACTATTTCACACACCTAGAACAAACTCTCCAAAAATTCATATGGAATTAAAAAAGACCTCGTATAGCTGCAGCAATCCTGAGAAACAAGGACAAAGTTGGAGTGATCACAATACCAGTTATCAAGCTATATTACAAAGCCACTATTCTCAAAACTGCCTGGTATTGACACAAGAACAGACATTTAAATTAGTGGAACAGAACAGAGAACCCAGAAATCGACCCAAGCCATTATGCTCAATTAATATTTTTCAAAGGAGGCAAGAGCATACAATGGAGACAAGATAGTCTTTTCAATAAATGGTGTTGGGAAAATTGGACAGATACATGAAAAAAAAAAAAAGAAACTAGACCACCAACTTACACCATACACAAAAATAAACTCAAAATGGATAAGTGATTTAAATGTTAGATGGAAAAACATAAAAATCTTAGAAGAAGCCATAGGCAGCAAAATAGCAGACATTTGTCGTAGCAATATCTTTACTGATACAGCTCCTAGGGAAATGGAAACTAAAGAGAAAATAAACAAATGGGACTACATCAAAATAAAAAGCTTCTGCACAGCAAAAGAAACCATGAACAAAACAAAAAGAAAGCCCACTGCATGGGAGAACATATTTGCCAATGTTATCTCCAATAAGGGTTTAATCTCCAACATTTACAGGGAACTCATACTACTTAACAAAAGGAAGATAAACAATCCAATAAAAAATGGGCAAAGGGAGAGAAACCAAGATGGCGGCATAGGTAAACACCTGAACTGCTGCCTCACACAACCACTTCAAAACTACAACTTAAAGACAAAATGGACATCATCCAGAACCACAGGAAGGCTGGTTGAGTGGAAATTCTACAACTTGAAGGAAAGAGAAAAGCACACGGAGACTCAGAGGACCTGCGGAAGTAAAGGCAGAGGTACAGAGGTGCGCGTGCAGAGAAGGCTGGCAACTGAGTACGTGTCTGTTTTTTTCAAGCGGGAGGGAGACACAAGCTCCTGACTGCTCTGAACTTCAGTTCCAGGCAAGACTCTGGGGACCCAGACTCATATGGGGAGAAACTGGACTGTCTGGAAGCGGGTGGAACTTGAGGGCAGCTTTCTCTCAGAGGTGCTTGCAGCAATTACCAAGGGACACTGAGAACTGGGGGCCTCTTAGGGCAGGGCTGACGGGAAGCCATTGCTGTTTGCTCCGCCCTGAGACTCCACCCCATCCCAGCTATGCGCAGAGGCTTTTGCATATGAATGGCCTGGTCCCTTGACCTAACAAACTGCAGCTGAGTCAGTGAGACCCAGAACATCCAAAAGAAGGCCCAAGGCCCCATAGCAGCTTGCATTGCTTCACAACTGGGCCTCATCTGAGCATCTCCAAAACCCAAACAAAGAAGAGGAATCTGCAGATATCTCCATAGCTCCTGCTGGGTGGCCTCAGGCAGAGGCTAAATTAACCTTTTGCACTCTGATGTTGAGTGTGACTTGACTCGGTTAGCATCAGTAGCAGCTCTTTTTATACTCTTTGAATGTATCAATAATTTGAAATATTAAAAAAAATCCAAATAAATAAGTTTGTATGAAAAGAAACTCCAGTTTTTTATTCTACTGCCGTGCTTTGTAAAATCTGGGGTATTTAAAAAATTAAATCCCGAGTAGAATAAAGGAATCGAGAAAAAAGCAAGTGAGTGCAAAGGGTTAACACCTCCTTGGAGATTCAAGAGACAGTGTACCCAGGGGTCAGAGTAGGACCATCCAGATTACAACTCCTCAGATCCATAAGGAACACACTCAGGGGACAGACTCAGTGAGCACCAAAGCCCCACTGAAGAAAGTCTTGCCTCATAAGGGTGTCTCCAGCACAAAAGTTCTCCCATCGTAGACACAGCTAGTCATCACAGCCAATTGGCCTGGAGGTCAATTCCTCCCAGTGATACCAAAAACAATCAAGGCTTAACTACAACAAGACTGTGCACACAGCCCACAAAGGGGTGCACCAAGAGTGTCCACCTCAGGTAACTGGGGAGGCTGAGCCACTGGGCCCTATAGGACACCCAGCACACAAAGCCACTCTATCAACTCAGGGAAGCAGCCAAAATGCGGAGACAAAGAAACAGGTCACAATGAAAGAAATGGAGGAAAGCAAACTACTGGATATAGAGTTCAAAACCACGGTTATAAGGTTTTTCAAGAATTTTCTAGAAACGACTGATCAATTTAGTGAGACAACTTCAAGTGTACCAACATCCGAATTATGGTGGTGCCAGAAGGAGAGAGAGAGCAAGATACTAAAAACCTATTTGAAGAAATAATGAACGAAAACTTACCCCACCTAGTGAAAGAAATAGACTTACAAGTCCAGGAAGCACAGAGAACCCCAAACAAAAGGAATCCAAAGAGGACCACACCAAGACACATCATAATTAAAATGCCAAGAGCAAAAGACAAAGAGAGAATCTTAAAAGCAGCCAGAGAAAAACAGTTAGTTACCTACAAGGGAGCACCCATATGATTGTCAGCTTATTTCTCAACAGAAACTATGCAGGCCAGAAGGGAGTGGCAAGAAATATTCAGAATGATGAATAGCAAGAACCTACAACCAAGATTACTCTGCCCAGCAAAGCTACCATTCAGAATTGAAGGTCAGATAAAGAGCTTCACAGATAAGAAAAAGCTAAAGGAGTTCATCACCGCCAAACCAGTATTATATGAAATGCTGAAAGGTATTCTGTAAGAAGAGGAAGAAGAAGAAAAAGGTAAAGATGAAAATTATGAACAACAAATACATATCTATCAACAAGTGACTCTAAAAATCAAGTGAATAAGTAATCTGATGAACAGAATAAACTGGTGAATATAATAGAATCAGGGACATAGAAAGGGCGTGGACTGACAATACTCAGGGGGAAAGGGGTGTGGGGGTGCAGGAAGAGACTGGACAAAAATCGTACACCTATGGATGAGGACAGTGTGTGGGGGGGTGGGGTGGGGTGGGACCCGGGTGGAGGGGAAGCTATGGGGGGAAAAAGAGGAACAATTGTAATAATCTGAACAATAAATATTTATTAAAAAAATTTTTTTAAATGGGCAAAGGACCTAAATAGAAACTTTTTGAAACAGGACATAAAGAAGGCCAATAGATATATGAAAACATGCCCCAAGTCACTAATCATCCAAGAGATGCAAATCAGAACAACAATGCGGTACCATCTCACACCTGTCAGAATGGCTATCTTCAACAAATCAACAAAGGACAAGTGCTGGCTAGGATGTGGAGAAAAACGAACCCTCGTGCACTGCTGGTTGGAATGCAGACTGTTGCAGCCACTATGGAGAACAGTATGGAGTTTCCTCAAAAAATTAAAAATGGAACTCCCATTTGACCCAGTAATCCCACTTCTTGGAATATATCCCAAGAAAACAGAAACACCAATCAGAAAGGATATATGCACCCTATGTTCATAGCAGCACAATTTACAATGGCTAAGATTTGGAAACAGCCTAAGTGTCCATCAGCAGATGAGTTGATTAGAAAACTGTGGTATATCTACACAATGACATACTATGCTGCAGTAAAAAAAGAAGGAACTCTTCCATTTGCAGCAGAATGGATGGAACTGGAGAGCATCATGCTAAGTGAAATAAGTCAGTCAGAGAAATATAAATATCATATGATCTCACTCATTTGTGGAATATAATGAACAAGATAAACTGATGAACAAAAATAGAGCCAAAGGGGAAAAATTTCTAGAAAATAATAGAAATAATCCTGTTATTTTCAGATTTTTAATATTTCCTACAACTTTTGTGATATCATACTGTTAGTACAGTTTTGGTAATATTATTATACTTAAAATCCTTTTATTCTTGAAATATTAATGTTCATTGCATGTAATATTTTTACATGTGAGATCATTTTTCTTGAATAATTGGTGTTTGTTGCCTGTAACATTATTATATTTAAAATAATTTTTCTTGAAATATTAAGGTTTACTGCATGTAAAAAAAGCAAAATGATCGACACATACTTCTTTGTGGGTACAAGGTAATTAACAGTCAACTCAGTAACAATGGGCGGATTTGTGGTCCTCCTGGAGCGGTGCCTGTGGGGGGGTCTGGAAAAAAGAAAATTACTTTGACATTTCAAGGCTTTGTTATTGTAGATGTAAAATACAATAGGCTCAGTGAAGGTAAAGATTGACCTTTGTCAGGGAAGATACTGGCTTAGGACATGACTATCCACCATAAACTACTTTTAGTTAAAAAGTGTTAATTTCATATCATCCTTTGTGGTTACTTTAGGTCACTGAGTTTGCAAGGCTGCCACTCAGGCCTTCTCTGAGCTATACCACATAGAATTCTTACAGTAAATTTAGGGGTATGTACCATTTTCTAGTCATTTTTTAAGAATGGAATCTAATATAACTTGTGAAGTAGCAATAAGTATTTATTTTATCCTTATGTTAGACAACTGTTATTAAAATTAGAATAAAAAAGAATTCTCAAATTGAAAAAAAATGAGGCTTAGAAAAAGCAAGTAGTTGATGATAACTTCCCTTAGCCACAGAGTCTCTGAGACCACAAATAATGTCCAACTTCTTGATCTAATCTAACCCTTATGGTATTGATGTATGTATTGCAAGGGGAAAAGAAAACTCTCTATTCTGTAGTGATCCATGCACTGGTATAGGTGGGAACATGGTTTAAGCTGCAAAATAGCCAAATCTGTGGTCAAGTGTGGTATTTATAGCAGCCATATACAAGCAGGGAATTCTGGGAAATGGTCAACCGATTAAGGGCCTTTAGCTTTAATCACATGGTAGTTGCTTCCCGAGTCAGTCCTCCAGCCTGGCTTGGTGCTGAATAGAAGGAATTCCAGGGTTGCCCTTCCATCAACTTCTGACTCCACAGTATCCCATGTTTTTCTGATCAACTGCCCATGCATCCCTACCAGTGGCACCCTGAGCAATATAGTCAGTTATGCCAACATCCATCTATCCCATTGTTGGGCAACAGGCCTCAGCACTGTTATCTAAACACGTCCCAGGGTTCTAGACTGGGTCTCTGGCAAGTGGAACTGATCTCCTCCCTGCATTGTCCTTGTTCTAATACTCACTCAGCTGGAAGAGTATTTATAGCTCCTAGAGGAGCCCAAGCAGAGAGAAAGATACCACCAAAACTGGGAGTGGACTTTGCCACTGGAAAATGGAGACTCTGCAATTTACTCCTTTATAGTTTAAGAAAAAATGTATTTCCAGTGATTAGCTGGGTCTATTTATAGACTATGAGGCCTGAACTATGATATTTATAGAATGCCATTGCATTTAGCAGTAATAGCACAATTACATGTTTATGAAGTAATGGTTTTGCATTTTTTTCCCAGAATTCTCTGACATTTAGATCTGGAAATTTTACATTTTAACAAGCAAGAACAGCAGCTATTTATTTAAGGGTGAACAGCAGAAACTGTCTTCTCTGTAACTCCTTTCACTCCAAGAGCCTGCAAACCCCCAATTCATTTTGCTTTTACATGCAGAATAAGATGATGTACAGTGAATAATATACCTATTTTTGTGGAGCTCCAATTTTCTTTTTAAATGGTGCCTTTCATTGCTTGAGGTTCTTACATCCCTGAATCTTCCTCCTTGGAATTTGGTATTGACATGTTTCTCTTTTTTTCCATAATGACCTAAGTCAGGCTAAAAGGCCAAGACTGATGTGTTCACTATCCAAAATAATATAGTGGAAGTGAAATGAGATCCCATTCACTGAAAAAACTCCCACTTTGCACTAACTCATAATTTAAAACATAGTGTGGCAAGTGAGGAGAGTGCAGATTCTCTCTGGGTTATTGAACTGACCTCAGCAGTAAACCAGCATGACCAATTGGGTGTCTCTGGGATAGGTGCTAGAAACATTTTGTAAGTCCCGAGCCTTAGTTCTGACCCACAAATCCCTTTATCACCTAATTCTAAGGTAGAAATTCTGCACACATAGTTACTAAAGCACACTTTAGGTGCTGGAAGATGAGTCTCCAGTGACCTGGGGACAGTGATGTGCTGATAGCACTTGTCAATTCTCATGGTGTAAATACCCACTTCATGGCTAATTTCAAACTACCAAAATCATGTCAATTGTCAGATGGTCTAAAATTTTTGAGCATTGCATGATCATCTTTGAGAAACAATACATACCAGCTCCAGCACACCACTGCCTGAAGCTAAACAATGAAGTGGAAAATGCACCAGGCTAGGAAGCAGGAGTTCTGGATCCTGGACCAGTTCTATGGAACTAGATTCATTACATCATCTTTGTGAACTAATACTTCCTACCCTGAACCTCAATTTCCTGAGCTGTCAAATGGTGAAAATAGGCCTTGTCCTGTCTGACTAGAAGGCACTGTGTTGTTAAGAACTAATGGCCAGGGTAGTGAATAGAAAATGTGGGTGCTCTGTACCTGAGAGAGGCTTCTTCCCTTCTCCCACCTCCACTCTAGGTGCCCGCAACACCTCCCTGTGTCCTTTATTAAACTTGCCCACACCTGTGGGTGGTAAATTGTATCACTCTCTTGTCAGGAAACTGTGGTATTTTCTGGGTGCCCCAATATTTAAAACATAGCTATTCTAGGAAGCAACCACAAGCGGCCAGGCCATGGAAGACTCAGAACACATTGGAAGTTTGAGTTGTTTCTGATCATAGTGGATGTTTCTGGAGGTGGAGGCAGGAGTCAGGTGTTAAGTTTACTTGGTCTCCTTCCATGTCACTTAAAGCAGGGCACTGTGCACCCCATATCCTCACTTTTGGTAACTCACCCACCAATTCACTTGACCTTTGCCCAAGAACTGATGTGGACATCCCAACAAATTTCCACCTTCTCATCAGGAGAACTAGGGTTTAAAAATGACAAAGCCTTCTGAGTCACTGGAGGGATCCTCTGACCCATGGGTCAAATGCTGTCAACACCTGCCATGGATAGGCCTCCCTCTTTGTGGTACCTCAATGTTTGATTCCAGGTGATAGCTGACAAAGATGCTGCAGGCTGTCTTCTGCCCTACAATCTGTCTGCTTTCCTGGGCACTGGGTATTGGCTACGAACATTTCTTCGAGAAGTTCCCACAGGTGCCCCACACTGTCCCTTGAGAAATGATCTTCCTTCAGTGCTTGTCATCTCAGTAAATGGCCCTTCCTCTGTCCTGTCACTCAAATTGAAAACCTGGGAGTCATCTTTGACTTCTCTCTTGCCCTCTTTTCCCACAGCCAACCAGTCACCATGTCCAGTCCATTCTACTTCCTCATATCTGGGATCTGTCTCTTTCTTCCCAGGCCCACTGCCACCACCATCTCTGGCCTACAGTAAACTCCTGACTGGTCTTCTGCCTGTGGTCTCTCTCCTTCTAATCCATCCTCCACATTTCATGACAAGACCTTTCTAAATTACACATATAATCATGTTACTCCCTGGCCTGAAACTCTTCTACTCCCTGCTGTTCTCACTCTCCCTGAGCAGTTTCATCCAGTCCCATGATTTCAGTTAACATTACTCTGCTCATTGATGACCCCCACATCTTTATCTCCAGTTCTAAGCTTCAGAGTTTGTAGAACCAATTTTTCACCTAAACATCTTCCCTGGATGCTCTACAGATACTTCAAACTAACTTGTCTCAAACAGAACTCACCATCTCTCTTCCCTTTCCTCAGACCCACCTCTGCCCCAGTGCTCCCCATCTCAGCATGTGGTATCATCACACCACCAGCCCCCAGTGGGTCAAGTCAGAAAGCCAAGTCATTGTTGACTCCTCTCACCTCCCATGCCTGGTCCTTTCTATTCTCTATGTCCTAGAAATCTCCATAATACATCCAATTCTCCAATGCTACTATTCTGGTCAAAGGCATCATAATTTTTGCCTGGATTATTCCAAATCCACCACATTCTCTCACCTTTATAGCAGTTTATGTGCTTTTAAAACACAGATTTTATGTTACTTTTGCTAAAAAAAAAAAAAAGTATTCAAGAGTACTCCATTACCTATATGATAAAGTAATTTGCATACATTATCTCAATTCTTTATAACAACCCAGGAAAACAGCTATTATACCAGGAAACTGATTCTTGAGAAGAAAATAATAAAGTGAATGCAGAGCGAAGTCTGGGTTTGAATTCAGCTGTGCTTGACTCTAAAGCCCTTACCAGGTCGGGGTAGTGGACATTCGAAGTTTGCAAAAGCAATGCAAGCTCTTTCCTAAACTGTATGCAATCCACCTTATCCACTGGGTACCCTGACATGCCATAAACAAGGAGGAGAATCGAGCCTTAGATGGGGGTTCCTTAAGGGCTCTTCCAGCTTAGACAGTTGTAGCAAACTATGAGACTTGGGAGGTCATTAGTCTGCCTATTTGTCCTCCTTGAGGTTCCTTTTCAGCTCTGCTAATACTGAGGCATCAGAGGCTCTCTATAGATCATACCCATGCCTTTCCCCACTCCCTTCCCCCAGGCACATTTTCCTTCCCTCTTTCTTTCTCCTAAGCTCCAAGGGCCCTTCTTTTGCTTCTGTAACTTGTTTCTTGAGCCCATTTCTTCTACAGCTCACTTCTTCTACCTCTGTGACTTTCTAAATAAGTGTTCTCTTAAAAAATAATAATAATGAGGCATCAATTATTTATAATGAAATGGGAGTGCATGTACCAAAGGTGCATGGTCAAGGAGGCAATTTTTGCCCTGAACTCCTTGTTAATGAGATGGAAGATGATTTCTGGCTTCATTCCTTCCCTGTGTTGTTGGATCAGTCTAGGGCAGGGGTGGGGAACCATTTTTCTGCCAAGTGTCATTTGGATATATATATATATATAGGTATATAGGTATATATGTATATATGTATGTGTGTGTGTATATATATATATATATATATATATATATATATATATGTATGTATATATGTAATACTAGAGGCCCGGTGCATGAAATTTGTACACTTGTGTGGGGGGGGTGTCCCTCAGCCTGGCCTGCACCCTCTCGCAGTCCAGGAGCCCTCGGGGGATGTCTGACTGATGGGTTAGGCCCACTCCCCAAGCAGGGAAGGGCAACTTACCTGATGCTCCCTCCAGGGGTGCAGTGGGTGCTTCCATCCCTGCAACGTGACTACTCTCAGGTAAATGCCCCTCTAGAGCCCAAGATGGGGATCAAACTCACTTGAGTTCTAGCCTCAGCTTTCTCTCTTACCAGTTATACAACCTCTACTAGTTAGTCATGCAGAGCCTCAACTTCATCTATAAAATAGACTTAATAATTGTTTTGACATGGAGTGAGTTTTAGCTTCAGATTAAATAATTAAAATTATTTCAGCATACAATGACTAGATACCTACTCTACTAACCAGGATGCGGGAAGTAATAATCATTAGCACTGGTTGAACAGCAGTTGCTTTATGTGTCTTCACCAGTGCTATAAGGGTAACACTGTTGTTGCCCCATGTTATATATGGAAAAGGAAACCAAGGCTCCAGGTGGTGAAGTGACTTGCCCAAAGTCACACAGCAAATAGTGGGTAGAGCGGGACCAGAGACTCTATGCCACAGAGCCTGTCTCTGCTTCCCTGTAGACTCTTGTGGATGGAGGAAGCACCAACTGGCCACAGGTCACAAACAATATGGCTACCCTGACAAGGAAAGGAAAGAGGCATGGGAGGAGGCATGGGAGCATCTCTGTGACAAATCCATCAGCAGCCCAATGGACTGAACAATGTGATCCTTCTCAACACCCTTGAGGGCCATGGGCTAAGGACAGATAGATCTCAGGATGGCTCCTGGCCACCTCCTCCTGTGGCTCCCCATTTAGGGCCCTCATGGTGACCACCTTAGTTATAGATAAGACTGTTCACCCTTCCCCAGCCTCCTGGTTGCTTCCTGGCAAGGCCTATGTCCAACTTGGTGTTAATGATTAACACACAGTGGTGGGATCACAGAGTTGCTGAGAGTCCTGTGTCCAAGAATGAACTGCATTGCTAAATCAGCAAAGACAGTTGCCAAGGTAACCTCCATGTAATCTATTTAACCGGCTCCCCAAACACCAATCAAGGTCAGATAACGCACTCAAGCACCATATGAACACACTCATATGGCATCAAGCTTTGTAGCAAGACAGCAGGGAAGGAAGAAACCTCATTAGGAAGAAAGAAAAAAAAAACAGCCTAAATTTCATTGTGTAAAGTGTTAATTGGGAATGCACTAGCCTGGGTAGGGGCCAAGAATTTACCACTTGGGGCATGTTCTGGCCACAGAGAAAGTTATTGGGGGCCATTTGTTAGGAGCTGCCACAGTCTACCCACTTAGGTTCAAAACTAAAGGAATTATTAAATTATTCGGTTAATTTAGTGTTTTACTAATGCAAGGCTTGTATTTACATTTAAGCTAAAAGGGTGGTTTTTACACTTTTTAGGGGTCCCCTTCTCTGCCTTTCCCATTGATGCAGTAGCCTCTTCTCCAGCATTTCTCAATAGTTGTTTTAAATTTCTTAAAAGATTCTGAGGGGCCACTGAAGTTGCATTTCCTCTTCCCTCACCCCATCAGCCTTCCCAGAGAGTGACCAGGAGGAAAAGTCCACTTTGTGGACTTGTATAATGCCATTTTATTTCCTCCAGCTCCTACAAAAAAGGTCCAGGGGAGGAGGTGAGGAGAGATGAGGTGAAGCATGCAGTGGGAATAAACTCCTCTGTCTCCAGAGGAGATTCCCAAAAGTAGGCCAGAGTCATGTCACCCATCCCTATCCTGGGCAAGCACTGGGCTAGAAAGGGGAATAAAAGTGGTTGGCCTCAAAGAGCAAGCCTGAATCAAATCTCCAAGGCTCCTTTCCCCATCTTTTGGCTGACTGGGCTCCTCTTCAGAGTCCCTGGCCTGTTACAGCATTGGGGTACCTGCCACACTCACTCATCTTCCAGTTTATTTTCCAATCTTGATCCACCCCATCATGGTGACCTTGTCTCCCATAATCCTATCATGCCACTGGGACCACAGTAGGATCTCAAGAAGTATGCATTAAATGCATAACCTGGGTTAAATGGCATACCTCCTTACAGAGAATATCCTGAGATCTGGCTCCCTACTCACTGGCCTTTATTGCCTTTCCCTCCTTCTAGCCCATTCCTGAAGGAGACTGAGCCATCTGAACTACTAGCAGTGGGAGCAGTTGATAGGCATGACCATCAAGAATTTTCCCTGGATTATTTGAGAATGCAGGAACCAAGATGGTGGCATAGATAAATGCCAGTACTCACTCCTTCCCATAACCACATCAAAATTACAACTGAAATACAAAACAACCATCATTCAGAACCACCTGAAATCTGACTAAATGGAAGTCCTACAACTAGAGAAGTAAAGAAAGTACATCGAGACTGATAGGAGGGGCACAGGTGCAAAATGGCTGGTCCCACACCCATGTGTGACATTTTTTCCTACTGGGAGGGATATTTCAGCTGCAGAGGCCTCCTGTGAAAAGCAAGGGGTTCAAGCCCCACACCAGAGCCCCCGCTCCAGTCCAGGGTTCCAGCGCTGAGAAGAGAAGTCCCCATAACGTTGGGCTTTAAAAATGAGCAGCGACTGTGGCTAAGTGACAAGGAGGCTGCTGGAGACCCAGGCAATTCTTCTTAAAGGGCCAGCACATGAACTTACACTTCTTAGCTCCAGCATTGGGTGGCAACTTTGGGGGATCCAGGGACATATGGGAAAGTACTGGATTGTCTGGAATCAAGGCAGGAACTTGGACTGCTTTCTCCCAGATGAGAGTGCTTGTAGGGGTCACTGTTCTTGTTCTGGGACCTCCCCTGTCACAGAGCTAACTGGAAGCTATATCTGAGTTTCCATCAGTATGGCCTACACTGTTTGCTCAGCCCTGGTGATTCCCTGAGACCTTGCCCCGTCCAATTTGCAGCCCCACCCAAGCTGTTTGTAGCAGCATTTCCATATGAATGGCCTGTCCTGGCTCAGGCTTCAGAACTTCCTAAAATCTCTCAAACAAGCAGCAGCTAACATCAGTGTGCCCAAACCTATCAATCAGAGGCCCAAGGCCCAAGTCCCAGCATGAGCATTAGCCTGCCTTGCTTCACAACTAGTCCTACCCTGGGCACTTTCAAGCCCAATACAAATAGCAGCTACCTGCAGATCCCTTTGTAGCTCCTGCTGGCTGGCCCCAGGCAATGGCTGAGTTTGCCTCACAGGAGGCAACAGAGCCAGTGCACCTAGGATATAGCTTCAGACCATACCATATTACAACTCTATACACCCACAAGCCACACACTCAAGGGGCAGACTCAGTGAGCACCAAAACCTCACTGAAGGAAGTTCTGCTCCTTAAGGGTGTCTCCTGCACAGCAGCTCTTCCACTGTAGTCACAGCTGGTCCTCACAACCAATTGGCCTGGAGGCCAACTCCTCCCAGTGATGCCAACATCAACCAAGGCTCAACTCCAAGACTGTGCACACAACCCACACAGGGGCACACCTAGAGTGCTCTGCTCAAGTGACTGGGGTGGCTGAGCCACTGGGCCCTAGAGAACACCTACTATGCAAGGCTACTCTACCAATTCCAGGAGATATAGCAGCTCTACTTAATATATAGAAACAAACCAAGGGAAGCAGCCAAAATATGTCACAAATGAAAGAACAGAATAAATCTCCAGGAAGAGAAATAAATGAAATGGAAGCAAGCAAACTACTGGATATAGAGTTCAAATCAATGGTTATAAGGTTGCTCAAGGATCTTAATGAGAGCTCCAAGGGACTCAAAAAGAACTTCAAGGGACTTAGTGAGACTTCCGAGGATCTTAGTAAGAATGTCAAAGACATGAAAAATGACCAGTCAGAAATTAAGCATACACTAACTGAAATAAAGACTAATTTACAGGGATTTTACAGTAGAGTAGAGGTTTCTGAGAATCAAATCAACAATTTGGAATATGAGGAAGCAAGAAACACCCAATCAGAAGAGCAAAAATAAAAACGAATCCAAAACTATGAAGATAGTGTAAGGAGCCTCTGGGGCAACTTCAAGCATACCAACATTTACATTATGAGGGTGCCAGAAGGAAAAGAGAGAGAGCAAGATATTGAAAACCTATATGAAGAAATAATGACAGAAAACTTCCCCTGGCTGGTGAAAGAAATAGACTTACAAGTCCAGGAAGTACAGAGAGTCCCAAACAAGAGGAGCCCAAAGAAGCCCACACCAAGACACATCATAATTAAAATGCAAAGGATTAAAGACAAAGACAGAATCTTAAAAGCATCAAGAGAAAAGCAGTTAGTTACCTATAAGGAAGTGCCCATACGACTGTCAGCTGATTTCTCAACAGAAAGTTTGCAGGCCAGAAGGGAGTGGCAAGAAATATTCCAAGTGACAAATAGCAAGGTCCTACAAACAAAATTACTCTACCCAGCAAAGCTATTATTTAGAATTAAAGAACAGATAAAGATCTTTACAGACAAGAAAAAGCTAAAGGAGTTCATCACCACCAAACCAGTACTACATAATATGTTGAAGAGCATTCTTTAAGAAGAGGAAGAAAAAATATATAAAAATGTGAACAATAAAATGGCAATCCTATCTAATAAAATATTAATATGCAAATTAACCACCACTCCACTACACCCACAAGCCACACCCACAAGCCAATCAGGAGCGAGTATGCAAATTAACCCAACCAAGATGGCTGCAGCCATGGAGAGAGCAGGAGGGAGGCTTGGGTTTCCCTGGCAATGGAGGAAGCCAAGCTTTCCGCACACCCTGGCTGGCCCAGTCCTCCGCTTAAGGCTATAAAGTTTCAATTATAGAAGATAAATAAATCCCAACAAAAATGGCGGCAGCCACAGAGCTGGAGAGAGCAGGAGGCTAGGGTTGCCCCCGGTGATGGAGGAAGCCAAGTTTCTGCAGCCCTGGCCTGCTTTGGCCTCCGCTTAAGGCTACAAAGTTTCAATTATAGAAGATAAATAAATCCCAACAGAAATGGCTGCCACCATGGAGCGAGCAGAAGGCTTGGCTCCGCTCAAGGCTACTAAGTTTCAATTGTAGAAGATAAATAAATCCCAGATACCAGGGCCTCTTCTTGGGTCGCCAGGGGGCGTGACCAGCCTGCAAACCACCACAGGCCCCTCGCCCAGGCCGCCCCATGATCCAAGGGAACCCCCACCCTGATCTGGGACACCCTTCAGGGCAAACCAGCTGGCCCCCACCCATGCACCAGGCCTCTATCCTATCTAATAAAAGAGTAATATGCAGATTGACCATCACTTCAACACACAAGATGGCTGCCCCCATGTGGTCAAAGATCCTGCCTCCATGTGGACACAAGATGGCCACCACAAGATGGCCAGCAGGGGAGGGCAGTTGGGAAGAACCAGGCCTGCAAGGGAGGGCAGTTGTGGGCGATCAGGCCAGCAGGGGAGGGCAGTTGGGAGGGACCAGGTCTGTAAGGGAGGGCAGTTGTGGGTGATCAGGCCAGCAGGGGAGGGCAGTTGGGAGGGACCAGGCTGGCAGAGGAGGGAAGTTGGGGGCAAACAGGCTAGCAGGGGAGCAGTTAGACATCAATCAGGCTGGCAGGGGAATTGTTAGGGTGTGATCAGGCTGGCAGGCAGAAGCGGTTAGGTGCAATCAGGAAGGTAGGCAGGCGAGCAGTTGAGAGCCAGCAGTCCTGGATTGTGAGAGGGATGTCCAACTGCCTGTTTAGGCCTGATTCCACCAGTGGGATCGGGCCTAAACAGGCAGTTGGACATCCCTCGAGGGGTCCCAGATTGGAGAGGGTTCAGGCTGGCCTGAGGGACACCCTCCCCCATGCACGAATTTCGTGCACCAGGCCTCTAGTAAATACATATCTATCAACAGCTGAATCTAAAAAGCAAAATAAGTGAACAAGGAATCTAATGAACAAAATAAACTGATGAATAAAATAGAACCAGAGGCATGGAAACATGGAACAGACTGACGGACGAATCTCAGAGAAAATGTGGGGGGGTGGGAGCAGAAAGAGATTAACCAAAGATCTTATATGCATATAAGCATTATTTATGAACACAGGCAATAGGGGGGTGAAGGCATGGGGTGGGGTCGGAACCAGGTGGAGGGGGGCAATGGGAGGAAAAAGAGGGGACATCTTAATGCTCTCAACAATAAAGATTTAAAAACAAAAAAGAATTTTCTTTGAAGAAGAGAAGCATTTTGCTTTTCCGCTCAATTGTCCAGCGCAGCCTAGATTTGTCAAATTTGTGTGTTGAACCCTCTTTTTAAAACATGTTTAACTTGAAGAACTCCATGTGGGCTTTCTAAGAGCTAGGAGAGCTCTCAACACTGATGGTTTCATCAGAAAATTAGCAGCTTGTATCTGCATTTGGTTCCATCAAGCAGAATGCTTGTGTCATTCACAGTCCACAATATAAACTCTTCCTAAATGAACTGAAGTACCACAAGGTGGAAAAATTGTGTTTTATGAAAACATGGGCTGTAACTCTGGGAACTTTGAGCCACCACTTCCCATCTGTCTTAAATAAGGGAAAGTGGGTCATAGGGCACAGGACAGACCCACTGAGGGCATACTCCTTTAGTTTAAGAATTGTTAGCAAATGCTTCAGAAGAACCCATCAGTTGTGGATATTTGGGCACCAAGATGTGCTGGAAGGGGATAGGAGCATAAGAAAGGATGAGTGATTTTGTAATTCCACAAATATGTGTACATTCATGGTTCTGGGCAAATAGTTTTAGAGGAGGCTGCCCTTCAACAAAGGTATACATATAATCAGATATTCAAATTTGGCCAATGGGCTACATTCAAAATCCATTCCAAGTTGTATAATGGCTATGATGTATTTAACATGCATTGACCTGGGAACCATTGTTATTCTTTTAGCCTCAGCACCAGCTCAGCAGATTGATAAGTTCTAAAGACTTTTGTAAAGACATATGCAGATGGAAGCCTTTCTGTCCTTCCAAGTTGCTTTATGATTCACAGGCAGGCCACTATCCTAGAATCTTCCAGATCAAGTGTTGAAAGAGTGGGTTTTAATGGAATTGTTTCCAGAACAGAGAGAATCACAGTAGCCCTCTTTCAAAAAGGGTTCTAGAAGGAAGTTCACCTCAGTCACTGCTGTCTGGCTGGGTAGAGATGTGACAGGGCCCCCTACCTCTTAGTTCAGTGTCTTTCTCTTCCAAGGGCTCCTCAGCGTTTCTTCCTCCTCACTCAGGACCAAGCTTTGCAAGGAGATGGAGAGGCAGGGGAAGGGGATGAGTCCTGGGGTAGGCTGACACCCTATTTCTTAACCTTCCCCTTGCGTGTGTCTGCCCCCTTTCGCCTCCCAGAATTGGACTTTTTATATCAACTAACTCCACTTGGGAAACAACTCAAATGTCCATGGATTTATGAATAGATTAACAAAATATGGTCCATCTGTGCAATGGAATATTATTCAGCCTTAAAAAGGAAGGAAAATCTGACACATGCTACAGCATGGATGAACCTTGAAGCCATTATGCTAAGTGAAATAAGCCAGCCACAAAAGACAATACTGTATCAATCCACTTTTTTTCCCAAAAATATATTTTATTGACTTTTTACAGAGAGAAAGGGAGAGAGATAGAGAGTTAGAAACATCGATGAGAGAGAAAAATAGATCAGCTGCCTCCTGCACACTTCCTACTGGGGATGTGCCCACAACCAAGGTACATGCCCTTGACCAGAATCAAACCTGGGACCTTTCAGTCTGCAGGCCGCTGCTCTATCCACTGAGCCAAATAGGTTAGGGCTCAATCCACTTTTATGAGATACCTAGAATGTTCAAATTCATAGTAACAGAATGTAGAGTGGTGGTAGCTAAGGACTATGGGGAGGAGGAAATGAAGAGTTGTTGTTTAATGGGAATAGAGTTTCCATTTGGGAAAATGAAAAGAGTTCTGGAGATGGATGGTGGTGATGGTTGCACAGAAATCTGAATGTACTTAATGCCACTGAACTTTACACTTAAAAATAGTTAAAATGGTAAATTTGATGATATGTATGTTTTACCACAATAAAAAAAATTTAAAGAATGAGCCCCACTTGGATCTGCTTGCAATCAAGAAGAAGGGACTGGCAAACCAAATAATATTTAGGTCAGTTTCCCATTATGCTCACTTAAGCTGATGACCTTTTTTCTAAAAGTACTTTGAGCAGGGCTAAAAAGCACTCTTTGATGGTAGTGTATCGGTTTCAGTGATTCATGAGCTGGGGAAAATGGTGAGTGCTCATATGAGAGCTGCACAAGTGGGCTCCTCATCACAGACTGGGAATCAAAACAAACAACAGAGAGGCTCACCTGGGCCCTCAGACCTCCCTTCCCATCCAAGGGAGGGGAGGCAGGAGGGAATGGTTCATGCCAGAGAGTAATTACTGAAGTCTGACTTGGACTGGCCCTAGACACCATCCAGCCCAGGCTCCTCTTTGACAAGATGGGAAAATGGAAAACATGCCCAAGACCACAGAGCCCATGGCGAAGTTAGGACTGGAACCCTGGTCTATACCACGGGGCTGCAGCCTTGCTTGGGTAGAGTGCCCTTCCTTGGGCATTTGGGACATGCCACGGTCCATTGGAACAGAGTGTAGTTAGAAAAGAGGGCAGATGCTGGCTCAGGAGGTACAATTTTGAGACATGTGGAACCAAGTTCTCTGAAACAGAAATGCCCTCCCTCAAAGCCATGCAGATCCTTTTTCCTCATTAAAAAGGCTTCAGAGGCAGGTTGGTATAGGTGAAAAAGCAGGATAAGTAACCACTTTTATAGATGAAGAAACTGAGGATCAGTGAGAGTAGGTGATTGCCCAAAGTCATAGCTAGTAAATAAGAGAAAGGACTGGAACGCCCTTAAATCAAGCACACTGGTGTCTGCCCAGTGTGGTACTCTCCCCACAACCAAGCCATATGGACCATGTATCAAGTACTAATCATATGTCAGGCACTGTGCTAAAGGCTGTATATGCACTTAATCCTCACAACAATACTGGGGAGGTGGGTGCTGAGATTATTGATTTTATACAAGAGGATGTAGTGGCTCAGAGAGGTTAAATGACTTGCCCAAGTCACACAATCATAAAGGAGGACCCTGGAATTCCAACCCCACACTGTCTAGCTCCAGAACACATATTCTTAACTATGACATTTAGTCAGTCTCTATAAAATTCTTTAGATACATTTTTCTCTCAGCATTGGGACTCCTTGAGAATGAAGAATTAAGGCCCAGTCCTATATGTTGTTCCTGTCCCTGCTTGCAGCTTATCATAGAGATCAAGGTCAAATAGGCCTTAGTAAGTTTTAGAAGGTAGGAAGAACAAAGGCTAAAGTTCATAGATGCCAGATCTCACAAAGGTTAATAGCTAACATGCATTCCTTTGATAGGCAGTGAAGAGTCCCAACTCATCTTTTTTTTTTTAACTGTTTATTGCATTTTTAAAAATTGGGATATAATTCATATACCATAAAATTCACCATTTGAAAGTGTAGTTTTTAATATATTCACAAGGTTGTGCAACTATCTAACTCCAGAATATTTCAAAAAAGAAATTCTATAGCTATTGCCAGATAGTCCCCCATTCTCCCCTGCCCCGGGAAACCACTAATATGCTTTATGTTTCTATAGATTTACCTATTGTTGACACTTTAGATAAATGGGATCATACAGTGTGTGTCCTTGTGTTATTGGCTTATTTTACTTAATGTATTTAAGGTTCATCCATCTTGTAGCATGTATCTGTACTTCATTCTTTTCATGGCTGATGAATATTCTATAATATGAATATACCATATTTTGTTTACACAATTATTCATTGAGGGAAATTTTAGTTGTTTCCACTTTTTGCTATTATGAAGAACACTAATATAAACATTTGTATAAAACTTTTTGCATGGACATATATTTTCAGTTATTTGAGGTAGATACCTAAGAGTAGAATTGCTGGGTCATATGGAAACTCTATGTTCAACTTTTTTAGGAACTACTAAACTATTTTCTAATGTCTCTACACCATTTTATATTCCCACTGGTAATATATGAAGATCCCCATTTCACCACACCATCGCATCACTTATTTTCCTTTTTCTTAAATTACTAGAGGCCAGGTGCAAGAAATTCATGCCGGGGGGGGGGGGGGGGGGCGTGTCCCTCAGCCCAGCCTACACCCTCTCCAATCTGGGACCCCTCGAGGGATTTCAGGTGACCGGGCTGATCAAGGGAAGGCACCAGCCCCATTACCCCGCTGCTGCAGCCACTGCCAGCCACTGCAGCCACCAAGGTGTTTTCATCAACAGGGATTCTAGTCCCTTCACTGTGAAAAAATGACAACTTTCTTTAGGCATTTTCAAGATGTATCTTTCATAGGATATGACATTTCTTTTTTTTTTTTTATCCTCACCTGAGGATATGTTTTCATTGATTTTTAGAGAGTGTGGAAGAGAGAGGGAGAGACAGAGAGAAACATCAATGTGAGAGGGACACTTTGATTGGTTGCCTCCTGCATGAGCCCTGACAATGGGCACCAGGCTGGGGGGCATGCAGGGACCCCTGGGCCGCATGCAGCGGTGGCCACCGGGGTCTCCACACACCCCAGAGGCCGGCAGCCATCCCCCCATCGAGGGCACTGGACTGGGGGAGTGGATGCGAACCGCCGCTTGGTGCCGGAGCTCCGGCAAGCCGCTGGGGGTGGGGCAGGAACATCCCAGTTGCCCAACGCCTCCTAGGCCAGCAGCCAGCCCCACCATGGGCGCCAGGCGGGGTGGCATGCAGGGACCCCTGGGCTGCATGCAGCGGTGGCTGCCAGGGTCTCCACACACCCCAGAGGCCAGCAGCCAGGTTCCCATCATGGGCGCCAGGCTGGGGGCATGGACCCAAACTGCCGCTTGGTGCTGGAGCATTCCCAAGGGGCTGCACCCGTAGGCTTGAAGTGGCCAGGGGGTGTTCTGGGACCCCTGCCACTCAGGGCCTAAGTGCGGGCCTACAGGCTTGGAGCAGCCTGGGTCAGGAGGATGTTTCCGGGACCCAGGCTGCTGCTTGGTGCTGGAGCATTTGCAAGCGGCTGGGGGCGGGGCGCCTGCACCCATGGGCTCTGAGTGGCCAGGGGGTGTTCTGGGACCCCTGCCACTCAGGACCTAAGCACGGGCCTACAGGCTAGGAGTGGCCTGGGTCCAGAGGATGTTTCTGGGACCCAGGCAGCTCAGCACCTGCATATGCAAATTAACCGCCATCTTTGTTTGGGTTAATTTTCATATTCACTCTGATTGGCTGTGGGCGTAGCGAAGGTACAGTCAATTTGCATGTTTCTCTTTTATTAGTGTAGATAGCCAAGCTAGTGGCTATGAAGTGTCTCTCATTGTAGGTTTGATTTGAATTTCCCTAATGATTAGTGATGCTGAGTATCTTTTCATGTACTTACTGGCCATGTGTATATTTGATTTGTAGAAGTGTCTATTCAGATTGCCCATTTTTAATTGGGTTATTTGTCTTTTTTTGTTGCCTTCTTTAGATATTCTGGATAAGTCCCCTATCAAATACATGATTTGCAAATATTTTCCCCCACTAACTGATCTTTGATTTCTATAGTTTGGGAACATCAGAGCTGGGAGTATCCTCTGGGATCGCTTGGTCTCTTGATCCCCCTGTACCTGAGTATTTCTTCAAGGATACCGGCTGCTGTCATGGAAACCAGGTGGAAGAAGGGTGTAGACTGATGGCAAAAGCAATTTGCTCCTAAAAAACCTTTTTAGTCAAAAGTAACCTCTCCCCAATCTGCTATGGAAAGTAATTTAAAACAAAACAAAGTAACCATCCAGAGACAGCCACCTTCAGCTAACAAACAGCCCATCCAATTCTGCAATACTCAAAGCAACAATTACATTCCTCACATAGGGTATGAACCATCTCATTTATCTCCTCAGTTTGGAAAGTCTTACCCACGAGACACTACTAATGAGATTTAAATTTAAATTAAATCTCATTCCAAACACACATGTTCAATCACAGCAAAGCCCCAACAAATTAGCCTACTCCATTTAAACAGAGCATTGACTGCAGCTGGGCAGGTGTCCTCCCGGAGTTCCGTGTCTCACAAGTGCAGGCAGCTCTTGCCAGGGTGACTAGGTAGCTTGTTATACAAGAATGACCAGGCTGTGATAGGGCCTGCCTTAAGATAGAAGTACCTTAGTTGAAAATGAGTTGGCAAAGAAGCCCCTGAGTTTAGAAAACACAGTGTGACACTAATGATAACAAGAAGATCCCACCAGAGTGCCCAAAGCCCAGACTCTGGTCAATGTCAAGGGTAACTAGCAAGCAGTACTAGATATTGGGAGAATGATCACATTTCTATCAGCTTTGTGCTGCAATTTGTAAAGCAACTGGAGTGCCTGGGAAATACCTATTTACCTCAGTCACTACTGCTTCTTGGCCCATGCTCACCTTTAGCCAGATCTCCCTGGCTAATGATAAGATTGGAAAGGCAGTGTCCATGCCATTTAGGAACTTGGAACTTTTGCCACCACAGACTGTGCTATGGCCTGGATCCATCCCTGGAGTGTGCACAGTATGTGTTTTTGCTTTGAAGTGTGTAGAGCCACCCCATCTCAGCCAGATATGAAGACACACTAAAGCTGGTGTTTTGCCAAAGATGCCTCATAGATCCTCTATCTGGAGCCATACCATTGCCACTGAGAGACAACACTTGCTGGTTTAATTTTAAGGTGCCATGTTCATCCTGTGCCATATCAAATGGCCACACCTTGAGCGGACAAGGAGAGCTTCCTCATGAGTCTCTCCCAGAGGGAAAAGCAACAAAAACACAAGAAACATTAAAGTGAGAGTTAAGCTGTTACTGAGGCTGGCTACGTTCTGAATTTAAATCAAATTCTTGCCAATAAGATCTCAGCACTGTTATTGGTGAAGGAATAAAACAAAACATCATCATCTCAATCACTGTGGAACAGCTTTGGAAGAAGCATTTTCAATTTCTTTTCAAAACTCATTTGCAGTATTTTTTTTAAAAATCACATTTTCCTGTTGCTGCCTCTGTGGTTTGAGTCCAATCATATGTGCATAATGACCTAGCAACACTATAAACTTAATTCAGGAAGAGCTCAAGTCCCAGAAAGAAACCACGTTTTCCAAAGAAATAGGGTAGGCAGTGTCTGAGCCCATCTTGGAGAGCTTGTGTTTCTTTTTTCTTTTCTTCAGTTTTGAAGGTGCATTGTTTATTTTATTTTTTTAAATTTCTTTATTGATTAAGGTGTTACATCTGTGTCCTTATTCCCCCCTTACCCCCTCATCCCCCCTCACTCATGTCCTCACCCCGCCCCCTGTTGTCTGTGTCCATTGGTTAGGCTTATATGCATGCATACAAGTCCTTTGGTAGATCTTCTCCCCCTTACTCCCACCTTCCCCTACCTTCCCTCTGAGGTTTGATGGTCTGATCGATGTTTCTCTGTCTCTGGATCTGTTTTTCTTCATCAGTTTGTGTTGTTCATTATATTCCATAAACGAGTGAGATCATGTGATATTTATCTTTCTCTGACTGCCTTATTTCACTTAGCATAAAGCTCTCCAGTTCCATCCAGGCTGTTGCAAATGATAAGAACTCCTTTTTTCCCTCAGCGTAGTATTCCATTGTGTAGATGTACCGAGGTTTTCTAATCCGCTTATCTGCTGATGGGCACTTAGGCTGTTTCCAAATCTTAGTTATAGTCAATTGTGCTGCTATGAACATAAGGGTGCATATATCCTTTATAATTGGTGTTACTAGTTTCGTGGGATATATTCCTAGAGTGGGATAACTGGGTCAAATGGGAGTTCCATTTTTAGTTTTTTGAGGAAACTCCATACTGTTCACAGTGACTGCACCAGTCTGCATTCCCACCAGCCGTGCACGAGGGTTCCTTTTTCTCTGCATCCTGGCCAGCACCTGTCCTTTGTTGATTTGTTTAGGATAGCCATTCTGACAGGTATGAGATGGTACCTCATTGTCATTTTGATTTGCATCTCTCTGATGATTAGTGACTTTGAAGATGTTTTCATATGCCTCCTGGCCTTCCTTATGTCTTCTTTCGAAAAGTATCTATTTAGGTGTGTTGCCCATTTTTTGATTGGGGTATTTATCTTCCTATTGTTAAGTTGTATAAGTTCCCTGTAAATGTTTGAGATTAAACCCTTATCAGTGATAACATTGTCAAATATGTTCTCCCATGCAGTGGGCTTTCATGTTGTTTTGTTGATGGTTTGGTTTCTTTCGCTGTGAAAAAGCTTTTTATTTTTATGTAGTCCCATTTGTTTATTTTCTCTTTAGTTTCTATTGCCCTAGGAGCAGTATTGGTGAAGAAATTGCTTCGGTATATGTCTGAGATTTTGCTGCCTGTGGATTCCTCTAGTATTTTTATGGTTTCCTGTCTTATGTCTAAGTCCTTTATCCATTTTGAGTTTATTTTTGTGTATGGTGTAAGTTGGCGGTTTAGTTTCATTTTTTTGCATGTATCTGTCCAATTTTCCCAACACCAATTATTGAAGAGACTGTCTTGACTCCATTGTATGTTCATGCCTCCTTTGTTGAATATTAATTGGGCATAGTGGCTTGGGTCAATTTCTGGGTTCTCTATACTATTCCATTGATCTATACACTGATTGGCCAGATTATTATGATCTCTGAATGCATAATAATCTGGCAACTCAGTGTATATTCTATATAATAAAAGGCTAATATGCAAATTTTCCCCTCAACCAGGAGTTTGACCAGCAGGCAGGCCGGCCAACTGTCCATGTCCCCTCACCCTCTCCAGGCTGGCCAGACCCCACACATGCACGAATTCATGCACTGAGCCTCTAATGTGTGTATGTATGTGTGTATATATATATATATATATATATATATATATATATATATATACTGAGTGGCCAGATTATTATGTGTTCAGATATCATAATAATCTGGCCACTCAGTGTATGTCTGTTCTTGTGCCAGTACCAGGCTGTTTTGAGAACAGTGGCTTTGTAAAACAGCTTGATTTCTGGTATGGAGATCCCACCTACTTTGTTCTTCTTTATCATGATTGCTGCAGCTATTCAGGGTCTTTGTTTATTCCAGATGAATTTTTGGAAAGTTCGTTCTAGGTCTGTAAAATATGCCATGGGTATTTTAATGGGGAGTGCATTGAATCTATAGATTGCTTTGGATAGTATGGAAATCTTGATGATGTTGATTCTACCAATCCATAAACATGGTATGTTCTTCCATTTGTTTATGTCTTCCTCTATCTTTTTTTTTTCAGTGTCCTGTAGTTTTCCACTTATAGGTCTTTTACCTCCTTAGTTAAGTTTATTCCTAGGTATCTTAATTTTTTTGGTGTGATGGTAAATGGGGTTGCTTTTTTAGTCTCTCTTTCTGTAAGTTCATTATTGGTGTATAGAAATACCATAGATTTCTTGGCATTAATTTTGTATCCTACTACATTGCCGAATTCATTTATTAAGTCTAATAATTTTTTGGTGGAGTCTTTAGGGTTTTCTATGTACAGTATCATGTCATCTGCAAATAAAGACAGTTTTACTTCTTCTTTTCCATTTGGATGCCTTTTATTTCTTCTTCTTATCTGATCTCAATGGCTAGTACTTCCAGTACTATGTTGAACAGGAGTGGTGAGAGTGGGCATCCCTGTCTTGTTCCTGTTCTTAGGGGAAATGATTTTAGTTTTTGCACAGTGAGTATGATATTGGCTGTGGGTTTGTCATATATGGCTTTTACTATGTTGAGGTATGATCCTTCTATTCCCAGCTTGCTGAGAGTTTTTATCAAGAAAGGGTGTTGGATTTTGTCAAATGCTTTTTCTGCATCAATTGATATGACTATGTGATTTTTATCTCTCAATTTGTTAATGTGATGTATCATGTTTATTGATTTGTGGATATTGTACCATCCTTGCATCCCTGGGATAAATCCTGCTTGGTCATAGTGTATGATCTTTCTGATGTACTGCTGGATTCAATTTGCTAGAATTTTGTTGAATATTTTGGCATCTATGTTCATGAGGGATATTGGGCTGTAATTCTCTTACATTGAGTTGTCTTTATCTGGTTTTGGTATTAGGGTGATGCTGGCTTCATAGAATGAGCTTGGAAGTGTTCCTTCCTCTTGAATTTTTTGAAATAGTCTGAGGAGGATAGTTTTTAGTTCTTCCTTGAATGTTTGATATAACTCCCCTATGAAGCAGTCTGGTCATGGGCTTTTGTTTGCTGGAAGCTTTTTGATGACTGCTTCAATTTCTTCCATAGTTATCAGCCTATTGAGATTTTTAGAATCTTCCTGATTGAGTTTTGGAAGGATGTATTTTTCTAGGGATATGTCCATTTCCTCCAGGTTGTCTAGTTTGTTAGACTAGAGGTGTCCATAGTATTTTTTTAAATCCTTTGTATATCTGTGGGGTCTGTTGTTATTTCACCTCTTTCATTTCAGATTTTATTTGTGTCCTCTGTCTTTGCTTCTTGGTGAGACTGGCTAGAGGTTCATCAATCTTCTTTATCCTTTCAAAGAACCAGCTCTTGTTTTCATTGATCTTTTGTATTTTGTGTGTGTTTTTGTTTGTTTGTTTGTTTTGTCTCTGTCATTTATCTCTGCTCTGATATTTATTATCTCCTTCTTTCTGCTCACTCTGGGCTTTTCTTGTTGCTCCCTCTCTAATTCTTTCAGTTGTAGAGTTAGATGATTTATTACCATTTTTTCTTGTTTTTTTCAGGTAGGCCTGTAGAGGTATAAACTTCCCTCTTAGGACTGCTTTCATTGTGTCCCATAGATTTTGGATTATTGTGTTTTTATTGTCATTAGTTTCCAGGATGTTTTTAATTTCTTCTTTGATCTCTTTAGTAACCCAATCATTATTCAATAGCATGCTATTCAGCTTCCATGTGTTTCAATTTTTGGGTCTATTTTTATTACAATTTATTTCTAATATTATGCCAAAATGCTGTGATAAAATGCTTGATATCATTTGAATCTTCTTGAGTTTGGGGAGACTTTGGTTGTGACCCAATATGTGGTCTATTTTTGAAAATTTCCCATGTTCATTGAGAAGAACGTATATTACGTGGCTTTGGGGTGAAATATTCTGAAGATTTCAATTAAGTTCATCTGATCTAGTGAGTCATTTAGGATAGCTGTTTTTTGCTGATTTTTTGTCTAGAGGATTTATCCAGTGATGTCAGTGGTGTAGTAAAGTCCCCTACTATTATTTTATTGTTGTCGATCTTTCCCTTGAAATCTTCCAGGAGGTTTTTTTTTTTTTTTTAATGTATTTGGGGTGCTCCTGCATTGGGTGCATATATGTTTATCAGGGTTATATACTCTTGTATTGATCCCTTTAGAATGATGAACTGGCCTTTCTTGTCTTTTATTATGGCCTTCACTTTGAGGTCTATTTTGTTAGATATAAGTATTGCTACCCCAGCTTTTCTTTTTTTTATTTCCATTTGCCTGAAAGATATTTTTCCATTCCTTCACTTTCAGTCTGTGTGAGTCCCTTGTTCTGAGGTGGGTCTCTTGCAGACAGCATATATATGGGTCAAGTTATTTTTATCCATTCACTCACTCAATGTCTTTTGATTGGAGTATTTAGTCCATTTACATTTAAAGTTATTATTGAAAGGTACTTGTTTGTAGCCATTTTTATTTTTTGTGCTTGCATCCTTTCTTACCCTTTTATTTCTTCTTTTTACACCAGTCCCTTTAGCATTTTTTGCATTGCTGGCTTGGTGGAGATAAACTCCTTTATCCTTTTTTGGTCAGTGAAACTCCTTATTTCCCCTTCAATTTTGAATGATAGCCTTGCTGGATAGAGTATTCTTGGATTCAGTCCCTTGCTTTGCATC